>NC_138152.1:18461971-18821971 GCF_964199315.1 Orbicella franksi | reverse complement strand
AATTTAGTAAATATATAGCTAAATGTGACATCATCAATGACGTCACATGTTGCTTTGAATGTATTCTGCAATGTAATCAAAATAATTTAACTGGAATTAGGCGGGAGGCAAGTTATGTGGTATTCCGAGGTGCAAATATAAAGCAGATGGCTTAGTATCTAACTTATTTTGCAAAATCAATACCAGGATCACGTCATTTCCAATGTCATTTTGAGGCTGAAGACAGCAAAAAATATTGGTAACAAGCATTTTTGTTTTCAGCACATCAAATTACTTTAAAAAACTCCTGTTACCAACTTTTACTAAGAAATGCCTCATAACTTTCAAATTCTGTGAAAGACATCTGGTCTAACAGGGGCAGAGTAATGCAAGATGGGGGACATACTCCAGCTAATAGGTTGACAGAGACATGCAGCCTTGGTTTATAGCATTCTTCTTTGATATTTGACATCCCTGCTATGGTCAATTGACACCTGTCAAAACAAAGTATAATTATGCTGACCATTGTCACGTGACCATATTGCAGGCTCAAGTTTAGGGCTCATTGAGGTCACGTTTTTTTAAAGTTGACCACTGACCATCTGCTGGTTTTCGGTTGTATCATGGGGTCGTGTCAGGTTAACTTGTTGTAAGCAGTGCCAGGTTGTTCAGAAGCTCTAGCCCAGGATTAAAAGTTAACCAAAGTATAGCATTTTCTCGTATACAAATGTTTTTCACTGCTTTTGTTTTGTGTATTTTGGGATTATTCAAACTCAAAACAGAAGGCCAAACAATATACAGAAAACCTCACTGCAAAGTTACAAAACTCAAATCAAAATTCTCACTTACCCTGGGTTAGCTTAATCGGGCTTTGAACAACCCGGCTCAGGAGCTCCACTTTTAGGCTTGGCTAAATCAATATATTAGTTCTTTAACTCTGAAGTACTGTGTACATGTACCGGTACGTAACACATTCATTTTTTTTTTTGTTCCAACTCGTTTCTTTATCAGTAGTAACAATCAAAACAGCTCAAGTGTTCTACCTAATGATAGTTGCAAAATTTATGTTGTGTCACAAACACACAAACTTCTCAAAATCTTTTTGATCAGATTGAAATATCATGAGTTGGCTTGAAAGCCATTTTGTTTTCCTATCAAAAAGAGAAGTTCAGCCAATGATTCATATCTAAGGTAGCCACATGCAGTCCTTGACTGCCTATTGTTCATCTTTGCAGTTAACATCATGCTATCCCCCCCTGTTGAGACAATAATAAGTTTTGGGGGAGGGGAGGATGGGTATTCCTAGAGGAGCTTAACTTTTACAGGACCAAAAATCGCTGATCAGCCAGTCTACTCATTGATTCATGACTCATAGACCCATTTGACTCATAAACAACCTACTTCGGGATGACTTGCCTGACAACTCCCTGAATTGTACTCCACTTGGTCCAGTTGCTATAGCATATCCCTATTGTGATACCTAACTGCTGATTACAGGTATCATTTTAGCAATTCCTGCATGTACATGGAATTAGATTGGTTTGTGTATAATGTTAGCATAATTAATCAAGTTTGTTCTTGGTGAAGCCAATCGAGTGTGAGTCAAATTATCCTTTTAACATGTCTATCTCATATACATAGTTACACTGTATATGTTGAACATTATGTGAACATTATGTGTAATAATTATGTGAGATGCAGTTATGTGAATTATGTGAAGTGTAGTGTGTCTGAATGTTTTGGAGGTTGCAACAAAGAATTTGGTTAATCTCTAATTTGTTTATTTGCCTTTGATAAACTCTTTGCTATTTTCCAGGTCTTGGTAGAAATGACAGACGGTGGGCTGGACTACACATTTGAATGTATTGGAAATATCCACACCATGGTAATTATGCATGTCTTTGGTAATCTGTATTACTGTCAGTTACTGTCAGTGTTAACTGCAAGGCATTGTAGTCTCTTATATAAATTTAGTTTATTGGACTAGCCTAATCTTCATTTCTGCATCAAGATCTATCATGATGATTTGTCTTAACCTCTTAACTCCTACAATTTCTCCATCCTTAATTTTCTAACTACTGTAAATAAGTTTTCCCAGATTTCATTTACAGCAGGCATTAAATAGTTACTTCAGAAAATTGAATGGTTTCTTGTGCTGCTCCAGAAACTACACACACCGCCATGGCTTTTTTGTCATCCCCACCCATGAAACTTTGTACTTTCTAGCTTTTGAGATGTCTGACCCCTTAAAATTTCCAATGATTTTCCTTGGGGTAGGAAGAGGTTTATAAATAGACATTTTTGTGGAAGTGCACATGCCAAAAGTGTTAACCAACCACGACATATATATTTCTACAACTACATGTGGGAAGTTCAACTTGGCTTAAAAGTTCTATTTTTGTGGCTGTCCAGCATTGGTGCTCAGTTCAGACAATGATCAGGACATAGAGTGTAATGGATGAGGTGTTAGTCTAAATGCATACATAAGTGTTACATAAGCTGCTTATTTACCAAAAATTATGCTGCTTTTCTGTGGACAGCTACCTCCCTTGAGGACAGTTACATCTTTCTTTTCATGTTTGTCCCATGCTGCATTTTCATACTCCAGTATCTTTCACAGTGTTAGGGCAGTTCAAATTGTCTTATTCAGTTTTATTAACACAGATTTGAAGTTACCGTAAAGACCCGAAGATAAGCTGCGCCTTTTTTTCCAAAAATCGTCCCTCAAAATCGGGGGTGCAGCATATCTGCAGGAACATTTGGAAAAGGTGCCGTAAATCTCCGTGAATTGACACTTTATGGATAAGTATGTCAATAAACATTACATAAAACTACAAGGGAGTACTGGTCATTGCTTTTGCAAGTTTGGTGGCTCGTAAAAGAGCCTTTGTTGATGTAAGTGTAAGCTTATTGTAGAGCTTACATTTGTCGCCGCTTAAAGCATTAAACCTTCCTCGTTAGGAGATCCTTCAAGCGGCTTATGGTCGCTTTTCTCGAACAGGAAAACGTCACACAGCACGGAATTTCCATTCCCCTGCAAAGCTGTTCACAGCATTGACAACGGCCAGTAACTTCAACAGATATCGATCCTCCACGAGCGAGAAAATACCACACTATTCTTAAGTATTCGCGTGGTAGATGGCCCACTGTTTCCTCACTGTTTAGCACTTTGATGGCATATTTGTCAAACTGATTATGTAAATCTCTTAGAGCAACAAATTTGTCTCCGACATTTGGCTCCCAAATCTCTTTCTAGATGTGATAGCCACGAACAGCAGATGTAAACTCGAACGACTCCATCTTGTTTTGCTTGAGAATGAACAAACAAGACAAACTTATCGTTCTCACCCAAGTCCCATGCGGCTTGGTATAAACCAATTGTGCCAAAATGCATCCTATTGCTATGCGATGAAATGCCTTATTTGCATTCTGTCAATAACACACATATTGGTTTGTTTACCTATTTCAAGCGTGCAAAAATAGGAATTACTACATACCATTTCCTTCCAAATTAAGTTCTTATCGTATTCATTAGTGAATGTAGAAGTCTGTCCTTGAGTCTTATTTAAGAAAATCTATCCATATTTCTTTTTAACCTCCAAAAACCCATAGTGAGAAAACACAGATTACAATAAATCATCAAAGAACAATACTTACACAAAAGCACATTTATAACCAATCAGCGCTGTGCAATTTTCGATCCTGATTTACTTTTCGATCCTACCCAGCTGTTTATAAATGTAGAACCAAGCAACTTGATTTATTACGGTCTAATCAACCTTACAATGCGCTATAAGAGTTATCAGATCTAAATCATGTCAGAAAGAGGTACTCCGTGTGCATCAGACACTGCGGGGTTCAAGTTGTGAGTTATGAGCTATGCCATCGATCACGGTAACCATGCCGCTGGAAAGAAGTTTTCTGTGGATGAAAGTTGTGTTCGCAGGTGGCGAGTTCAAAGAGAAAAGTTGACAAACACCCCGAAGATGAAACGTGAAAACCGTCATGGTGTGGCGCATTTTCCAGAACTGGAGAAAGAACTAGCGTGTTGGGTCAGAGAGAAACGCCAAGGAGGTTTCGGAATTTCTACCAACATTATATGTCTCAAGGCCAAACTTATTGCAAAGAAATCTGGATTAGAGGAGGAAAAAAAATTTAGAGCTTTGAAACATTGGTGTTACCGCTTTATGGAACAAAATGGATTTTCAATTAGACGCCGCACTACAGTCGCTCAGAAGCTGTCTAAAGACTACGAAGATAAACTGATCAATTTTCAACGCTTTATTATTTCCAAGAGAAAGCAGCATAACTTCGAACTGAGACATATTGGTAATGCAGACCAGACACCTTTGACATTTGACATTGTGACAAATAGCACTATTGTTGAGAAAGGTGTAAAGAGTGTCCCGATTATCACAATTGGACTTGACAAGGACAGGTTCACTGTGATGCTGGCTTGCCTAGGAGATGGCACGAAACTTCCGCCATACGTTGTCTTCAAACGCAAAACATTACCAAAGAAAATGGTTTTCCCCCCTGGGCTCGTCAGGTACCAAGAAAAAGGATGGATGAATGAAGAATTAGTGAAAGACTGGCTGAAAACGGTTTGGAGCAAAGTCGGTGGTTTGAGTCGCCAAAAGTCGATGCTTGTATGGGACTCATTTCGTGCACGTGTCACAACCAATTCGGAGGACACTGCAGTCACTGAACACAGAGTGTGCAGTTATTCCAGGAAGGATGACAGGCCTACTCCAACTTCTTGATGTCTGCATCAACAAACCGTTCAAAGGTCACCTTAGAAGCAAGTGGCAGCAGTGGATGATATCTGGAGAACACACCTTGACTGCTACCGGCCGTATGCATAAAGCTGAGTTGAATGTGATCTGCAACTGGATCAAGCAAGCATGGGATGATATTCCAACCAAGATGATTCAGAAATCTTTCCACAAGTGCTGCATCACTAATGCAATTGACAGAACCAAGGATGATGAAGTATGGGAGCAGGAAAGTGAAGACCCTTTTGAGGATGTGGACGATGCAGGGCCGACTGACGAGCTGTACTACGCTGATGCATGCGAGAAGGAACAAGTAGGACTTGATCCAACAACCTATGAAATGATGTTTGGAAGCAGTGATGATGATGAGGACTTCTATGACTTCTAATAGCTTTTTACTGCTGAATATGAGTTTATTACACTTCATTCCAGAACTTTTCTGTTGACATGTAAATACCCTGTGGTTATTGCCTTTTTTTATATTACAATGTAAGAAATTCTTTTTCTTGACAAATATATGCATTCTGGTACATGTACTGTTATAGATTGTGTGAACAAATAAATGTATTTTGTATTTTACAAAAACAGTCTTGTGTCAACTACGTATTAACAAATAAAGACGCCGTTACACTGGGCAATGTTTCGGGCAACTTATCTCTCAATTTTGTTTAGCCATTGCGAGACAAGTTACAGAAACGGTGCTTTATGTAATACTCGCAAAACTCTTAAAAACATCAGGCAGCTTCCGGTGTCCAGTTTTCCATCTTCCAATCCTATCGAAAGCTACACACGTTCGACAAACACTCAAGTAAAAATCTATGGAAAAACAGTGTTGAATGAAGAAATACCTGTCAACAAATTCCAGAAAAAGATCAATCATATGTCAAAGATGGTGGAAACAATGTTCATAATATTAAAGCGCTAAAATTGTGGGTAAGACTTTGAAGTATTTTTCGTTTCAATGTTAAAAGTGAGTTTACGTTTGATGAACAAGACTCCTAAAGGCTTGACTTTGGATTTCTTTCAAAAAACTTTTTTTCCAAAATTTGAGTTGCTAAACTCAGGGTGCGGCTTATCTGCGGGTGTTTACAGTAAGTGGGAGTCTCACAAGAGGAAATGCAATTAGCAAACTTGTGACAAATTACACTGCAGATCACCAGGAGAATGTCTACTGACCTCTACAGATTGTTTGAATTTCGGTGAATAGCCTAGAAGCACCATTCTACACCATTCCTCTGAACTTTTTGCTTAAAATTGAATTAACTTTTGCAAAAACCAGGCAAAACGAATAATGTACATACTTAACTGTTGTCATTTTTTGTAGCGTGCTGCACTAGAGTCATGTCACAAAGGTTGGGGAACATCTGTCATCATTGGAGTAGCTGGAGCAGGACAGGAGATTTCTACCCGACCATTCCAGCTTGTTACTGGACGAACCTGGAAAGGAACAGCATTTGGAGGTAACACTAGTCCCTCTTTCACTTAGTCCATCGTGCACGACGCAAAAGGAAATTGTGAGAAAAAATGGCCACCCGAAATCCTGGGGGTGAGGAGCATGCAAAAGGACGAACTACTGCCCAAGCCAGGGAGTTTGAACTTTCCTGGCTGAGTGATTTTTCAGTGTAGGATTTCTTATCTTGACGTCCTCTTATGATTGCCTGTTGTCAATAACCCCAGGAGATATCCTGAATAAAATTGCTCTACTCTACTCTTCAGGTAGCAAGGCAAAAACATGCCGTGAGGAATATACCTTCATTCAGTGTTCGTTCAGCAAAACTGCAAAAGAAGTTTTAAAAAGAAGACAGTGAAGGGGGCATCTTGTAGTGATTTTCCCTGCATCTGTAGGTGTAAATCTAAAAGTTATTGCAAAAATTTCAAATACAGTTTCAACTGAGAATTTTCATTATGTATTTGACATAGGAGATCATCCAACTGCAGTGACATGTTTGCTGATAGCAGCAGAAAGTTTCAGGTGAATGTCTTGTTTCAAGTGAAAGTCTGGTTCAATCTTTCACATTGACGGCAAAACGACCAAGCTCAGTGAATTCATGTTCACTGAATTGTTCTTGGACCATGCTGTTGAGAGGCAGCAAAATCACTAACACACTCTCATTCTGGTTTGAGGCGGAAAGCTTTGCCAAACAAAACACCTGATAAATTTAATTCTTTCCAAAGCGTGTTGTCAGAATCGCAATAACACCATGGCTTGCAAAGCACGATTCCAACGCTTCGATTTGCTTATTTTCCAAAGCTTTCTATTGTCGAAAAGTGTGATAAACATTCCTGCAAGACATTGCACATATCTCAAATATCGACAATGCGTTGTTAATGTTCCTAACATAAGCCAGTCATATTTTTGCATTATCAGAGCTACGCATAATTCAAACTTATAAGTAATTGAGGCTTGACTTTTGCAACAAAGTTTTCATAGCTATTGCTATCCTTGAGAAAGTCGGAGATGTGATGCTGAAATTCCACTTAGTTGTCCAGAAGGTTATCAAAGGCAAATTCTGCTGCACCTATTGCCACAGATTGAGTGCTATGAGAGGTTCCTGAATACAGATCCTGCAACATTGTTTTTTTTTAAATGCAACTTTATTACAAACACCTACGAGATACATCATGAGATAACACAAAGACATAAGTTACAAAAATAGTACTTACCGTATACATTTAAGATGTATCACTATATTTACATTTATGCACTTCATGCATTACATCATTTATAAACAAAATAGTGAATAAAGATGGTGAATTTTTAAGCCTGGTAATGAAATGTGAAAAGTGAACTGATCAACATGACACAAGCATCAGACAAAGAAAAAGTCTGAGTACCACACAGGAATCAAGCCCATGACCTTCCAAACACCGGCGGGCACTCTATCCACTGAGCTACAAGAACTCATGGAGAACAAGGTCATTTAACTGAGTTCATGTGTGCTACTGTCAGCACTGTTGAAGTCATCATGAGTGTGATCAGTGAATAAAGATGGTGAATTTTAAGCTTGGTAATGAAATGTGAAAAGTGAACTGATTGACAAGACACGAGCATTGGAAAAAGAAAAAATCTGAGTCACTGAAAGGACTCTAACCCATGACCTCCCGAATACCAGGTGGGTGCTCTACCCACTGAGCTATGAGAACTCATGGAGAGCAAGGTCATTTAACTGAGTTCATATGCGGCAGGCATCCTGCATACTGCTAGGATCAGCATTGTCGAAGTCATTGTGAGTGTGATAAGTGAATAAAGATGGTGAATTTTAAGCTTGGTAATGAAATGTGAAAAATGAACTGATCAGCATAACACGAGCATGGGACAAGGAAAAAATATGAGTCCCCAACAAGAATCGAACACATGACCAGCCAAACACAGACGGGTGTTCTATCCATTTGGAAAGGAAGTGCTCACTTTGATGTAGAGATAATTTCTGGTTCAATCATGTGGTGTTCGACTAAAAAGCAGGTTACAATTATAATTCTAAGAAAAGGTGACAAACAAAATCAAAAAGATAAAGAAAAACAACTTACAGATAGATGAAGTAAACTGAAACTTGACACAATTGCTGCATGATATAATATGTACTGAACAAAAATCTTGCACAATGAATCACATGTATTTTACATGTATATATTTTAATTTATGTATTTTAATGTTGTAGTATACATGACCCCACAAGCCTTGTAGCTTTGGTTCTTATCATGTAGAAATAAAGGCTTTATGTGTATATGTTTATGTTATGATCGACAAGTTAAATTTTAAATCAAGTTTAATGTACTTAGGGGAAATGTCACGCACCTTTGAATCCTACCTACCAGCGCCTTAATGCGAACTGAAAGCATTTAAACTTAGTTGAGTGATTCAAATGGAAAAACTTGGGTAATACATTGTGACTAAATCCATTCAAAATGGTTCATCACAATCAAGTCAATGAAGAAACAACTGTTCTCTGACATTACAAGCAAACTTCTTGGTTGAGGACATAGACTGCGAGCAGTCTCTCAAGTTTTCTACCATGAGTACAATGTCTCCAGTTTAAAGCAATGCCCTTATCTTTGCAGTGACTGCCTTTTCACTTATACAATTAAACTCCCAGATACTGACTTTTAAAAACAGCCTCCAACCAAATGGAATAAAACTAAACATAAGCTCACAAGTACGCAATGCGGACCTGTTTTGTTTAGTAACCAAACATCTTCCCAGTAAAGACGATCAGAAAACAAGAGCAAGCGAAATGTGCAAGTTTTGTTCTCTGTTACCATGGTTTTTCGATGAAAGTTTGCTCAAAAGTTCAATTGGAATTTCACGGCCTGTTGAGCAATAATTCGCTAGAACAAAGGATGATATTTCTTCAAATTTTCAATAAGTTAACGAAAAATTGTGAGCACTAACAATAAGTCACCAATAATAATTTTGCAACTTGCTAAACCACAGTTCGTCAGCATCCATGCAATTTTCAATTTCCGTGTAATTTGAAATTAATGGTATTTGTTTTATTGCATATGCGAGAAGTTCAGTGCAAATAATGAAAAGGTATGGTGACAGGGGATCGCCCTGTCTAACACCTCTCGAGACTAAAAAAGAATTTGAGCAGTGGCCATTGTATATGGAATAGAGATATTAAAATTAATAAAAGGTTTTATCCCACTGTCTTGTGGACTAACCAAATTAAAAAAATTTAACGCTTCATCCAGAAAGTTTCATTTCACTGAATCGAACGCTTTCTCTAAATCAATTAATAGCAGTAAGCCCTGTTGGTTATAAGAATTTAGTTTATCTATAATATCGTAAATCAGCATAGTATTTTTTGCTATGGACCTTTTTTAAGAAAGCCTTTTTGGGTGTGTGATATGATGGTTGGGAGAACTTTCTTAATACGATTTGCAGTGACAGCTGAAACTATTTTATAATCGACCCCAAGTAGGGACACTGGTGTCCAATTTTTAAATAAAACTTTGATTTGTTTGGTTCAGGTAAGGTAGCTATGAGTGCACTTCTCTGAGTGACCTACATTTCACCCAAGCTGTAGGAGAAATCAATTGACCACACAAAAATTAATAATGGTTGAGGTCCTTCCAAAAAAAATTTATAAAATTCCGCAGTAAAACCATCCACCCTAGGGCTTTTTCCATCACCCATAACCTTCAGGGCATCTAAACATTCTTTAGCAGAAATAAAACCCTTGCAAGAGTCCTCTTCTTTAGGAGACAACTTTGTCCTTGTATTATCATGGTTGAAAAAGTTGACAAACGATCTGCCCTAAGTTGAGTTTTCTTTTAGGTGTAATGCCCCTCAAAAAAATACTCCTGTTCCCTAATTATGTCCTTTTAGTCTGTGATTTCGGTAGCATCCTCCAAAACAAGCTTAGGAATTAATTTGATAGTATAATGGCCTTTCTCCAGATTTAGAGAGTATTTGCCAGTAGTGTTTGTTGCTGCCAAAGGGTGAATCCTTCCTTGGCCACATACAGCAACAGATTCCAAACACCCAAACAAGAAGAGGTTTGAACTAAGAAACAACAAAAAATACAAACTTACAAGAATAGTGTAGAAATGTACCACTGAAAAGCGACTTAAAGCGAAATGCAGTGAATGAAATAACTCAAAACTTACATTGTACTGGTGCTGTCAGACGCGAAAGGGCAACTTTATATAGGTTTATTACACTAAATGTATTCTCGTTGAGGTCAATGGTGAAACTAAAAACTGCAGCATGTGTGAAAACTAAACAAACTGGAAAATTAAACAAGATGCAAATTACATGAAACGTGCAGGAAAGTAACACAAAATGAATTCCCAAAGGAACGTTAATGAAACTAAATAAAAGAGAGTGCTAGATTCTACATCCTGGCCCCTGATGGGAGATTATATACTAAGCAAGTCACTTACATCCAATAACTTACAATTAACAATTGCTGAACCTTATGTATCAGTACATTCTAAGAAGCATGCTTAGCAAACAAAGCTAACTGAAGGCTAAGTATAAATCAACTAAATGTCTCTTAGTTCTCAGTGTCCACGTTTCCTGTGCTTGGACGTTCGTTTTCAACCAAAAGGCAGAGCTTGTTGACAGGTCTTTCGTAAACAGCTGTCTTGACTAGCACTTTCACCTGGCGGCCAGTAATTGCGATGCAACTCAGATGCGGCCAGAACAATATCACCAACAGCCAAGTTCCTCTTTGGGTGCACCGACTTTTGTCTAAGTTGCATAAGGGGAAGGTACTCCTTGCTCCATCTCTTCCAGAAGATGTCCCCAAAATATTGTACTTGCTTGCATCGACGATGCAACAGAGAATCTTCCCTCTTGAATAAACTGGGGGGTAAGGTGACTTCCGATTTGAGCAACAACAGGTGGTTGGGCGTCAAGGGGTTAATTGTTGTTTGGATCACCAGACATGGTAGTTATGGGTTGGCTGTTCATGATACTCTCAACTTCACATTAAGGTGGCCAGACTTTCATCATCCGT
Source organism: Orbicella franksi (assembly GCF_964199315.1). NCBI lineage: Eukaryota > Metazoa > Cnidaria > Anthozoa > Scleractinia > Merulinidae > Orbicella > Orbicella franksi. The sequence continues at coordinate 18,810,753 of NC_138152.1, read as the reverse complement.
AATTTGCTCGTAGGGCTTGTAGAATCTTCTGAACAGTTCAGATGCATCTCTCCCAAATACCTCCAAAGTGAGAACCACACGGAGGGCTGAAGAACCAGTTGATGTTATTTTTGTGACAAGGAATTGTGTAACTTTTCCTGATTCTAATCTGAAATAGGGTCACACACCTCCTTCTCACCTCAGACTCTTAGATTCTCAGATTTCCTTCACTTGGCATCTTATTGCAATGAAACATCACAAAGTCAATAGGAAAGAGTCTATGCTTGAGCCATGTGCAATTTCGAGGTGCATGGCACAGATTGCTAGACATGTGAAGATCACACCATATCTCTTTACAAGTATCTGCCCACGATGGACTTGGAATGGGCCCAAAAAATCCTCACCTACTGATGTAATAGGTGGCTTCTCAGCCAGTATGCGACGTTCTGTTAAATTGGCCATCTTCTGTTGGCAAAGTGGTGCCTGGCAACGATGGCAGCTGACACACTTTTCTAGAACACTTCCTCACATTTGAACTTCCTTGGGTGATCCAGAATTTCCGTCTAACTGAGGCTAGGATGTGCTCTCTACCGGAATGGCCACATGCCCTGTGGTAATCGCCGATAATCACTTGGGTAACATGATCTTCTTTCGGAAGAATAGTCTGGTGCTTTGACTCCATGGGTAATGATGCTTTGTGCAGCCGACCACCAATGTGCAAAAGCCCATCAATGACAATTGGATCAAGTTTATACAGGTGACTACTCTTCTTAAGGTTACTTCAAACCTTTGCAGGTGTCCTCCAGAAAAAAATTCGTACGCACGCTGTTTTGAAGGAAACCCCCACAAACTATATATCAATAGAAAGGTTATAAAATGTAGAATTCAATAAAATTATGTTTTGTTTTGGATTTTGCTTTCCAAAGGTGGCAGAGGCCATCAACTCCAAAATGACTGACTGACATTCCAGCGAATTAATCGGGTATCAAATGCGATCGTTCATGCAAAATAACTGTGCAGAGTTAATCACAAAGCATCAATCTCCAAAAACATGTCAGCATTTTCTTTTATTTCTATTGGTTATCTTTTTATAGATCTGTTAAGTTCAACTATCAAGAAATTCGTGTAACCTGTTGAGTTAAAGGCTGCCACGAGGAAAGTATTTAAAATAAAGGAATTCGCCAACACATTTTTGTTCCATATCTATCAGTGAATGTTCTGACCAAATTTCATGGAAAACCGTCAAATCTGCATACCCTATTAATTCATTTAAAGAGAAGTGATTCTCTCAAAAAATGAGTGCAAGTTTTCGCCTTCTAAAGATTTATAAACAGATCACGCCTTCACAGAGGAATGTGTCAACTTGAAAAGCCACAAGGCAATGAAATAACAGAACCCCTAGCATTCACAGTATGCAAACTTGAGCTTCGCGGGAAAGCAATAAGGTCACAGTCACGTTCTAGGCGCACACATTTTAGCCGTGGTCAACTATGGGCAAAATGAAAGGAAAGCGACGTACTTCGCCAAAACAAAAACAAACCAAGGAGCGAGTGCTGCAGCGCGGGCTCAAGGAGGCACTCGTTATGGACATGAGATCTCTTGGGTAAGTTTTTTTTCTATCTGGATGAAATTCATTGGTCTTCTTTTTTGGTCCTGGCTTTGTTTTGCTTTTTATCCACAGACTTTTCTCCTTTCTGGAGCGTTTCATGTCGACGAAAGGATTTGGTTTCGAATGCGTGACCACAGTTGAGTGTAAACAAAAAATGCTAATGGGTTGAAATAGGATCTCCCAGATGAAGCTATTTGCCGCAAAAAGGTCGCTGGGGAGTCAATGGCTTAAAGGATTATGACACCTTGTCGGTTTATCAACTTTTGTTAAAAAATCTCTTTCTCAATAGCTTGTGCTCGTTTTAATATTTTACGTACATTTTTTCAGGAAATGATACCTTAACTGACGAACTTTAATTTTCGTGACAAAAAAAATTCAAACAAAGTAGCCCCGCGAAGGTTTGAAGTAACCTTAACTGGTTTTTCGGGATGGTTGAACTCCTCGGGGAAGGCTCTTCTCTGTACATGCTTCAGAATTTCTCTCTCTGCTGTCTTGATCTCTTCAAGGGTGATGTATTTTGGAACATCGCAGTTTAAGGGATGGATCAATACAAAAGTGATGGGGAAGGGGGAAAAGCAAAAAAAAATTCATGCAAGGGAGGGTGCAAAGGAGAAGTGAAGAAAAAAATTCCTGCAGAGTGAATTGTACACTTGGCCTTACAAATTGTACTCGCCTGAAGGGCACCTTGGCAGCCACTTTATACAGCAGTTTTAATTTCTTGGTCCTGGTTTTCTCTACAATTAGGAAAACAGACATTTTTCCATTTCAAGGCTGATACATTTTGTGTGCAACCTCATGGACACTGCTAGCCAAACATCCTTACAGAAAAACCCTTACAGATAACCATGGTTTAAAAGTGATTTTAAACAAAATTAATGTGCTATAAACAGTCATCCTACTTGATTCATTTGCAATTAAGGAAGCGCATACTGTGTTTTAAAAGCCTCGACATATATAGGAGTGATTTCACAACAGACATGACGATTGTGGACACAGATGTGCACATCCCATCCTGTGTACAGCTGCCCCTCCCCTCCAAAAAAAAATCGGAAAGGAGCATCTGTGATTTGCCATTGATAATCGTGTAATAATTTTGCATTGAATTACTTATTATTGATTATTAATTATTGAAAGTGATTCACGCTGACCAAAACTTTGAGGCTGATATTTCTGTAGAGGTCGATTTTGAAAATGGTGGTCGATGCGAGGGATCTCCATTGTGCTTTGCAGGGAGTTTTCAGCATTTTTGAAATTCCTTCGCTTTACAGCAAGCAAGGAAAATGCTTAGAAGCACTTTTGAAAGGAAAGGACATATATGCAAGTCATCCAACCGGGTACGGAAAGTCTTTAATCTTCTGTGCAGCCCTGATCGTCATTGATGAGCTGTTCTCACAACCACGTGGATCAGTAAAATAATTGTTATTTCACCTCTAAGAATGCTAATGGAAGACCAGGTATCATATTTGCGGTCTTTAGGATTATTAGCAATTGCTCTTCACGATGAGCAATCAGAAGAACGACTAAAGGAAGTAGAGAAAGGAGCATTCAGTTACTTGTTTGCATCACCGGAGAAAATGGCATAAGCTTCATTTAACTGAACACCATTGGAAGTTTCTGGTGGCGATAACTGTTGATGAAGCCCATTGTATAAGCCAGTGGGGTCTTCCTGGATCTTCCTCAAAGTGCACAGTTGTCCTTTTCTGAATTTGGTAAGGAAACCTGGGAGAATTCAAGTCACTAACCGCAAGTAATGCCCTCTCTATCATTCTGACGACCACCACTTCACTGTCAACTAAAAGAGACATTTTCAGGGCTTGAATTTAAACCAGTCTTCATCCTTCATCATGAAACACAGTCCAGAAAGGCCCAATGTGCAATTCGGTGTGCGTTGTTTGGATGAAAACTCTCCTGTTTCTTTAATATTTAGTACTTTAATAGATGAGCTTAGAAGCAAAAACATGTCCTATGAAACATGACCGTTCACAGGAAAACATACTTTAATGCTTATCCATTAGATGGCTGAAACCGTCAACCATCCATTAGTTACCCGTTGGAAAATTTTCTCATAAACATTAGAGGCATTAATCTAACCATTAGCAGTAAAAGTCAAAAGGTTAGAGGGAAGAGTGCAAGCGTTAGCTGTTAACATGTATTCTTTAGCCATTAGCATCATACCATTAGAACGAAAAGCGTAACACTGCAGAGCCATTAGAAAAAATTAACATCCATTCAACAGTAATGTAACTGTTTACTATCTGTTAGAATGGCCTAGCAAAGGTTAGAAGTAAAGAAATCCATGTATTGCAAGATGTGAGCTATGTCTTGCCCTGAAGTCGCCTTTGTAAGCTACAGTGCAAATGCATGATAATGGGGTATTAAAGTAAGCAAGCGGAACGAGCAAGTGCCGGGGATAGTCTCGTTCGTATTATGGAGACTAACCGAGTGATGTACTTGAGGAGGGAATAAGATGAGTGAGTTAATTCCGGGTTTACTTTATCAATAATGCTTTCACGAAAAAACGTACGTTTGAAACAGAAACTTGTTTACAGTGTAATTCGTTGCAAAAAGCAATAGCCAAATGCTGGCAGGATTTTTTTATGACTATTTTGATAGGCTGGGATGTACAATTAAGGACTTCCACTGAAAATGACAAAACGCTTGTAGAACTTTGGAGCCATCCACATTCAGTATGAAATTTGCATTAGGTTGTTTACAGTGTAATTCAAGAGACTGCTGTAGGCTCAAAACTTTTTAATTCTGGCAGAATGTTTACAGTGTAGTTCGTTCCAAAAAGCAATTGCAGCGGGATGTTTTTATGACTATTTTGATACGCTGGGATGCACAACTAAGGACTTCTGCTGAAGATGACAAAATGCTCATAGTGAACTTTGGGGCCGTCCACATTGAGTATGAAATTTACAGTGTAATTCAAGAGACTGGTTTCAAAACTTTTTAATTCCGGGGAAATGTTTTAACAACTATTTTGACACGCTGTTGACTTTGACTATCAGAACCAACACTTTATCAAGGAATCAATGAAGCAAGCTTTGTCACGCCAGGTCGCGACAAATGCTAAACTGACACATCCAGCATGAACCATTGCATTGCAATGCATTGTGCTACAAAGTGATTATGGAATTCATGCCGGTACAAAATTTATTAGTCATGATTTGGCTTTTTTGCTCGCTAGCATCTTACTAACATCGGACATTATTCAGCACTACGGGCCCGTGTCTTGATGAATTTAGTGCTTGTTTTGAGTAGTGTTTCTATTTCACAGTTATGAATGTAATTGGCATTAAATTTTTGTGGGGATATTGACCTTTTCCTGTAGCAATTTATAACTGTTCTTTCACTGTACAGTATGCATCACACCAATTGCTAACACTCAAGCAGATCAGTTGCAAGCGTTAGGGCACTTGTGCAGTTATCCATTAGATTTTTTTCTCGGACGTTAAACAGTTGTCGATCATTTTCATGAGCCATTAGGCTGGATTGCTAAGCCGTTAGACCTTTAGGGCAAAGCATTAGAACATTGTAATGAGACGTTAGAATGTTAGCTCAAAGCGTTAGAACACTTTGAAGGCCGTTAACTATCCATTAGTTATCTGTTAGTTTTTAGCCATTTAATGGATAAGCGTTGAAGTATGTTTCCCTGTGAATAGTCACAAATGTTCTGCCAAACACGCAAGCAGTGCGCTTTGGTATACTCAGCATTTAAAGAAGGTCTCGGAGATGATTTTTATGTCAATAAACACCCTGACAGTAAGAAGAGAATGGTGGAAATGTTTCATGCTGGAACACCTGAGGCTCTGAAAAAGCCACATTCTTTGTAACATGTCTCAACCTAATGGCGACATTTGAATAGTAGCCTGTACTGTTGCATTTGGAATGGGGGTTGATTGTAAAGAAGTTCATCGTGTCGTCCATTGTGGCCTTGCTAAAAAACCTTGAATGTTATGTCCAGGAGTATGGAAGGGCTGGTAGAGATGGACAGCCAAGTTCATGCCTTTTATTGATGGGCTACTTGGTGCACATTGCATGTATGACATCAAGGATTTTGTTGCTAATAATGCTGACTGTAGGCATACTTACCTTTACAGTCATTTTCCAGGGAAATTTACTTCCTCTGTGTGAGGTCACAAGTGCTGTGACACACGTGCTAAAGCATGTGGATGTCAACAAGAAATTTGCAAGGAACCTGCTATACTAGTTCTGGTTGGTACAGTAGATGAAAACCTGTCTTGAATCCGTTCATTCAGTTGAAGAAAATGACAAGGTACACCTCAGGACTGAAGTGTTCAACTGCATGAAAAACTTGCTTCTTCAAAATACTTCAGGGGCTGTGGCTTCTGTAAACATGATGCATGAATTCATCCCACTGCAAATCAAGCAAGTTCTGGATAATTGTAACAAAATTAAGACACTACAGCATGTAGAAACTTTTGTTGAAGTTTGGAGAACAGAATGCAACAGAGCAATTTTAAGTGCAATTCACCAGGTCTTTGGTGATGTTCACAGTGGCAAATTGGAGGCACCAGAGAGTGAAGACGAGTACACGAAGAAATTTGCCTAGGTATTGGCAGACATCAGCGGTGACTCTGAACTGTGTCAGCTGTTAAGTGAAAGTGACTTGCTTAATGTAGGTGTTTATATGGAAGACATTGATCAGTCAGGTAATGAGGAAGTAAACATTAGCAGTGTGATTGCCAATCTTTTTAAACAATAGCTAATTGTAAACATCATTAGAGACCAAGGGGCACCCAATTGCAAAATGTTTTCCAAAAACACCTTTCAAGAGGAAGGGGGTCATGTCTGCTTCAAATGTTAGTGACTGCCCTGAGTAAGTGCATAAGTACAATCCAATTCTTCATGTTAACTTTCTAGCGATAATATCCCATGCTAGTGTTGCCTCTGAGTCTCTGAGGATGAATGGCAATTGCCTCATTAAGTAAGACTATCTTTGGGATAGTCAAATCCTTGCTAACATCTGTCAATGAAATTTCCACCTTCACTTGATTGGTTTTAGAAGCTTTTCCTGTACAATTACATGTGTAAATGTAATAAATTATCATCTTTCATGAACGTACATTGTAAGTGACAGGGGCAAAATGTCTTTAATTTTTAGTGCTTTTGTTACTAAATAGAAATGCTAATAAGCCAATCTATAAAGCTTCATAGGCATCTTTCAGTTATATGTAGAAAGCCAAAAATTTTATAAGGGTTTCATTCATACATAAGTTGAAATTGAAGTGATTATTTTCTGTGAAGCAGGTCTTCTGTTGTGGTTCATACTCATTTAAAATAACTAAGGTGATGTCAGTAAAATAAAAGCCCTCTTTATTTGGGTTTATGTTTAAATCTCTTATCACAGTTCATGGAAAATACTAAGAAGAGTTAAGAAATATAAACAGGAAACAGTCACATGGAGCTTGGAAATTGAACTGAAGTTTCAATGAGGGATTTCATTTGTGTGCAATTTACTACAAATGCTGGTGTGAAATTGTTTAACACTATTATTGCCTGACAGGCAAGCGGAAGCAGCCGAAGTTCTGATTCGCCGGTTGAAAGCCGGGGAGTGGTTCGGCCTCGCCGAAGTTCGCATAGAGATCCCAGAATGTTTGTGGCAGTTGTTCGAGGAGATGTGCCCTTTCTTTTACAACAAAAGGGTTCCTGCTGAAGCTGTGCCGAAACATATGGAAGACTACTTAGCAAGAACAGGCAGACAGTGCGGAGACAGGAGAAAGCTTGTGGGGGCTCTGTCTGCACAAAGGATCCTGCTTTACGCACCTCTGTTGCTGTGGTACGTGAAACATGGAGCGGTTGTCACGAAAGTTTCCAGAACAATCGACTATGAACCGGGCAAGATCCTTACCTGGTTCGTGGACCAGGTGACGGAGGCGCGCCGGACAGGAGACGCGGACAGCTGCAAGGTGCTGCTCGCCGAAATGTTTAAACTGCTCGGAAACAACGCTTATGGGAAACTGATCGAAGTGCTGGAGCGGCAAACAAACGTGATATACACGAAAGACAGGAACGTTCTCAACAGAGTGCTGCGGAGTGCGTATTTCGAAGACCTCGACGAGATCGGGCGGGCATACGAGCTTGAAAGCCGTAAGCCTCTCATTACAATAAGACGGCCATTCCAGATTGGAATCGCTGTCTATCAGCTGGCGAAGCTGTGGATGTTGGAATTCTACTACGACTTTCTCGATAAGTAGTCGACAGAAGAGATTTCGAGCTCATCCAGATGGACACGGACAGTAACTACCTTGCAATCTCCGGTGAGTGGCTCGAAGACATTGTCCGGCCAGAGCCGAAGCAAGAATTCGAGGTGGAAAAAAATCAGTGGCTACCTTGGGACAAGTGGAGCAGTCGGACCCCAGGCCTCTTCAAGATTGAGTTCAAGGGCAGCAGGATGATCGCGCTCTGCTTGAAGTGTCATTATGCCAACGACAGCCAGGGGTGCGAAAAAAAGAAGTTCAGCACGAAGGGGTTGTCGAAAACGCAGAACAAGCTGACATGGCAGCGGTTCGAGGAAGCGCTGGAAGACAGCAAAGATATCGCAACCAACAGAGGTTTCAGGATGCAGGATAGGCAGATGGTCATGTACGAGCAGCAGAAGGTGGGGCTGAGCGCTTATTACGACAAGCGGTGGGTGCTGCCCGACGGGATACACACCGAACCAATCGAATATCACATCTAGTTCACGTCAGCCGGAGGAAGAGTAGTGTTTGGAGGGACAACCAGCAGCTCTTCGCGCTTGGGACCGTCGCGCAGATAGTAGAGAATGGGTTGATCCGGTTTGGAAAAAGATCTTTCAATGCCGAAAACTTTCAAAGACCAGATTGGGTCCATGGCTCTTTTCACACCCCGTTCAAGCTCGCCGGGCTGGTAGAGATAACGAACTTGGACAAGAGAGGGGAGTATTTTTTCGTTTTTTCCAACAGGCCACGAGTAAGGTGTCAACGGCCTCGCATAAACAGATTTTTCTTTGAACGCAATGGCGGGTTTCTTGCCGATAAGGCTTGTGACCTCGTTGTTCAAAGGCGAAACAACTTCTGGAAGTCTTTTCACCCAGGCAGTGGACCGCTTGCCCTCAGGGAGTTGCATTTCCATATCGTACTGGTGGCCGAACAAGCACTCAGCCAGAGTGCGGTTGAAACGTTCAACAATGGCCTGGTTGCGGTGAATGTCAACGTGCCCGCACTTGTCTATCTCTTTTGTGACAGCGCCCATGAATTCGCGCCCGGAGTCAACCTGCAGCATTTCAGGCCATTTGAGAGGCCCACGCTTGTAAATCTTCTGAAAGGCCTGGGCGACCTCATCAGAATTTTTCGAAGTCAGGGGTTTGGCCTCTTTGTAGCGGCTGGCCACGTAGACAACAGTCAGCATGTATCTGAAAACTTTGCAGCTGTGGGGGAGCTTGTCGTGCGGCAGAAAAAGAAGGTCCGCCTGATGGACCTTATTGGGTGTAGGAATGTCGAATTTCGGTCAAGGAATTCACTTCGGCACGGGGAGGAATATCTGTCAGAGCGCTTGCCTGATCAGCCACTTTTTTGCAGTTTCTTCAGGTACCTTGGCGGCCTCGGCTAATTTTTTTATCGCGGCGATTCCTTTCCAATAGCCCCCAGGGCCGTAGTATATCTTTGCAGGTTTGGCGTCCATATTAGTAAGGTGTAAAAAGGTTTAAAGGAACCAGAAGGCCGCGTAGCCCAGAGCGAGAGCACCGGCACCCACGAACGCGAGTTCGCCCTTTTTCTGCTGCTCGCTTGGCTCATAGAAATCTGAGAACTTGGGCTTCTTGGGGGGTGTCATCTGTTCGTCAGGATGCACCTGGTTGTAGAGTTTGAAGGCGTAATCGGTGTTGGTCAAGTTCTGCTTGGCCTGCTCCTTTGTTTGCGCATTAGTCGCGATCCAGTCGAGAAGTTGTGTTCGGTCTCGCATGTATTTGGCGTAAGCAGCTTGATAATCTTCGAGAGCTTTCTCATGGCGCTTCTCTTCTTCAAGCGCAGCTTTGTTGCCTGCGCCAAACGCCCTCGCCAGATAATTGCCGCCGATAAAAGCCGTGGCGTTCAACACAGCTCCGCCAATCATGATCGTGATGCTCACCATGGTGCTATATAGCAGACTCTTCTTTTAAATCATTATTTCAGACGCTGGTGGGAAGGATTTTCTGATCCTCGAGGTACTTTTTGAGCGCAATGCTGCCCGCCATAACGGCGGTGAACTTCACGTAATTCATCGGGCTGCTGCTGGGATCAGAAGTGAAATTCTCTTTCACAGCCTTTTTTGCAGCCCAGCCAATGCCCGCGACTATTAACGTGAGAGTTGCGGCCTCAATGACAGTCTTGACAAGCTTGTTCTCGGACATGGCGAGTTCGATATAAGAAAACAACAAAAGTTTAAAACAAAATTAATCTGTCTTTCCTGCGTCCTTTTTTGCGCACTTGGCACATGCCTCTTCTTCTTCTGCAACCTCGCCGTCAAATGCTGCACTCAAAAGATTGTTTAAGTCGTACAACACATTCAAAATAGCAAAAAAGGTTAAGAAACAGACGAGAAACTTGGGAGCGTCAACTGTGAGCATGTTGATATATTCCACTCGGAAAAGTTTAAAACAAAATTAATCTGCCATTCCCGTGGCTTCTTCTTCTTCTGCTTCTGCTTCTTCTCTTCTTATTATTATTTCTCTTATTCTTCTACTTACTTCTTCTATTTTTCTTTGTCTTTTTCTTTCTTCTGCAGCCTTATCGGCAAACATTTCGTTGGAAAGTTGTGCCACCTTTTTGGCGGCTTTTGCAGTAAATTGGAGCCAAGATACTGCAATTCCGCGAATTGCGACTGAAGAGATGAGAAGATGGGCGATGGTTGGGTCTGACATCGTGATATGCATTACACACAAAAGTTTAAATCATTTTTTTAAATCCTTTTCGCTGTGTCGCACGAGCAGGTTCTGGCTCGACACTCGTGGGCTCAGGCGCGGGCTCCGGCATTTTTAATTTGTTGAACACGGCCTTGGCCATTGCCTTGAGCTCCTCCCGTTTGTAATAAATCCCGAACAGTGAAACGCCTATGCCGCCAATAGCAATCCATTGGTTGATGCTGAGGCCGCTGCTCTTTGGGCTTTCTCCTTCTTTAGTTGGGGCGGGCTCAGGGGGCTCTGTGGCGGCTTTCGCCTTCTTTTCCCCGAGAGCCCTATAAGCCTCGGCATCTTTCTTATGTTGTTCCCATGCCAGCTGTGTTGTTTCAGATGTCGCTTTGCCAGCAGCCACACGCTTAGGATTTTTCACGCGCTGCATGGATGGATTTGTGGTTGTCGCTTCCTGTGTGATATGGCCGGCAGGTGATGTGTGAGTCTCGACCTGAGGCACCATGACGGCAGGCGTGCTCTCGGATTGTTCAGTTGACATTCTGAAGTGAACTGTATTCTAAGCAAATGAAAAAAGTTCAAATGTTTACAATTTGTCAGCAAGCCCTCAGCAGTTGTTAATGAATGGTGACCAGTTATTTTGCAGTTGCTGAGCCGGGTACTTCATCAACGCCCTCAAGCAGATAGCCGTTTTCATCGCGAGAAGGGTGGCTCGGCTCCGGCAATTGTGGACTAAAATCAACAGGTTTAGTGGTGATGAACACCACGTTGGCCGCAGCAAGAAACCGGCCGCACTTCAAAGCAAGGTTGCCGGCCAGATTGGAGAGCTCTTTGTTCAAGATGTAGTCGTTTCTCAGCTCTTTCTGATAAGCGTCAATGTCTTTGATTTTGACGGTCATTCCGACCACTTTGGTTGCAAGAAAAATAAAGCTGTCAATCAGGCTTTCCGTTCTCTTTGAGCTCAGGTATGTCTTGTAGCGTTTGGTGTATTTCTCGACCTCTTTGTCGCTCAGGCGCTTCACCTGCTCGTGGGTTAGCTGCACTCCGATGGCCTCTTTGGCTTTGCCTGTGGACACCAGCTGCTCACGAAGAGAAGGAATGTCAGGTCCGGGCACGGTTCGAACAAGGCCACCTGCGGGACGACTCGACGGCTCGGGCTCAGTTTGAAGAAGGTTCATAACTTCTGCCACCACGGTCTCTTCACCAGCCATTGCGCAAGGCTATATACAGCTTTCATTTTTTTATTCAAATAACTTTACCCCATAGGGGTGGCGAAGCGCAAACACAAGATAAGAGAACTTTCGCTCTTTCAGCTTTGAAACCAGACCTTTGTACTCATCCTGAGAGAGCTCGCCAGCGTAATCATCGAAGATGGCTTTTGTTGTCCTGGCCGAGGGGGTGTAAAAGAGGACGATCGCCGCCACGTTCTCCTGGAAGGAAGATGTTATGCCGGTCAACTTCTGGTTCAGCGCCCAAACGCTGATGCCCATATGTTGGGCAGAAAAGGCGAGATTCACCAGCTCACCTGTACCCCCTTTCACATCTTTGGAGGCCGCGCAGTCGTCGAGGATTATGAGCGTGTTGGTGCCCTCGGAGAGCCATCTCACAAGCTTCAACCACTTTTTCACGTAGTGCTGTTCGCAGACAATCACATCCATTCTTGGATCGTGTTCGCCAAGCCGGTGGTAGGTCTTGTTGTGCGTGAATGTCGGGCAGATGAGCACGATGTAGTCAAACTTTCCGCGGAACAGGCCATAGAGCTGGTCCACCATGGACCTCGATTTGCCTGAATTAGTCGGCCCCACGATGAAAGCGTTGAAGGGTATCTTGCTCGCATCCATGTTGTAGTCAATTCTGCACAGATTCCAGCTGTCTGTCCATAATATTGAACTGGGAGTCGGCGATGACGAATACGTGGCAGTTCACGTTGCCTGAGCCTTCGGCTTTCCTCTCGATTTCCAGCTGGACACCATCGGTACTGTTCACAAGGCGCTTCCCACTTCTGTGCATGTCTTGGTCTGCCATGGTGCGCATATCGACCAGAAGCCCGAAATTATCTCCAGTGTAAAACTTTGTCGCTTCCATGTGCTCGGTTTTAGTTTTTTCCTTCACAAAGAAGTGTTGGGCCTCTGCCCACATGTCCTTGCCTTCAACACCGTTGTTGTAAATCATGTTGGGCGAGCTGTTGATCATGACGCTGACTTTCATCAGATCCGGGAAGAGGTATTTTTCTGAATCTCTGGTGGCATCAGCATACGGCTCTATGAACAGCAGCAGGATGGCTTTTACCGACCTTTTTTGGGTGTCGACTTTGATGTCAAGCCGTGTTTTGGTGTCTTTTTTGAAGATCACTACTTGGGAACACATCACGTGGTCATAGGCGAACTCTTTGCCGCCAGAGTAAACACTGTAAGCCTCATCTCCCGGAGTCTTGCTGCGTATCATTTCGTACTCTAGCTGGATGTTGGTCAACTTGTATTTCAGCTGGGTTCTATCAGTTCCAATGACCACATGTTCAGCTCCAGCAAGGGTTAATTCGAATACGAGGTCGTTGTAAAGGGCCTGGGGGTAGAAAACGCCGTGATCGGTTAGGATCTGATGGTCCAGCCTGATCTGGTACTTGCTCCCGTACACCTCATTCAGCTTGTTTTCAGCGTCGACGCCCGAGGTTTTCTTGTCTCCCGCGCCTGAGCAGATCTTTCATAGGTCCTCGCTCTGAATCCCTTCGAGGATCATGCCGTCTCGCTTTTCCTGCGAAAGAAAAAGGTCATCAAAGATTTTGTAGATGCCGTAGCCGACCATGTCTTGCAGGGTAGTGCCTCCAAACTTCACGTGCATCCTGTCAACGAGCGCCCGCATGACGTTCTTGACAAGGAAGTTGTTGGCGTGCCCTCCAGAAAGGTCGATGTTAAAGACAAGCGCTAGCAAGCCCGGCAGCAGAACCTCGTTCATGTTCAGCTTGGGCACTGAAACATACAGCGTATCGCCGGGTTTGGCTTCAGTGTGGGAAAAGGTGATTCACTTGACCGCACGCTCAGCCTGCATGGTGCATAATGTCTTTTTTGAGTACGTTGGGCGGAGGTTCTCTGGCACTGACATTGTATAATAAACGCCAGCGATAATTTCTGATTTAAAAAATAATAGGCTTGCAATATATCGCTATGTGGGTGTCGGTGGAAGGCGGTGGCGAATTTGGTTACAAAGACCCAGATCTTGACAATCAGCTTGACCACGATGATTCTAATGCCGGACAAGAGGTCAACAGAACCTAACCTTTTCACCCAACCGCGGCATCAACTCCCTACCATGGGGGTGAACACACGGAAATGTCTACTATGCGGCACGAGCAGTCTGGCCTGCCTCACACTTCTTATACCGAGACATCATTTGGGGGAGAAGATAACCCTTTGCTTGGTCCAGATTCAATCGGTGATCTTCAAAAAGAAAGCTATTTGCAGCGAAAACTCAAAAAAGCTGTGGATATGATAAAAGACAAATTCCCGAAAACAAACTTTGAAAAAATCTCAATCAGAAGAGGCACTGCAAAAAATGAGGGAAAAATTCTTGCTATAGGGGGGTTATCAAACCGATTGAGTACAAGATTCTGAAAGATGATGAGTCAGGCTTCATGAAAAGCTCTTTAGACAACTTCAGCGATAAACTTGGACCGAGCCGTAAAGAAATTATAGATAAAGACCGCGACACCATCAGAGAACAACACCAAAGACTGATCGAGGCAGAGACCCGACTACAACAGGTGGAAACACTCACTTTGCAAAGAGAAGAAGAAAAAAAAGAAGTCGAAGCTCTGAGATGAAAAATCAAGAAAACTGATGCCGATATCAAGGCCATTCAGGATGAACAAGGTTCGAATCTTGAAAGTGAAGCAGAGCTGCGTAGGCTGAAACAACTGAAAAAGAACTATCAAACCGATCTCGAAAACAAGAAAAAAGAATTGGATTCGCTTACAAAACAAACAAAAAACAGAGAAAAGGAACAAGCCAAGGTTGACAGACTCAGGGCCAGCCTCGCAGCAAAAGAAAGTGAAACAAACGCCATGGAAGAAAGGCACAACCAAACAAAACCGTTGGACAACCTGAAAGAGCAGGAAAGCGAGCTGCAGCACCAAAACGAGGAAGACCAGGCGATCATCCAAGATCAGAATGCCTTGCCCTCCGAAAAAGAGGCCGCAGATGGCAGAGTGGCAGAAAGAAACGAGGAGCTCGCACGTTTGCAAACTCAGATCACGGAAAGGGAAGGGGGGCGGCCTCTCCTTGAAAGGGTGAAAGAGATCTTCCAAAAATATGGCGTAACCTTGACCACTATTGTTATCGCCACCGGGACCACAATCAGAGCTGTCATTGGGGCCCTTACCAGAGGTTTGAAAGCCACCGGCAAAGCTTTGGGAAATGGCCTCAAAGATGTCGCCGCGAAACTCGGTTCTCTGCTGCCTGGGCTGATTGCCTCGATCATGAGCTTCCTGTTCAGAGCCGCCGGCCAAGTCATCAGGTTTCTGGCTGAGCACACCTGGCTGCTCATTCTTGCCACAGTGGCCTTTTTGTTCGAAAAATATTTTAAGAAGCAGCGTTAACTTACCGCCCAGCCATGAACAGCAAAGCCGATAATCCAACTACACCGACAATTACCGCTGTTTTGTTTATTTCGTGTTGTGACGTTTTATATGTAGCCATGGGCTCTATTTTTTGTGCCGTTGGCCGTGCTTGCTGAGTTTCGGACGGAGCTGGTTTCCTTGATTCGGCTGTTGCGGCTTTGTGTATTGGGTTGGACGGATGGCTGTTGGGTGGGTTAATTTTTGACGGGCCGCCTGCCATTAGTTTGAGCCCAGCTTTTTTTGTCCCCAGGTTTACCTGGTTGTTCACCCCAAGTTTCATCCTGGAGACCGCCTGTTTCAGCTTGTTGTTGTAACCGACCGTGCTTGCAGTGTTTATTATCATTTGCGCAGGCATGAGCCAGGCCATGGGGGCTACAGCGAGATTGAGCCTGACCTTCGCTTGATCCACCGTGAGCTGGTACCTTTGCACACTCTTGGCCAAGTCGGGCTGTCTGATCGCTTCTTCCATCAACACTAGGAACTCGCTTTGGGCTTCTTTCGCCCGGCCACCTGAGCCGAGAATGCTGCTGCGGACGTTGACTTGCGCACCCGGGATGCAGTAAACGAAAGCCTCGATTGACTGGTTGATTCTCGACAACCCTACCTGCATCAAACCATTCGCGGTGTTGGGTGCAAACCAGTCGAACTGCCGATCTCCAAAAACATCAGGCCGTATAAACTCGATAAGGTTCCCCTTAATCAGTTTTCCACCTTCGTCGCTAAACTTGTTCCAATCAGGATACTTATAATCTGTTTTTGTTGGCAATTCCCCCCAAGTCTTAACATACAACACCCCCAAACCACTATTTGCACCCGAAGTAAACCTAAAGTCGCTTGAGGGGTCTATGCCGAACTCGCCACATATCCTTTTGTATGAAGCGACGTCATAGTGATTATTCATTTGGTTGAACGTTGGGTCTCCGGGCAAAGCACTTATGCTCTGAACACCTCCTAGCTGGTACAAAATGCGCCTGACCATGAAATACACGTGGAAGATATAAAAAGCTCTTATCTGCAATTTCGCGAAAAACTCCGCACCCCTGTGTCGCACTGAAAACTGCGAAGTTGAGCTGTTGCGGCCGATATTTCATGTCTGGCCCTCCTAACCAGTGTTTTGATTTGGTTCCACACGTGTGTTTAAGTTTGGTGTCTTTAAATATTTCTCGGAATTTTGTTGTGAAATATTGGTCAAGGATGACGTAGATTTGGATTGCATCATCGAATATTTTTTTCAAGCTTGGCGCTTTGCTGTCAAAAGGTACCGCAGGGATTGGCAGGGAAACTTTTGAACCAAGTTGCGCCAATTGGTACAGAAAACCCCCACCGTCCCCCAAACCAAGCGCTTCTTTCATTTCGGCACTCCAATATTTTCTATCTGAACTGAAGGCGCTTTGAAACGAGTCTTCGGTTTCTTTGAAGAACACCTCCGTGGTCACGTTATTTTTCTCGTCAACGCTTCCTTGCGAAACGAACCGGCTTTTGTCCGCTATGGGGAAGCGGTTTAAAAAGTTTGTCCACACCTTTTTCTTCGCCACCTCTGCTTTTTTTAACACAGGACCATTCCACAAATTCGCCGTATTATTTGAACACAATTTTTTTGTTGAATATAAAAATGGTGGTTCTCACTATTGTCACGCAACAGAATGGAGGGACAATATATTTTGAAAAACCGATACCGAAAGTGCATTTCATGAAACTCGTATCTTCCAGTTTGTACAACAGCTGGGACACTTTGAAAAAAGAAGGTTCGGCCTCCTTGGGAGATAAAAACAAAGATATACCTTTGTCAGTTAGTAAATTACTCCCAGGGCATTATAATTTAGAAAGCATGGCAAAAGAAATAAAAGGTCTGTTTGCAAAATATAAATATGACCTTGTAACAGAAATAAACCAACCTCTTGGCCAGCTTGTAATCAAAAATTTTGGGTGAAAACCAATTGAACTTGATCGCGATTTAGCCAATTTGTTTAATATTAGGCGAAATTTGGGTTTTATGACATTCGTAAAAAGGCTAACCGCTCCAATGACATATTTTATTCATTGTAATTTGATCGACACAGAATGGAATCTGTTCAATGGCAAAAGGTCAGATGTATTAGCCTTGTTTGATGTGAAAGGGAATCCTTATGAAAAGGTGAACTACCAGGGTTCTCTGCAACAGGTTTTGCGAGACTGCTCTACAGACGAGTTCATAAATAGCATCACTATTAGCGTGAAAGATCAAAATGGCGAACTCTTTGATTTCAAGGGCTTTCCGCTTCTTTTTGAATTAGAGTTAAATTAAATTTCTATATATACGCAATGTCTTCAGCAAATCTGTTACCACCAAGTGCGCCGCCTGCTGAGAATGAAAGAAGACTATCCAAGCCTTCCCGAAATGACAAATGCCGAGAATTTCCGGCTAACTGAGATAAGCAGAATTGAAAAAGAAATATCTGCTGAGGTCGAGCATTACAGGCTTGTGTATAAAAAAGCCCGGAAAGCGCTTCACTATTCTGTGGTTGGCGTTGGCGCCATCACGGCAGCTCTGTCTTCTGGGGCTGTCGCAACATCACTCACCGGTGTTGGAATTATTGTCAGCGCACCTGTTGCCGGTATAGGCGCTTTATCTGGTACGGTTTCCACTGGCCTGTCCGTTGTAAACAAGAAGCTTGAACACAAAGTCAATAAGCACTCGACAATCCACTCTCTGGCTATTGCAAAACGTGACTCGATAAACTGCTCTGTCTCACAAGCTCTTAATGATAATCAGGTTTCTGACACGGAGTTTCAACTGATCACACGTGAAATGCAGAAATATCGCCAGCTTAAAGAGACTTTACGCTCGAACTTCGCGCAAATACAAACAAATCCAATCCAGCCAGATATTGAAAAAATAAGAAACCAGGTTCGGGAAGAATATAGAAAAAAACTTGCGGATTAAACAGCAGATTTGAACTAAATTTTGAGCGAAAAAACACAAAACTATCTCTTAGTCTTGTTAAAACAGATGATTGCGTTACACCGCGTTACCCTCACGCGTGACATTGCGTGACTGGGTTACGTTACTGTTACGCGTGACGTTGCGTGACAGGTCACACACAAGGGCAACACCCTGTCGGGGGTGCTCGTTGGCTGTTCTTTGTGCCTAGCCCCAGCTAGGTCTTTTTCGCGCTGCTGACAAGGCGGTTGTCCCGTTTTACCTCCGGACGAGGTTTGAGGTCCCAAGGGACCTCTGAGCACCCCCAGTCACCACTGGGCTGGGGCGGGTTCACCCGGGGTTGTCACCGTGGACGATCTCACCTCATACCCCTGACAAGCGCCTGTATGTGCCGTATTAGGAATCAGAGGTGGCCACCCTCACATCCAAAAGCACCATCATTTGCTCACTGATAAACAGTAAAATTACTCAAGCTATATACATTGATCCAGTCCCGCTCCTATCACTTGTGGTGTTGCTTCTCTGTCCTTCGCAGGTTTTCACACATACGCCTGCACTTTTGGGTGGCGAGATGATGTCATGCTTGAGCTATATTTAGAGGTTGGCTGAATAAATTATATCCCAACAGCAGTTCTGAAGGCCAAAATGATTGTGCTGTTCCACGCTATTTGCTTTATTTTCACGGAACTTTCTATGCCCGTTTGGCAGAAAGAGGTCAGACAGATAACATATCAAGTCGTTGAAGCCATGCGAGAAGCAGAGGAAACTTGAATGGGCTCGATTGAGGCCCTTGTTCAAGAATATTTCATGTTACGAGCGATCGAACGCTGCGATCAAATCTTGCTATTTTCTTGTTTCCTCCCGCTCGCTTCACTTCAGCAGCTTCTGTGGTGAAAAAATAACTTACAGCACATTGACTGAGCGTATTTTTTCAGTAAATTCTGTTCTGGTTCGTCATTTTCGGCCCAAAGAAAAAAATCTTGAGTTGTCCTCCATGTTTTTCAGTACTGCTCGGCCAAGGGTCTGGGGAATATTTGGTTCCAGTCTTTCTGAGAAAAATGTCACGCAACTCGCAAAACTTTTACTTCGAACGAAGGTTAGTCGCCGCCTTTTTCGCTAACGCTCCCTGCCAAAAAGGAACCACTTGTGCCAATTATGACCGTTCCAAGAGCATATTTCTAAAAAATTCTTGTACTCTGGGTCAGCTTCTATTAACTCCATCGGCCGGCTTAGCGATGCTTTATGAAGATTTCCCTCCCTTTGGAAACACGGGAAACAACAACCCTCAAAATAACAGTCCAGATATTCAACGCAAATTACCATTGCCACAATTTGCTGCTTGAATTCGTAGAATGGCAGTTTTGGAATATTCTCTTGTACCTTAGCCCACTCCATTTCCTTTTTTTCCTTAATTTTTATCGCGATGTTCTCCTTGAGATTCATCTCACGGAGCTCTGGAGGGAGGTTTTGAATGGCCTCAGAAAGTCCGCAGCTTTCTTTCCGGCCCCGCATCAGCCACCCGCACTTGTTTGGTGCTCGAGACATCGCAGCTCGGGCGGTATAACAGCGGGCTCGCTTGTTTCCAATTGCCGTGGGGGCAGCCCCCCACCCCTAGTTGTAAGTAGTATATAGGGAGTCACACAAATACTGTTTCAAAGCGGGAGCTGAATTTCGCTTTTCGCAACCCCCAGGTTCAACCGACCCGAGCTTGTGAGGGCCAGACTTGATGGTGGTGGTTGCGAAACGGTGAAATAAGGCTCCCTCGGTGAAATAAGGCTCCCTCTGCAAAACGGTATTTGTGTGACTCCCTATATACTACGAGGTACAACTGCTGCATATATTTCCTTAAAACTGGATTCCTCCATTCAACTCCAGCAATTTGTTTGGATGTTCCGCAACAAAGCATCTTGCTAAGCGACCCTAACTATTCGTGAAGAGTATTCACTTTTGTTCAGCTGGGCCATTTGACACGAGTCCTCGAGCAGGAATCGGCGAAACAGGTCCAACCACCGCAGCAAGGCCACAGGACAATTTTTCTCCTTACAAGGTGTTGACGTGAGCATACTTGGCCATTGATCTACCAATGCTCTATTTGGCAATGTGCTGTTATCTTCTTCAATATCCACAGATGTCACAAGTGCTCTAAAATCCTCTAAGGCAACACGCTTTGTAGCTTGATCTTCGGAGTCGCTGAGCTGGTTTGGGGAAGGTGTTGGGACTGGTAATGGAACAGCAGAACACTTCTTCGACTGGGCAATCTTCTGAATTGAGCTATTCACTTCGTGAAGATTCTTTAAGAGTTCCCTTCATTTCTTCAGTGCAAACAGACAATTTCTAGAAATATACGTGGAATTGATTTCAACTTTACACTCCAAAGACAACAATTCCTCTTGAAATTTAAAAGAATTGCCCCTTAGACCATCAACAAGATTTTTATCCGTATTTTTTATGATGGCTAAGCCACAGAGATCACATAAACTCATTGTCAAAATCTCACATCATATTGTGGTTGCGAACAAAAGTGAAAGATTCTTTAGAGAAGGCTCCAATTGCAAAGCCCGCGAAAATGAAAGCCAATCAAATCTCGCTATTTCAGTGATGTAATGATGTAAGGGAAATAACCAATCACGTCATTTTCCACACATTCCAGAAAAAGTCACATGGTCTTTGAACATGATAATCACAGTAAATCAGAGACGCTCCTTCCCGATTCTTTTTGGAGGGGAGGGGCAGCTGTACACAGGCTATGCACACCCATGGCAAACCGTAACACTTCCCCTAATATGGCTGCTGAGATCAACATTGGACAAACGTCATAAAAGACAACCATGGAGTTGTTAACACAACTGATGCATTTAGTATGGGCTGTTTCAATCTATTTTAGGTTTTTGACAGAGTAAACGATGCATTATCATTCAAGTCCAATCAATACATTAAATTTATCAGGTGAAAATCATGGAAAATGCACCAAAAATGCTTCAATTTTGCAAAAATTTTCTGGGGGGCATACCCCCACACCCCCTAGCAAAATAGGCCCTTTGGCCCCATATCATTGCTACTGGACGAGCACCCACAGAATCCTAGCTAAAACCTTGATTCACTGCATGCCAAGAATGAATTTTGTTAAAAGGGGAAGGAATTAATAAAATTGTTATTTCCTTAGACATCAAACAAGAAATACAATGCAACCCCATCAGTTGGGCAATAGCCGCTTACAAAAGGTGTCTGATACTTGGTTATGTTTCCTCTGAGTATAATTTTGACAGTAAGGCAAAACAACAGTGTGAAATATATAAACATATTTGTTTAAAGCCTGTTCCAGGCAATCAGATTGTGGCGAGTGAAGATTAAGATTGCGACAGTAGAATATCCAGCCCCTGAAAAAAAATAAATTTGTGCAGGGGACTTGACCCCGAAAAAAAAAATCCTGCAGAGGCAGTGGACATGAAAAGAAATTCCTGCAAACTGAAAAAGTCCCACCCCCATCACTTTTCTAATGGTCCATCCCTAACTCGTTCTTCTTGGTTGCATTCAGAAGTCTTTCGCGATAGTGTAGGAGCCAGGCCACAACTTTCTTTAGGTGGGTCCAGGTAGAGCGTTTCTAGAAATATTAACAGTGGACAGCTTTGCTTCCCTAGTGAGGACATGCACACTTTAACCTCCATCTTCACCTCAGGATCTCCCTCGGGGACGTCGTTAAATGCTTCTGTCTGCATTGGCCACGTGTTCAGGCAGCAGATCATTGAGCAACTTGCCTTGGTATTTGACCAAGCAGTCAAAAACAACATGTATTTCCCTGGGCTTGTGCAGCTGGTAAATTCCATGATGCGGTATGTACCATTTCACACTACTGGACTCTTGGAGATCAGCTGGAACCTTGTGGGCATAACCCTTGTCAATAATGTCTGCCATGAAACACTTGTAGTTGCTGTACAAGTACTTGTTACGTTGCAGTTTCCTTTTTAACCAGAAAGTGCGTTGTTCAGCCTGCGGTTTTTTTGTTCGGAACTGGTGCTTCGCAATCTCTCATAGGTAACACCATTTCATAGTCACCATCTCTCAAGAGAACAGTACGGTCCAACTCGTGGAGGAAACAAAACTCTTCTTGTGACCTTTCAGGTTTGTCACTAGTGCTGGATTCACTGAAGCCACTACCATAAAAATCCTTCACCATCTGATGAAATTCTGGGTCGGCCTTGATAAAGAAACTGGTCACATGTGCTCCCTTGTGATAACACCCTAAAGGACCGTTTACCACCCATCCCATACTTGTTCCGGAAGCATAAGGACTACCGTTTCGACTGTGCTTCACTTCCAAAGGATCAAAGATAGTGGGAACATCACAGGCTATGAGAAGACCTATTTTGGCATCAACCGCAGATAGGCATACTCCACACAAGTGTGGCCACTGGTCAATGTCACCCTGTGTGGGTGTGTCCTCCTTTGAAATGGGTATTTCCGGTCTCGTATAAAGTGCTGGAAAGTCGATAAAGACATTTTCATCCAGATCAGAGTTGACAAGATCTTTCACAACAAAACTTTCAATAAGACTCTGTCTTTCTTTTCCAAAGTTGTTAGGGAAATCTGAGTTCATGTACCACTGACCCCTAGCTGTCTCATTGAGGATTCTGTGCAGAATGTAGGGGAACTACTGCTGTTCAAAAAAGTGTGAGTAATCACAGGAGGACCTGTAGCTTTCAACCAAACTTTGACCAGAACAACAGCCATGCCTATTCTCGAGTGGTCTAGATTAACTATTGTGTTATGAATGAGTGTGGACTTCTCTTGTGGCAAGGTACTTGCAGAAGGAATGTTGGATGGTTGAATTCTTCCCGCAGTGTTCGTGTGAAGAATTGTGGGATGTTTCCTGGTACAGTTAGCAACTGTACATGTTTTCCTTTCTGGGTATTCTTTGGCTGCATGATTGGAAGACAAACAACCAAAGTAGAGGTGCTTTCATTTCAAGAATTGAATCCGGTCTGGATATGGGAGGCGTCTAGGGGCCTCACAGGCTTCTAGGGCATGCCCAGAATTGCAGAAGGAACATAAGACATCCTCAGTGGGAGGAGTTGATCCAGAGGGTGGCACATCAGGAGGTGGGCTCTGAATATTGCCTACCTTGCACAGCAAGACCTGTTTTACTTCTACCAGATCTGTTCTGCTTGTCCTTCCATTCATTCTTGGGCTTTGTGTCTTCAGTGATCTTTCCGAATACGGAATTGGCAGTTGCTCTTGCTTCATTGCCCACAAATTCAGCAAGGTCACTGAACGTAACAGACCTCAATTTTCATAACATGATGGACTAAACAGCGCCACTTTTTTGTAAATTAATTATATTGAGTTTTTTTATGGTGTCAGGCTGCTCAAGCTTGGTCAGGTATTTGCTGCATTCCATAGTGTTTTTGCATCTCATGAGGAAAATGGAAAACCTGTCCAGAGAGCCGCTGTCCTCGGCTCTCACTTCAGGCCAGTTTAACGCCTTGGTTTAGTAGGCAGTCCCAATGCGGTAATCATCACCAAATTTCTTTTTCATCAACCGTGTGGCTTCCTGATAGCCTCTTTCAGGTGGAAGGTAATGGCACAATCAAACTAGTTCCTGCACATCACCACTTGTAAACTGCTTAAGGTAGTACAGCCTCTCACTACTAATGGAGGTTTTGGACTCAATGATGTTTTCAAAGGCTCTAACAAAGAGACCATACTCCATAGGATCACCATTGAAGATAGGAACCTGTTGCTGGGTAAGATTGCTTTTCTTCTGTTGCCTGACAAACATTTCCATGATTTTGTGCTGCTGTTGTTGTAGTGCATTTTGGTGGTGGTGCAGCCGTAGCATTACATGAAAAGCCCTCTCACTTGGTGATGATGACGCACCAGAATGTTAAGACTCATCAGCGCATTCTTTCCTGTTAGTTACTAATGAACGCTGATGCCATTCTACTGCTTCGGGATTTAAGGTAGAACAACCAACAGCGATTGTTAATAGACCCTTTGCTCGAACTGGCTTGGTTTCAAGTCCGATAATCGGTGCTTCAACTTTCCTCTCATCCTCCCTGGATTCCAAGCTCATTGCATTCAGCACAAACAAACATGGTGCAGCTTCCGTAATTGAAGGTAAAACTTGTTCTTTAGCCTTAGACTTGGCGAGTTCAGTTTCCAGTGTCAAACATTCCTGTTCTTGCTGCAAACATAACTTTTGTTCCTCTAATGACCGCTGTTTCTCTAGTACAGCCGCCTCTGCTTCCAGCTCTGTGTTACACACTGCTTCCTTTGCTCTTACAAACGCTAAGGATGATGTACCACTCCCGTTTGAACCACTGACTCGAATATCATGATTTCTTGACGAAGTCTTAGATGTGGCCCGAGAACCGATCTGACTCGTTGAATCTTCAGGATTGATCTAAGAGCTCAACCTGAGAAGCTCCTCTGATCTGATCTCTTGAACTCTTTGATAAAAGAGGTTGACACATTAAGACTCTAAATTTAACTGCTCTTGACATCTCGCTATGCTAATTTCATCGTGAAGATTCAACAAATACGCCAGATGAGCTTCTTTAAATGTTTCAACAGCAGCCAGAAAGCCAGGCAACTTTTCCTTTACAAGCTGAATGTTTTCCTTGTTTGACAACAGTGCATCGATTTCATTTCTCCTAGCGCTAACTGTGGAAAGATGGCCCAATCTTTCATTCTTGGGTTGGCAAAGTTTTTCGAAGAAAACGCCTTCTTGATCCAGTTGTTTACTTGGCATCCTATGGCAACCCCCATTAAGATCGCCAGAATCTCTGGCTTCATCACTTCCAGCATCCGTTGTGTCCTCATACAAACTCTACAATTTCAAACTATGTTACTGCCAAAAGACAAATCCTTCCTCTGCCACATACAGCAACTGATTTCAAACACCTAAACGAGAAGAGCTTTGAACTAAGAAACAACAAAAAATACTAATTGATGGATTTGATTTTCACCTTGCTTGTTCTCTTTTGCCTACTTTGGATAAATTATGTGCCTCCTGCAGACAATACATGTCCAGCTTTTTTGCTGAAGCCAATGAAAGACATCTTTCCTTTTCTTTTCATCTGCTAAACCTATGTTGAAGGAAAGGGGCCTTCTGTAAATACTTAAATTTTGCCTCCTTTTGTTGCTGAAAGGGTAACTCCCTTTTCTTCTTGAGTAAGCAGCCTCTAAGTTTGGAAAGCTCTGGTGGCAGATCAACCATAACTCCATAACCTGACCCCTTTGGGAACTTCTTGGCTAGATTGAGAATACAATTCCATTGTTGTAGGTCAACAAATGTGACAATTATCAACTCCTTGGTCGCATAGCAGCTTCCTCCAATTCTGTGTCAGGCTGCGATATCGATATTTTTCACTTCACTAGGATCTATCTTGAGTGTAGTGTTGAAGAATTTATGAACTTTTTCCTTGTAAGATCAGAAATTTCTCCAACTTATTTCTCCAGTAATACCATGGATGAAGAGATTCCATTTCCTTCCCCACAGATTGAGGGCAAGAATGTAGTCACAAGTGGCCTTGTTGTTCTTTTCAGCCTCTTCTATAATTCCGGGTATCGTACTTTTTTTTGTCTCCAACTGCTCATTTTTGAAGTGTAACACCACCTTCTCCAATTCCACAATTTGGTCGCTTGTTTCCTTGAGTTTCTCACGAAACTGGAAGAATTCTGTGGCTATATTCGCATGAAGAGTTGCGAAACATTTGAAGATGTCCTTTACGTCTTTGACCTTGTTGAGTTCTTCAAGCCACAGGCATCCCAAGCTCATGTCTTGAGAAAGGTAAAAAATAAATATTTGTTCATGAAAGCGTCACATGCGCGTTGTGTGAGTCATGGATGGAAAGAACCCTCTGGCTGATGAGTCTGAACTGACATGGTGTTAGGTTATGTGAGGAACCATTGAGATTGTAAGAGATTGTATGGGGAATGAAATACGGTCGATTTAGAATGCTAAATATTACGAAAAATGAACATTTTCACATAAGATTAATAAAACTTACTCATTTCTTGTGTCTATTGTGATTTTTGGTAATGTCTGCTATTTTGGGCTTTCTTTGCCATCACAGTTTATCCCTTTCATAAGACGAAGTCAAGGCTACACACTTCAATTTCGACTGTTGTCCAAATGGAGGTGGTTTGTGCCCAGAAAATCCATCTGATCTGCAATTTTTTCAAAGTTTAAAATGTAAGGTCATTGCACCCTGGCAATTACCTGATTGCCAAAAATCTCCTCGCATTACGCTGAAAACGAGCATTTTCTAGCAGCATTTCCAAGTCCGTGTCACCCAACACCTTGTGATATCTATTCTGGACATGGCCGCGGAAAAGGATTGGGTCCAAGGTCAATTTCAACTCTATTAAGGGTGTCAATTTATATACAATATTTACCCCCATCCCATAAATTGACCATACCACTCTTTGTAGACTTAAAATTGACCTTCGACCCAAGCCTCTTCCGTGGCTGCATCCAGAATAGACATCACAAGGTGTTGTGTGGAGACACGGACTTGGAAATGCTGCTAGAAAATGCTTGCATAACCTAACACTGTGTCAGTTCAGACTCTCCAGGGTTCTTTCCACCCGTGACTCACACAGCGCATGCGTGCCGCTTTCATGAATAAATATTTATTTTTCGCCTTTCTTGAGACTTGAGACCGCTGTGTTCGAGCCTACACTTGCCTGAAGGTGTTTCTGTCATTTTCGTTGAAAAGCAACCAATTTTCTTTCGGTCCCTCTACCTGACCAAAATGCTTTTACAATGTTTTTCTCAAATTATGTGGTGAAATACGTATGGTCCAGCCAGAACTAAGAGGGGCTCTAAAATCTACATCTATCCACCATCGTTGACCGCTGACCTCCCCCTGCAACGTTGTTTATTAATATCCTTTTCACTACCACACATGAAGTTCTGGGACAAAAGGTGTTGCAAATCACACCAAAGTATGGAAAATAATATCACCACTGTTTTTACAGGTATGTGAAGGACAAAGTTAATAAAGTTTTGCTTTACTTCCATATCATGGACATTTCTTGCCTTTGATTAATGCCAAGGCTCACAAAGAGTAGGTTTGATTTCCGCTGCTCTGGTCTGGTCGCATTCCTCACCAAGAAGAGTGAGAGTAGTGCAGGCTTTTTTCCTGAACAGTGGTTGGTATAGTAATCAAACCTACATTATGAGAAACTCAACTTTGGCCATTGATCTGTACAATAGCTGTTTACCAGCAATCAAGAGCCTTCTGGTGGAAAGCACAGGAAGATGTTTTCTACTTTGTAGAAGGAAACCTGCATTAGGGGTCATTCTCAAAAACAAAAGTCGCCACTCTGGGTAGACAACCGGACATATTTGAGCCATTGTGTCATAATCTGTTGAAGAATCCGCATTGAGAGTTAGGCTGGAAGAGAAATGACACTGTTCAATGTGAGACGTAAGGATACCCACTTTGAGTTTCTGCCCATGTTTTCATTATTGATCTCAAGATTGCATTGATACTTCTTGCCTTTGCACTATGTTGTCACCAGCAGAGCACATTGGCCTTCAGGAAGAGTTTTGAAATTATGCCCAGATGAAATGGACCACTTATATCTTGGTTTCAAAAACATTTTAAGACCTGTTTCAGAATGTCTATCTCTGGAATCTCAATATGAGCAAAAGGCTAATTGTAGAGTTTTTTAACTATGGTAAAGATAGAGTATGATGAGTTAAGTGTATGTAAAGTGAAATAGAAATGGGTTACTGAGCACTTTGTATATACAGTTGTCCAGGGACTTATCCATACTTGTGAACTGCCATGTGGTACTGTGGGGGTGTAAGGGGGGGGGGGGGGTAGAGCACTTGTTTGTACTTGGTCATTCTAACTTTATGTTGTAATATGTGTTACTTGTATTTAGGATGGAAGAGTTGTGAAAGTGTTCCCAAACTTGTGGATGAGTACTTAGCTGGCAAGTTAAAAGTAGATGAATTTATTACTCACTCATTTCCACTGGACAAAATCAATGAAGCTTTTGAGCTAATGCATGCAGGAAAAAGGTTGGTAAACAAATTTTGTGTCAAGTTGTTTTCTTTTTTTTTTAATCTTGAAATTAGATCATCTTTTCATATGTATACATCGCAAAATAATCTTATAGCCAAAAGCCAGTCGGGAGTGCGAAAAATTAAATGTATTCCTTCGTGTACAGGTCTTTTTGGACCTTTTAATGTCAATGTTATTCTTTTTGTTTTATTTTATGCAAGTACATTTAATTTTTCTCTTGGTTTATGCTACACACACGTTTTTCAAATGCTATCAAACAATCAAACATATCTAGAATGTAAATCAGATGGTTTTTTATATCAGCATACAAAATCAAACTCCAAAATGCAAATTTCAACAGTCTAATCTGACAGAAACTGTGAAAACTGTCGAACCATATGAGCCGTTTGTTGGTCCTCTGGGATCTGTGGCAACACCCTTTGCTTAAATTCTTAATGACTCATCTTTGTGATATCAAAAGCCTGTCAGTAAATGTCAGGGGACTAAACAAATTGCTAAAACGTCACACCATGTTTAGGTGGTTGCATCATCAAAACAGCTCCTTTATCTTCTTGCAAGAAACTTACAGTTCAAAAGAATGCAAAAACGCCTGGCGAGCAGAATGGGGTGGCGATATTGTCTTTAATCACGGTAAAAATCATAGCAAAGGGACCATGATTCTCTTTCATCCAAAATTAAATTTCAAGATTGAAAAACAAATTACCAACAAAAACAGTAGATACATAATTTTAGACTGGATTTTTTCAGATACATGACTTGTACTTGTAAACATTTACACACCAAATGATGTCCATCAACAAGTCTTCTTTTTTAAAGAACTACAACATCAACTTAAAGACTATGCAGAAGAAATAATAATCATAGATGGGGACTTTAATTGTACATTGACTGACATAGATAAGAAGGGTGGCAATCCTTTCTCCCGGAAAATACCATTAATTCAAGAAATTAATAAATGATGTAATACCGGTATGTATGAACTAACTGACATCTGGAGGTAATGAAACCCAAAAGAAGAGAAGTTTACATGGCAAAATAAGTCTTTAAATTACAATGTCATCTTGGTTATTTTCTTATTTCCAGACAGCTAATGAACCTGACCAACAAATGCACAATCACTTTCGCTCCTGAAACGGACCACTCTGCTATTTTTATTCACTTTAAAAGTGAAGAACTCAAACAAAAAAAGGTCCAGGTTTTTGGAAATTTAATCAGTCACTCCTTCATGATGAAAATTACGTGTCATTGTTGCATGTAGAACTCAAAAATTTCAAGCAAAAGTGCATTGATGTCGAAGATTTAAATCTGTAATGGGATCTGATTAAAATGGAGATTAGAGGTTTTACTGTGAAATATTCCAAAAACAAATCTAGAGAAAGAAAATCCACTGAAACTATTCTCCAGAACCGCATTAATGATCTGTTTAAAAGAGCTGAAGCAGAACCAAATAACAAATATATAATTTGTGAAATTCAAAACAGCAGACTACGCCTAAAGAGGATTATGCAATACAAGACAAAAGGTGCAATTCTAAGAAATAAGGTGAGGTGGTATGAAGACGGCGAACGCAACATCCGTTACTTCTATAGCCTTGAGAAAAGAAATTATGAAAAAAAGGCAATTGAAAAATTAAAATGCTGAAACAGCACCATCACAAACAATCGATTCGAGATTCTGCGAGAGCAAATGGAATATTATAAAGCTCTTTACACTTCGGCCACACATCCTGAAAATTCAAACGATGCAGGCTCCGCTTTCTTCGAAAACATTACCCCTCTAGAGAATATGGATCAGCAAATGTGTCAAGGGAAGGTCTCCACTGAAGAATGCCTAAAAGCCTAAATGATTTGCAAAACGAAAAATCGCCGGGAACAGATGGATTACCTGCAGAGTTTTATAAATTTTTTTGGAAAGAACTGCATCTTGACAAGATAAAAAGTTTTAACTTTCCTTTTGATACAGGAACTTTGTCAATTTCTTAAAGAATAGGGATTATTACATCATCCCGAAACCAAATAAAGACACCACATCACTGAAGAATCTGAGACCAATCTCTCTTCTTAATGGTGACTATAAAATACTGACAAAAACAATTGTGAAGAGATTAGAAAAAGTTATTCCAAAAATTATTAACCCTGACCAAACCGGTTACGTTAAAGGCTGTTATATCGGTTAAAACGTTCGTTTAATTTTGGACATTATGTCATATACAGATGAGAAAAATGTCCTGGGAGTTGCCCTTTTTATTGATTTTCGAAAAGCTTTTGACACCATTGAATGGGATTTGCTTATCGACACCCTTAACAAATTTAATTTTGGACCTCACATTATAAACTGGGTGAAAATCTTTTACAATGTTACCAGCTGTGTTTTAAACAATGGCCATGCGTCAGAATTCGTTGCTTTAGAGAGGGATGTCAGACAAGGTTGCCCTCTGTCCAGATTGCTTTTTGTGATAGGTATCGAAGTTCTTGCCAATGCAATTAGAAACAAGAATATGATAAAGGGATTTAAAGTAGGTGAGAAAGAAATCAAAGCGTCTTATATGCTGACGACACCAAGGTTTTCGTGCGAGACCTGGATTCTATACCAGAACTACTGGTACTTCTAAATAACTTTAAAAATCTCTCTGGCTTAGAAATTAATGCTACAAAAACAGAAGGGATGTGGCTCGGTAGTTGGAAAAACAACCTTGAGACTCCGTTTGGTTTTCGCTGGCCACGAGACCCAATACAATTCATACAATTCACGCAAAGCAACCGAGTTAAATTTTGTAGAGAAAATCCGGAACCTAGAAAAGACTTTAAATAGGTGGAAGAGAAGAAACCTTACATTTCGTGGTAAGATAAACATCGTTAAAACGTTAGGTCTTTCAAAATTAATTTACAATACATCTGTACTCATTATCCCTGAACAACTAATTAAAGAAATTAACTCAATAATTTTTAATTTTATTTGGGATGAGAAGCCCTCTAAAATCAAGAAATCAACTACTATTGGTGAGAGAAAACATGGAGGACTTAAAATGACTGACTTTAATATCTTGAATAAAACCTTAAAAGTCGCATGGATACCACGCATAAAATCCGAAAACGTAGCATCCTGGAAAATCATCCCTAACGCAGCCCTAGAGAGGTATGGTGGATTACACTTCTTGACAAATTGTAACTGACATTAACACACTACAGGTCGGCAATTTACCACCTTTTTATGGTGACGTACTAAAAGAATGGCGAATGACTAAAGATTCTATAAGAAGTGTGACTCCCTCACTTATGAAGAGGTAATTTGGAAAAGTTGGTTTGACCGTAGTTTCTCGGTTATAAGGCGCACGGTTTTTTCGAGGAAAATCTGTTTTTTCTTGGGAAGTTTTTGCCAAAATTGGGGTACGCCTTATAGCCGAATATTTTCACGCAAAAAAATCTAACGACAGCAATTTTACTGGAACTTACAGTTAAAACTAGACAAATAAAAGACACTAAACATTGGTCATTGACTTTTTTAAGATTTGGTGGTTCTGAAAAGAACCGGGTGGCTCTGAAAAGAGCCGTTGTTTTTTGTTTTGAAATTTGTTGATGTCTAGTCTTCCTCCTTGCTATCCGTGTCAAACTCGTTCTCCAGTTCATCATCTGCTTCCTCCTCTCCAGCTTCTTCTTCGTCCCACACAGCTTCGTCCTCGGTGCCGTCCAGAGCATTTGATATTCCACAGCACTTGAATGAGTTCGCGATCAAATTAGCGGGTATCTCTTGCCATGCCTTTTGGATCCACTGCAAAACCAGTTCTTTGCTCGGCGCACGCTTCTTCCCCGACGGAGTGTAAGTAAACGGACCGTTCACCATCCAAGTCTGGTATTGGGATTGCACCTTGGTCTTAAAAGGTTTGTTGATACACTTGTCCAGGGGCTGCAACACGGGCGTAAGTCCACCAGGAATAACTGCGACTTCTACGTTTCGCCTCGCCAGAAGATCTTTCACGGCGTTAATGTCAAATGCCCACGGAATGAATCCCACACGAGGAGAGCTCTTTGGTCTGGGGTGTACCGAAGATTGCGTCGAATCCACTCCATTACTCCCAGAAATTAATAAGAAATACAGTCTTAGAATGCTAGAAAGCTTTATTATCAAGGCCGCATTGTGTTAAACAACTGCACGAGAAAAGCTAACAAACTGAAATTTGCATACGCGCGTACGTGCTAAACAGCACGGCAGGTTTCTTTCACAGGTCACAGGTCACAGGTCACCCAAAAATATGCCAAAACGTCATAAAACAGATGCATACAAGTGCGTCCCAAGTGCAACTATAAGAGCTCTTGTTTAAAAAAAAAAAAACGCGTGGGGGAAATCAGTTGTAGCACTGAAATAAAAAAAAAAATGATCCAAAGAAAGCCAAGACTTATTTCTGTTGAAAATATAAATTGTTTGTAGCCTTTCAATATAATATGAAAACGAAAGAGGCTTACACTGATCCGTGAATTATGCATTTACTTATGCGTGATTTGTGAACCAACGACTTTTGCGGGAATAAATCACTTTTTTTGGAGATTTTATCGTCATTAAAGCTCGTAAACTACACCAAACTAGATGTAAAACCTGTCCATTCCACGCGACTGAGAACTAACCACAGCGACAGTGAACAGGAGGACCTAGAATCTAGTCTGTCACGATGTGTCACACATGCACACGGCATTTCGATGCATCAAAATGGAGGGTTCTGTATGTTTTGCGAAACGTGGATAGAATTTGTATTTTTATGTAACACATGATTTAGCCTTTGCATTTTTACGTGAAAAGTGATTTTTTTTCTGTTAACGTGAAGCTGTTTTTGAATTTTTTGTGATGCGTGAAAAGGCCGATTACAATGCGTGAAATTGTTTTCAGAGTAGGTATAGGGGACCCTCTTGTTTCTGTTTAGTACATACTCGTAAAGATTTCAAAAAAAATGTAGAAATAAAACAGTTCAATTTGCTATCATAATGAATTATCTTATTACGGTAAAATATATTAACACTACATGTCTGAAAGCTACATTTCAACCCATTTCGTACATATACCACCCCTAGAAATTTTTTCATTAAAATTATAGAATCAAACATTTTTAGTTAGGGTTTGTTGCATGGAAACATCGATAAACCTCTCGTGAATCTCAGTAATTGTTACATCGCGAAATTTACTGAGTGTTTTGATTGTGACCTGTGACCTGTGAAAGAAACGTGCCGAAACAGCACGTGCTAGGTAACACGATACATCAACAATGAAATTCGAATCTCGTTTCTGAGAAACAAGAAGTTTACTCGTCTCACTCGCTTGTCGAAAAGATGCTGCTCAGAATAAACAGTGTTTTAGCTTACCTTCTTCGTCCATCCAGCCCTTCTTGTGAACGGAGACCTGCATCCTTGGTGGCACGTTCATTTTCAGCTGTCGAACTCCTTTGAATATGACCTTCGGGGGAAGTTTCTCGCCGTTCACTTTCACCGTTAGTGTAACTGTGAAACTCTGCTTCTCGGCACCGCATGACAACACTGGAACTGTTCTATTCCCGGTGAACTCCAAGGTTCTGGTGGCTGGCAGCTCAAACCGCATTGGCGTTTCATCCATATTGAGGATACGACTTAAATCATACCCCCAAAGCTGGCGAGATCTCCGGACGAATCGATGAAATTGGATAACCTTGTCTTCCATGTCGGCCGGGAGTCGTTGAGCAAGAGTGGTCTTCGCTCTCATGGAGATGGAGTGGCGACGTTTCCAGTTCGTGTACCAGCCATCGGATGCTTTAAATTCAGGGTCGGTGCTGAGTTCTTTTGCCTTGAGTCGAAGCATCATGCCGCTAACTGACAGACCTGCAACAACAATTAAAATAAAGTGTCAGTTCCTTGATCAAATACAATGAACATAAACAGATTTATGGATCATCAGTAACAAACACATTACTCCAGATTACTGGAAATGGAAAAATAAACTCAACAATGCTTACCTTGACTTCGCTGATCGCTGAACCAGTCGGCTAATTGCTGATCCATCTCAGCATACTTCGGTCGGAAGCGTCCCATAGATGCACGCTTCGCTGTCCTCCGCAGCTCGCCGGAAAACAAAACGTGTTGTTGGTTACGCCATTTCCTAACCATGGATTCTGAAATGCTGTATTCATGAGCAATTTCACGGTTGTTGTTTACTGCCTCGGCCTCTGCAACGATTTTCAACTTGAAGTTGAGGTCATACGAATGACGGCGAGAGCTTGGCATATTTACGATTGAGATTTGACTGTTTACGATGAGAACGTATCAGTAAGTTTTGCAACTGTGTTTAAGTTCGGCTTGTTGATGTTTTTATAATACAAACTCGGATCGTTGAATATTTATTAGAATCTTTATAAAAAACGAAATATGTTTCCTGAGCAGGAAAGCTGAAATTAATGTGTATGTGTTGTTTGTTTACACTCAAGTTTATCATTAGAGGTGCGAGCTTTTAGCTTTTGTTTTCGTGTATATCATTAAATGTGTGACTTTTTCACTTTTGTTCACATTTACAGAGAGTTCGCGTGCTAGTTGTGCCAAGAGAATAAAAATTTATCTTTATGAACTCTTCATTTCTTGGTGCGTCTTATAACTGAGTATTTTCACATAATTTTCAGTTTGGGAACTTTGCATGATTAAGTTGCCAAGTTTAGGGTGCGTCTTATAGCCGAGTGCGCCTTATAACCGAGAAACTACGGGTATAATTCGAATCCAGGATCTCCTTCAAGAGGACAGTAAATTCCTGTCCTTAAAAAACTTTTATTATAAGTTTAAGCTCAAAATGCCCTTCACCCTCTACTTTGGTCTTATTAATGCTATCTCAACTTCTTGGAGGTTAGTATCTGAAAATCCTCCTTCCCGATGCCCAGAAAGTGAGGAAAAAGAAGAAATCATTTCCACCAATTATGTGTACAACTTGCTGTTGAAGAAATTCTTCGTACCACCTACTGCTGATCACCCCACAAACCGTCCGAAAAGTGTACGAATTACATTTCCAGATCAAGTGTGACATTAAAATATCAATGTTTCAATATAAGATAAGACACAACATTCTGGCAACTAAAATGTCTCTTTCTAGAGCCAAAATGTCTGACAACGATGTATGTCTTCAATGCTTGGCTGATACACACTCCCTAGATCATACATTCTTAAGCTGCTCTTCCGTTGTAGCCTTTTGGAAGACCTTTCAATACTGGTGGACAAATAAAACAAAACAGCAACTAGCATTATCAAATAGCAAACTAATAAGAACTTTATAAAATTATTACTATCAGAGTATGTATCAATCATTGCTTTTACAAGTTTGGTGGCCCCTAAAAGAGTTGTTTTTGTTCATAAGCATAAGCTTATGTTCCTTGCTGTTAAACAGTATGAAACCTTCATTAAAAAATATTTTAACCAGTTTAAGGTCGCCATTCCAGAGCAGCTAAATGTTGTGCAGCAGGGAATCTCCATTTCACCAAAAAGCTGTTTACATTGTCACACTGAGTGACATCAAGTAGTATCAATTTATCGACCACCTGGACCCCAAGAGTGAGATCTTGATGAGCTTGAAAAATCTCTGTCTTGTCATCAATCCAGCGGATCTTGTCCACGTATTATTCTTACTGGTGATTTTAACATTAAAGATATTGCATAGCATCAGTCATCATTGTCTTCAAGTCCACAATATGGCCTGTCCTTGAACCGAAAGATGTTAGCTACATTGATAACTTTGCTGTTTCCCAATTGGTATCATCTCCAACTAGAGGTGAATCAATGCTAGATCTTGTTCTAACAAGCCATTTTGACTTAGTAAGCAATCTTCACATACACTGTAGGGGAGGGGATAAGTGACCACTCAGCTATATCCTTTGATCAAATCTGTCATTTAAAGTCTCTAATGAGAAACCAAGAACTGTGTTTAAATTTGACAAGACTGATTTCAATGCAGTGAAATTAGATGCTAGCGAGTTGAATAGAGCCTTCTTTGTGAGAAATCCATTGGAATGTTCTATTGAAGATAATTGGCAATTTTGTAAAGCAGGGCTGATAGAAATTGTATGTAAGAGAGTCCCTAGAAAGAAACAGGGTACATGGGCTGACACTCCATGGATCACAAGAGATTTAAAAAGACTGCTGAGAAAGAAGAAGAGATTGTACAACAATTTTAAGCAATTAAACAACCCAGCTCACAAACAGAAATATCTTCATTTTCAAAAGCAGTTGAAGGTGAAAATATGCAAGGCTCAAGATGATTTCATAGCAGAAACATTGAACATTAACCCTGATGATAAGTTTTGATCTTACATTAAGTCTTAGAGACAGGAACAGATAGGGGTTCCATCCCTAAAAAGTGATACAGGACTTAAGGTGGATAGCCTTAGCAAAGCTCAAACACTAAATATGCAATTCCAACAAGTATTCACACTGGAAGATGTGACAGTTTTTCCTGATAAAGGGCCTGGTAGTATGACAGACGTGGATCCAATGATTTTTAATGTTAAGGGAGCCAAAAACACTCCTCCATAGCCTTGATAGCAAAAAGACAAGGGGTCCAGATGATATCCCCACCCATATTATAAAGGAATCAGCATCTCAGCTTGCTGAAAGTTGTCTCCTTCTTGTTTAATCAATCTTATGACACAAGTCAACTGCCTGAGGATTGGTGTAAGCTAATATTGTGCCAGTCATTAAGAAAGGAAGTAAGCAAGACCCAAACATTACAGGCCGGGACTCTGTGTAAGGTGATGGAACATGTGGTCTATCAGAGTATTATGCAACATTTAGAGAAGAACAACATCTTGAATGCTAATTAAATCAACATGGAAAAAGCATTTCTGTGGAGCTCAGTTGTTACTCACCATTGAAGACCTTGCAAAGAATATGGATATTGGATCTGAAATTGATCTTGAAATTTTTAATTTCAGCAAAACATTTGATAAAGTGCGTCATTAGCAATTACTCTCTAAACTACATTATTATGGAATACAAGACACTCTCATGGATTAATTCCTCGCTAACATATCAATCACAGTGTGGTGGGATGTGTCGAAAACGAAGACCGAAGACCTAAGACCCTGTGGTCTAAAATGAAGACCCACCAGTCTAAAACGAAGACCCACCAGTCTTAAACGAAGACCCACCGGTCTAAAACCAAGACCCACCAGTCTAAAACGAAGACCCACCGGTCTAAAACGAAGACCCACCGGTCTAAAACGAAGACCCACCAGTCTAAAACAAAGACCCACCGGTCTAAAACGAAGACCCACCGGTCTAAAACCTTTTTTTTCTTCAGGAAAGATTATACACTAGGCTAAATTGCTTTTGTTTTTGTAGCGCATAAATTAAAATGTCATCTGAGCGTGCGGCAAACTTGACAGTTGCTTTATCTCAGTCGGTACAACGTGTCAAATTGTGTAATGAAAGTAAATTCCAACAGTATAAAAATAGACGTTTTAGTGACGATTTTATTTCGTCACCAATATTTTTAATTGATTATATATTAGCCAAGTGTAAAAACGAACAACAGTTACAGAACTGTCGTGGTTTTGATATATGTCAAAAGTGTCATACACCAAACTTGAAAATTTCACTTTAGTCTCATCATACAAACAAAAAATGTTATTACTTTGACTTTTTACAGAACAGGCTCTTCGTTTTGTATCAGATGACGTTTACATTTCAAAGGCTTGTGCCGTTACATGTATGGCTGTTCGAGAAAGTTGTTGCGTAGGTCAAAAGATGACTTATCTTTAAATTTTTGTTGAAATGAACAGTCCGTACATTAGATTAAGTGTTCATTTAAATGTGTCGGAGTTCGAGTAATGATTTTTCTTCTGATAGCACAGCTCAGATGTTTTTGCTACTTTAATTAATAGGGCTCACACTGGTGCACTTAAGGTAACCCTAGGGACACCTACATGACCTTTCACTACAACAACAACAATCAGGAGCCCATGGGATCTTGCAACAATTTATTGCTAGTTCCATATATAGATGGCAAAGCTGACATAATAACAAAACTACGAAAATTAAACTACTGTGCTGT
Organism: Orbicella franksi; assembly: GCF_964199315.1. Lineage (NCBI taxonomy): Eukaryota > Metazoa > Cnidaria > Anthozoa > Scleractinia > Merulinidae > Orbicella > Orbicella franksi. Next base: position 18,772,680 of record NC_138152.1, on the reverse strand, counting down.
AGTGACGATTGCACACTAGTATGTTGGCTGGTTTTAAGTCTCTTTGGGCAATTCCTTTTGCGTGGAGATACGCCAGTCCGCCGCATGATTAATTACATTGTGGAATCCTTTGCAGTTGTAATCATTAATTTGCAGCAAGAAATCAGAAAGCAAGCTGACACGCAAATCGTCGACGCCAAACAGCTTGAAGTCAAAGTAAACTTATTCAAGCATTATCGCCAGCTGCTGATGGCACACTCCAAGCAGTTTCACAATGTTGGGGTGCAGAAGTCTATTGAGAAGAGCTACTTCTTTGAAGAAAAGTTTCTTCTCGCCTTGGTCAAGGACATGCAACATTTTCTTGACAACCATTGTTTTGACATTTTCCTCAGTTCTAGTTCTGTGGTGTACACATTGCCAAAAGCACCTTGACCAAGCCGCTTTTTAACTTGCAGAGCGTTACAATCAAAGACTTTTATGTTCGCGATACTTTCTGCAGAAGATTGTTGCTTTTTAAGAATTGGGGAAGCTTGAAATGCCGAAGAAACGACATTCTCAACGCAGGGATGCATGTGAAAGTGATAACGTAATTTTCCCGGGAAAATCAAATAGACCTCTTTAGACTGTTACGTCATAGGGTGAACACGTGACTTACATTGGGTAAACAAACATTCGTGTTTGCAAAGGAATTACAGCGAGAGACCGCGGAGTTAGGATACGTTCTCTTCTTTCGACGTAATTTCGCTTGTTTTCGTTCAAAATGGTGCACTACTGTTGTGCTTATGATTGCTACAACAACTCAACTATGGAAGAGCTATCTTGGCATGGATTCCCAGAGGACAAGAAACTCCTCAAGGTGAACACATGTAGCCTGATCGCTCGATCGCGTAAATTTGTGTTATATGTGGACCTGTAATTTAATCTGTTTACCTTGTAGGTTTGGATCTCTAGGATAAAAAGGGACACGAAGAAAGATTTTGCGGTCACGAAATATTCAAAACTTTGTTCAGTTCACGTCCGAGAGGAAGATTTCGTAAACCCTCACGCTAATAAAAGGTATCTGAGAGCCGGCGCTTGTCCATCAATTTTTAGCTGGACTAAACAAACACCTGAGCGATCATTACCAGAAAAACGAAGAAAGATCGAGGAGGTGAATCTTTTCCTAGAATCGGAATTAACGGAAACGGCATCCGAGGGTGAAGGAGAATACGACGAAACTGGTAGGGAGAACTTTGTCTCGCGTTCCATTCAATCAAACATTGAGATACCTTGCGAGCATAGGTTCTCGGTGAGTGTTTTGAGAGATCTAGTGCACAGAAGAGGTAATGAAAAGAAATATTTTAGCCATTTAACTGGGTTTTCCAGTTATGAAAAGTTTCGAAGGGTACTTGAGTTTGTTCTCCCTGGTGGTCATCGAAAGCACATCACATACTGGAACACGAAGGCGAGCAAAGAGCGCAAAATTGATACGTCGTTGTTATTCGACTCTGATCAAGAATCACAAAGCGATGATGATGGGAGCTCGGAACCAGAAGCTGATCCTGGTTCTTCAAGAGATCATGTTCTATCTGTGGAAGACGAGTTTTTACTAGTTATGATGAAGCTTCGTTTAGGCCTAACCAATCTTGACTTAGCAATGAGATTTAATGTCGCAGAAGCAACAATATCAAATACATTTACTACATGGTTAAATCTGTTGTTTATACAACTTGGCACCCTGAAGATCTGGCCTCACAGGAACGTCATCCTAGAAAACATGCCCAAAAAGTTCAAGGAAGATTATCCCAATAACATTATTATAATTGACTGCACTGAATTAAAAATTCAGTGTCCATCCTCCCTTGTTATTCAGTCTCAGAGTTACTCAAACTATAAATCTACAAATACATTGAAATCCCTGGTAGGAATCGATTCCATGGGAGGCTTTATGTTTGTCTCACAGCTATACACAGGGTCCATATCCGACAAACAGATAGTTTTTAGGAGCGGATTTCTCGATTTACTGTCAAGAAAAAAGGAAGTATCAGAAATCTTGGAAGGTGACAGCATAATGGCTGACAAGGGGTTTGACATAGGAGGAGACTTACAGAAAATCGGACTTCAACTTAACATTCCTCCATTTTTAAAAGAAAAACCTCAATTTAATGAAAATGAAGTCATAAGAACACAAACAATAGCTAAACACGGGATTCATGTAGAAAGAGCCATTGGGAAGGTCAGGTGTTTTCTTATTTTCAACAGTAGACTCCCAATCAGCTCACTGGGAATCATAAATCAACTTTGGACAGTGTGCTGTTTGCTCTCAAACTTTATGGATCCTATTTTAGCTGAGGAAGTCAAAGACTAACTTAAAAATCAAGATCTACTTGCAAAACAAAACAGTGACAGAAACATGAGATACATTAAATACCCTGTACCTAATGCTACCAGGGAAAGTTAAGTAATGCACTTGTTTGCAACAATAACAAATACACTTGTTTTCCTTGCTTTTCCATTCAAAGGAGCCTCAATTGGTGCATTAATGATGATGCAGTATTAACAGTTACTACTCTCAATGGGCTACACTGTAGGTGTGGCAAAGTGACTGTTCACATGGATTAACAGATGTTGCCCTCTCTTTGCTCAAGAATAGAATGCAATGCTTAAAATAAAACATGGTTAATTTAGGTAACAGCGTATTGTTCCAATAGGTAGGATCAAAGTTAATACGTTGTACAAAAAGACTATGTGATCCTGATAGATATATTACAAAGTCACACCAAGGTAAGCCACTAAGGGCAAGTTGTCCCTGGATTTGTGCATAATAACCCTTTTCATCATCAGTTCTAAGCTTTGGGACTCCATCAACCATACTGTAGGGGAAGTTTCTATCCTCGCATGCTGCTTCCATGGTGTGATTCCTCCAAGTGCAGGGACACTTGATTTCTAGTAATCCGAAGGGATGGTCAGAAGTTGGGTCAAACACCTTACCATCTGGGGTAGCACCAAGGTAGGGGTGGGTGGGGTTAACAACAAGACCACTGTCATATACTGTAAAGTTCTTATCCAAGTGTTTCTGCATTTTTCTTGCATAGTGAGATCTAACTACTTTTTCATTTTGTTTTCCATGACGAATTGATGCTACATTTGAAAGATCCTTTGCTTCAAAAATACTTTTAAGAAATGGCTCTGTAGGCTCTTTTTTTCTATGAAGTACTTTCCCAAAATTTGAAGCTGTTAGTCGAAGTTTACGTTCTTCAAACCATGTGGGCTCCTGAGCTTGACTAACAGTGTTGATCTGAAGGTCCCAAGGTCATTCAATGTTTATGCTAATGCTTTGCAAAATTGGATCCGACATTGTATGTGTAAAGCTACTGGGAGGAATAAATGGCTGACTGCATGCACTAGAAATTGGAATCTTGGGAAAAACCAAAACCCCCTGGGGTTGCTGATCCCTTGGAAGTGTTACACAATTGTTTGGTTTATAAAAAGCAAAGGTTGTATTGGTTTCCTTTAAATCAGTCAGTTGATACCCTAAAGTTGAACCAAGAGGAACATTCCCAAAAACAGTATGTGTAGCTGTTGAACATTCCTGATCACTGATCAGGTATGAAAAAGGGGAATGTTTTTCCTCATTTGAAAGGTAATGACACATTTCCATCTCATCGTGCTGCTTCCACCCATTTAACTTGAGATGTTTACCCCTTGCATCATAAAGTTTACAAGTTACTGGAGCCAGTTTTTGCTTGCCACCTTGGTCAGACGAGGTTTTGACAAAGGTACATTTCATTACTGGTTCTGGTTCAATACTGGCACCTCGTGGCTTGTGCCACTACTGCGGCACACTTGTACAAGTTTGATCTGCTGGGATCTCCGTGATCCCCAACATACTCCAATGATTTAGCAGGTACAACAAGGCAAAAACATGGTTACAGTGGCCTCCAACCCTGCAATTAAGTTATTTGTATTTTGTCACATTGCAACTCATCAATACAATACATTTACATACACATGGAAATATGACTAAAATTTAACTCTCTATTAGTAATTGCACACTGTAAACAATGCAAAAATATTGATTTCCATACGTTATTGAAACGTGATTGTATATGTTGCAGGTTAAATTGGTTCTCGGGATACATCTGTTTCCAACCTAAGGTGATTTGTTTCAACCTGAACATAATTTATAAACAATTTATTGGACTTCAAAATAATTCAGATTATTGCTAAAATTGCTATCTACAGGTTAAAGCAGATTAATGTAGGTTTGAAACAGATTTTACCAAAAAAAAACATTTCACCTGCTAACATGCACACTGACCATTGGATTTAATGAAAGCATAATTAGAGCTTTCAAAATCTGGATAAAATTTAATGAAAATTTTACCGCGTCCAAAACAAAACACAAATCTTTGTATTTTTGATAAAAAAAATTACGGCAGGTTCAAAAAGCCCAGTTAACTATCGTCGGTTTTAAATCGACGAAACACTTTTCGGCTTAGTATTCGATGTGTACGTGTGACCTGTAATCCTGACCTGTGGAATGTGACCTAAACTCACGGCCTACACCAGCGTGATAATTATATTGTAATTGTGGTGGAACTTCGAGTTATATTTACCCCGCTCTGCATGAGCATTCTGCTTCTTCCACATTTCCTTTATCTTCTCTGTCTGCAGCAATCTTCAATTTTACGGTATGAGGAGCTTCGCTCTTCTTCTGGCTTCGGAAACAACAGCCTTTGACATAACAAGTCCTCGATCGACTGTCTTCTTCTCTCACGAATACATCATGAATGTAATTTTCTGTAAAGAATTTATAACCTTTTTCTCCAATTTCTTTTTTTCCACATCCTTTTAGATGATTTACTATTGTAATCGCGGACACTTTAGCGAGATTTCGCAACGATTTTGTGCACACTACAACAGAAAGTTCATTAGCGCCCGCCATCTTGAATGTTTTGTTTACCCAATGTAGACCACGTGACCGCGAAGCTAAAGAGGTCTATTCTTGTAGTACGTGGTGAATAAATTTGCGAGTCACACACAGTGGTGGTCTTATAAATTTGCGAGTCACGCACAGTCAACCTTTGCACCTTTATATGATAAGGACAGTAAAGCAAAGAAATGAAGTCACCTGGTCGTAATTTGCTCATATGCATTTGAAAAATAGAATATTGGTAACGACAAAATATACTGAAATTGTCACTAAAACATATATTTCTATACTGTTGAAATTTAATTACATTACAAAATTTGACACATGTTGTACCGGTTGAGATAAAGTAACTGTCAAGTTTGTCGCGCGCTCAGACGACATTTAATTTATGCGCTACACAAGTGAGGGATGCATGTGAGAGTGATAACGCAATTTTCCTGGGAAAATCAAATTCTTGTAGCATGTGGTGAATAAATTTGCGAGTCACGCAAAGTGGACCTTTGCGCCTTTATATGATAAGTACAGTAAGGCAAAGTAGTGAAGTCACCTCATGATAATTTGCTCATATGCATTTGAAAAATAGAATATTGATGACGCCAAATTATACTAAAATCGTCACTAAAACATATATTTCTATACTGTTGGAATTTCATTGCGTTACACAATTTGACACGTTGTACTGACTGAGATAAAGCAACTGTCAAGTTTGCCGCGCGCTCAGATGACATTTTAATTTATGCGCTACAAAAATGAAAGCAATTTAGCCTAGTGTATAGTCTTTCCTGAAGAAAAAAAAGGTTTTAGACCGGTGGGTCTTTGTTTTAGACCAGTGGGTCTTCGTTTTATACCGGTGGGTCTTCATTTTAGACTGGTGGGTCTTCGTTTTAGACCACAAGGTCTTCGTTTTAGACCAGTGGGTCTTCGTTTTAGACCACAGGGTCTTCGTTTTAGACCAGTGGGTCTTCGTTTTAGACCACAGGGTCTTAGGTCTTCAGTCTTCATTTTTGGGTCTTCATTTTCGACACATCCAGTTGTGGTGTGGTGGATGGTGAAGCCTCAAGTGTTGTAAAGGTGACCTCAGGCGTGCCACAGGGCACTGTCTTGGGACCACTTATGTTCCTGTTGTTTATAAATGACTTTCATGAGAACATAGATAGCACTCTGAGATTATTTGCAGACAATGCCTTGCTATATCAAACAATTAATTCAGTGAACGACTGTGCTATCTTACAAAATGATATTGGGCCAAGAGATGGCAAATGCAGTTTAATGTGACCAAATGCCACACAACGAGGTTGTCACAGAAGAAGCAATCTGTATTGACAGATTACTTCATTGGTGGTCAGAAGATGCCCCTAGTGACAAGCCATCGCTACCTGGGAATTATGCTAACTACTGATTTATAGAGCTCTCATGTTAGTAATATTGTGAATAAGGCTAACTGGTCACTTGGCCTTGTTAAACGTAACCTATATCCTTGTTCTGAGAGTACAAAGCATTCTGCATATGTAGCCATCGTCAGACCGAATCTGAAATACCTTACAGCTGTGTGGGACCCCAACTGGCAAGATCAGATTGATGCAATTGAAGCAGTTCAGCGACGTGCAGCTAGATTTATCAAAAGAGGCTACAGTAGAAACTCTTACAGAGATGTTAGAGTCATCAGATCTAGATCCTTTAATCATCAGACGTAGAAATCATAGATGAATGTATTTCATTCAGCAGTTTACAACTCAACTGCATTGCCATTACGTGATTATTTTTTACCCAAACAACTCATTATTAGATCATTTTCTAAATTGTCCTTTATACCACCAAGTTGCAATCACGATTATTATTTTCATAGCTTCTTCTCAAGGATGATAAGAGACTGGACTTCTCAAGATCATTGTGTCTCATTAATTAGAAATACAATTAATTTATTCATTTTCCATCTTAATAGTATGTAATTAGTTTTTATAGCGTTTTACAATTAACTTATTCATTTTCAATATTTATTTATTTATTTTACTTTATATTGATTGGATGCAAAAGCGTTATCAATTTTAAAATGTAGATGTGGATAGATGAATTGAAAGCCACTTGTGTCCAGTACTCTATCTCCTGGTGAAATGCCTGGCTACTAAGCTATGAAAGAACAAACGAAAGTGTTCTTCCAACATTGTTGTTTAACATAAAATTCTATTGAAAAGTTGACAGGAATAAACAAACTGGTTTAAAACTATTATACCCAGCCCATTTTATGAAGCTCAAATAGGCATAGAATATTTTGTAGAGCGCTACACCTCTACATGTTTATCACTGGTCACTTTGTACTTCTTCTCTTTCATGTACATATAAAATGGTGGCATGTTACCATGGTTGCCAATGGTTTTTGCTCTGTTGTAGAAGTTTATATTCAACCGTATGACTGAACTTGTTCATTTCTACAAAATGAACTATACGGCTTTAGTGCTCTACGATCACACACTTCTAAATAATGATCGAATTCTATGACTCTACGCTTCTCTGATCGAGGATTCCTGGAGGCTTCCTGGTCTTTCATATATAGCCAAAGCAAAAGAAATGGCAATGTGTAATGATACAACTTGTACTCAAGCCTGAACCAAAGTCGGTTACATTTGCACAGCATAATGTTTGAAATTTGGCCAACACAAGTAATCTGTAATTGAAATTTTTATTTATCACTATATTTTTATTCTATTTTGGGGGTGGTCTGTAGAGTGGGTCTGTAGGGGTAGTCCATCAACCGGTCCATAGGGTAGTCCGTGGACCCAGTCTGTAGTGAGGTTTGCAGAGTGGGGTCAGTGTTTTTGGGTTACCCTCTGATCAGACATTGCCACATAATAAACTCTACTGTTGTATGGCTCTGTGACTCCACAATGAAACATTTCTTCATAATAAACCCCACCACTCTACTGCTTTATGATCACACATTTCTACATAATGACTTGAGGCTCTACTGCTCTATGATCAAATGTTTTCTTGTACGTTTTTCCCAAGTTCTTGAGGATGATATAGAAGTATTACAGAATATCTAAGAAATCACCTTGGCCAATCCCTCTGTAAATTGTTAGTTGACAGAGCTCTTAAATTAAAGTAATTTGAAACTATTAGCTTAAAGGGACTTTGTTCCTTTCTCACTGACCAGAAAGCCAGAAAGCGATGGTTATCAATGTGTTTGTCAGCACAATCTGTAGATGACTGATCCTGTATAGTTGACTTTGCTAATCACTTGCGTTTGCTGTTTCTGTTGCTCTCTGTAGTATCCGTGCCATTGTTAACTTTTGAGGAGAATTAGACCAGGTAAAGTCAGCTATTTTTTCAACAAGGGATTCTTTTCTTGCATAACAAATGTGTCCTTGTTTGGTATTTCAAATGAGCTCCTTCTCTTCACCTCTTGTTGCTTGTGAGCACAACCTTATTCCCAACCACAAAGTTATGCTTGGGTACTGAGACCAAAGAAGTTTTTAACTTATCACATAATCACCACTTGCAAGTCACGTGACAGGAATTTTTGATGATATGTGCATCTCGAAGGCAGCATATCATTTAAGGAGAGCAGTGAAAGTTCTTAGAAACAAAATGATGGAACAAAGTGGCATTAAGGCTGCTTGTAGCTAGATCTTATAAGTGGTTTAGAATGTACATGGGAGCATCTGCTGTTATGTTTACCTTTACTTTACACCTTGTTGTTCTTTTAGCTCTGCCATGAGAAGAAAAAGCAGACAAGAAAAGCTTGTGTGATTGATTGAATGCCAATGACTTAATGATCAAGAAAACAACAAATGTAAATTTAGTAATAAAATAATTATATTTTTTCGAACACCTCAATAAAGGCATTTTGGATAGGCAATTCAGTGCCTGGTGAGCAATTGTACAAAAATGTGAAAGAAAAGCTGAGGAATATGACACTATAAGAAACAAGGACATTGCTTTAATTTTTTTTTTTTTTCACTGCTAGACTTGTATAATTCTTTATTATGTGTGGCATATTGCTCTTATATGGTCTGGGATACACTAGGCAACCCCTCTTCCAAGGTAACTTAATGGAGTGTTTATGTGAGAAAATGTTGTCCCTGTTAGCTGATTCGGGGGTGTGGTACTCCCTGTATTGGCCTATACAGGGAGGCTCCACCCGAAAAGAGTACCTTTTTTCAGACTTCAGGTCTATAAAAGGGTAGGGATTTCTCAAGTTGAGGTACATGAAAAGGTAGAGAAATTTGTCATTTAGTTATTTGTAAAATATTTCAAACAGACGCACCTTATGGCTGTATCGTTTCATTTATTAGGCACCAGACTTCCTTTTTTTGGCGATTTATTCATAATACTGGCCAGTTATGAAAATATGTGAAAGGGTTACCTTTTTGTCACTTAAAGGTATAGGAAAGGGGTACCTTTTCTGTCAAAATGGTAAACAAAAGGGTACAGGGTTGGACCTTCAGGCAGAGACTCCCTGTATAGAACTTCATAGAGTACCCCTCTACCCCTGAGTTAAGGTACCCTGAGTGACTTTTTACAGCCTTTTTAGTGCAGAGTGCACTATTGGGATGGTTATGGGGGTTGCCTGCCGCTAAGGAACTAAGGCGCTATGGCGCTATGGCGCTATGGCACTATGGCCCTATGGCGCTAAGGTGTAAACTTTAATGTTTGTTTAATTAATTAATTTCAATTAACTAATTAGTCTAGAGGCAGGGAAGTAGTGGGAGTAGGGTGGGAAAGGTACATGTGTACTCTACGTAAAACACATTCCATCGCCGTCGCTTAACTTTGAACATCGCAAAGCTATATATTTGTTTCAGGTAACCCCTTGCTCTCCTTGTGGTACCATTCTCCTTAGAACAAAACTAATTTGCCCTAAACGCATGCGTAGATTAGTTAGGGTTCGTGGCCTCTATATTAGGTGAAGGATACATTGCATACGGAATCACGCACAAATGTTGAGTGGTTTTCCTTATGGTAGAGCTCAACATGTAAGACGCATGCGTTCTAGCATTGTTAGTGTTATACACTATCTTTACACGCAGTATTTTATATATCGTGTCATGTGACCAAGGACGGCAGTTATTTTTCAGGTAGCGTCAGTTGTCCCTTTTTATTGCAAAAGTGAAACGTTACTGTGGCTGCGTAGCTTTTAGAATTACAAACAGGTCGGTTCAACAGATATCATCTGCTGTTTTCAATCTACAATAGTGTGCTTGTCAGAGTTCAAATATATTGCTTCTCCTTAGCGACTTGTTTATTTCTTGCCTTAATTGTGTCTGTAAGAGAGACCAAAAAGTTCTCAAGTTAGTGGCGTTAATACTCCGCAAATTGTGAATTTGTAACAAAAGAAACCAGAAAAATGCTCAAATATTGCTGCAGACGCCGTGGCACCTAATGAAAGCGCAAATTAATTTAATCAGTCTGTGAGGAGACTCATTCATATCGGCCAAGTAGCGCTGTTTATCTTCAATACTTTTCGTTGAAAAGCTTCTCAGCCATCAATATCGTTGTGTGTTAATTTTGAATTGTTTTATTGTTAACAACAAAGGTGGCAACAGAAAAAGAAAGTGGTATTTCGTGACTATCTGATAATTAAATTAGTTCTTGTTCATCGGTAAAAATTTGCATTTTTAGTAAAACATCGTCTCTGTTCCGTTTCTTCATCACTACATCAGATATTTAACTTTCTTTCATTTATCTCCAAAAAACAAGGACATCTTCCGTATGTTTTGGAGAAAACAGGGGTTTCATATTACATGGCTTTGCGAGGAAAACAAAAGTATCAAGTTACAAAGTTGGCGTGAAGAGCTAAATTGTCACGTTTGCTGCTTCAGCGTATTGTTGAATTTAAAATGAACGAAAATCAACTTAAAGCACCAGTAGTAATTAATTTGTGCGTAATGTTTGGACCTTGAATGAAAATACAACCTTGAAACATACACACTGCAAAGGGGAAAAGCCGTAGCAGACTACCAAGATAGACACAAACCGGAAGTGAATCGAGTAGGGGTGAGTACTTATGGGACTACTGTACCAGAGCTATCAATTGCGCTCTGCACTATCTGAGATTGTCTCACTAGTTACAAATATTCAAATACTCAGTTACCCTTCCTTTGAGTTTCTTTCAGTCAGTTGATCACTGGGATTGGCTAAGTTAAATTCTGCAAACTCAACCCACACAATATGGTTTCAAAACGTTTTGATGAAACTATGTAATGATTTGACAGGTCAAATCAGGTTTGACTGGTCAGATTTGGCTAGTCAGATTTTACTGGTCAGATTTGACTGGTTAGATTTGACTGGTCAGACTTAATCGGTCAGATTTGACTGGTCAGATTTTCGAATTTTTGCACGGTTATCACCCTTTTGACTTCATGTAAGCCGGACAAGATGCAATATATACTATCTCAAAATTCTCAATGTTATAAAAGAATTGGTAAATGTGCAGTGTGCAATTATCGAGTTATGGATGCACTTGGGAGGTTTGGTAAGCACTCAAGAAGCTAGAGTTGCACTCGGCTATCGCTTCCTTTCATGCTTAGCAACCTCCCGTGTGCATCAATTAAGTTGGCTCGGAGCCACCTTACGCTTCCTATAGTTTTACAATTGCACACGTGCTCAGGACGAAGGCTCAAGTAATCTGCTCACACGGAGTAAAATGTCTGTTTTTTTGATATTTTGACGTCAACACGAGTACAAAAAGCAAAACTGACTGAATGTTCTCGCGTTTTCTTCGGTGAAATTCCATAAAATTTGGCAGACTAGTAGTAAATATTTTACTGTAGTCGGAGCTCGTTTTTCAAGAGAAATCTATAAGACCAGTTTTCTTGCAGAGGTAAAAGGCAAAAATTTGCAAAAATCGAAAAAAACCTGCCTGTACAAACCGTACTTTTTTCATGTTTAAGATTCATACCCCGCAGGATGCAATGTGCTGTGAAAATTTTGGAAGATTTCACCGAAGGAAACTCAAGAAAATCACAAATAAAGCCATAAAAAAGTAAAAAAAAACACTTGTTTGGACATTTATAATTTAAGACTAAGCCCCAAAATTTTAACAGAGATATTTGATCAAATTTGATCATGACATCATTAACTTTGAGAGAGCTGGGTGCAAAAACGAATGCAAAAACAGCATTCAAGACCTAAGACTTGCGTACGCAACGCCATAAATGTTTACCCTATGCAGCGACCTTAGATTAGATTAGATTAAGATATAGATTTAGCCAAACCTATAAGCGAAGCTCCTTGGCCGGGTTGTTCAAAGCCTGATTAAGATAACCCAGGTTAAGCAAGAACTTTGATTTGAATTTTGTAACTTTGCAGTGAGGTTTTCTGTATATTCTTTGGTCTTTGGTTTTGAGCTTGAATAATCTCAAAATACACAAAACAAAAGCAGTGAAAAACATTTGTATGAGAACTGCTTATACTTCTATTAACTTTAATCCTGGGTTAGCGTTAACCGGCTTCCGAACAACCTGCCCCCGTTTACAAGTTAGTCTGACATGCGCCCGCGATCCAATAGCAAACCAGCGCTTGGTCAGCGGTCAACTTAAAAAAAAACACGTCAACTCCATGAGCTCTAAACTTGAACCCACGATATAGTCACGTAATACTGGTCAGCAGATACCTTGTTTTGACAGGTGTCAATTGACCATAATAGGGATGTCCAATAACAAAGGAGGCTATAAATCAAGGCTGTATGTTTCTGTCAACTCCGTCGTCGTCGTGCGTACGCGCCCACGAACAATACCGCTAGCCAGAATAACCATAAGAAAATCAATTTATGTGTTCCCTTTTCTTTCCTATATGGGTGTGGGGCTCTATGTGGAGCTTCCGCTACGAGCTCGAGATTTCTATCGCGTGATAGTTGACGAGGGCGCAGCCCTCGTCAACTATCACGCGATAGAAATCTCGAGCTCGTAATCTAATTGTTTTAGTATTTAAATCTACTCTAGTCGTTCAAATCTAAACCCTCTAAATCCTCTTCACAGACACTTTGAAAACGCCAAGAAGCGGCTATCATTTTGCTAACAAGCGCACACTGCTACGCAACTCTCTGTTTATCACAGAATAGATAGTAGCGTAGCCGATCAGAGAACAGCATTCGTGATAGAACGCTGGTAGATTTATACTAAAAACTCGATAGTTGGGAGCTGCACGCTTAACATTTCTTAACTTGTGAGAGCTTGTGTGGTGCAACCCGGACCGGATTTCAAGCCATTGAATGTGGGCTTGCGCCACGGCGAAGCAAGACTTTTCTGGGGAAGCATTGTCAAAAAAAACCATCAAAGCCTGACTAGCCTCGCTTTCATGCGACTCGTCCCGGGCGCCGACCGAGTGGTCCGCCATATTTGCATTCGGTCTATACGTATTAAATGTCTCTAGAATGATGACAGACAGTGTCGAGGACGCGTCCATCGCGATGTGTGAAAAAGCTTAAGCTTAAATTCATGTTTGGATGAAAAGAAATAAATCGCAGCATATATGAAATTAGCGTGTCGTACGGTTTTCGTTTGTTTTAATTATTCTACAAGCTTTAGTAGCGATGATTTCTCTTCATTTAAGAATTCAGCCATGGAGGCAAGACTGCAATTTACGTGGTGTAAGCGAAACGGCACATGTCAACTTTGAAGGAAGACTTGAAATCGTTCCAGCCTTTGACTAGGGTCCCAGCAGCGATTAAACAGGCAATCAGCCGGGATACTGTTTGGTAAGATGGAACCCACCATGATCCCTGCAGCCATGATGAGTAAACTAAAGCATTAAAGAATACATGGCACCGCTTGAAATGGTAAAACATCGTACGATGGCACCACTACCATAGACGATGATAAAACGCACGCAAACCATCCAATCGGCTCAACAGATCAGGTTCTAAGATTGTCTTTGAATATCATTCGTTCAATATCGACACCTCCGTCTTCATAGCTGACTCTTGTTGAAATACGGAACACAGTGGGGCGATTGCCGTCTTTATAGGTCGTCGTAATAGTGTTGGTGGTCGTGATGCCAACGATGCGATGCTCCGTAGCAATTTGACGTTGATCATTCAACAATAGTTGCAACTGACGTTGTAATTCACTTTGATTCATCCTGCAAGGTCTGGGTGTGGGTAGTCTCCCCAGTAGGGGTGATGCTCTGGTTCGTGCTATACCAGCTGGGGATATATAGGTGGTGATGGGGTTCGAAGCCGCATCGTGCCCATCCCAGCCGGTGTGATGAGGGGAGTTGATCCATGAATTGTCTAAACGTGATGGGGTTGGAAACGCTTTGTTCGAGGATCTCATCAGTAATCGATGCATCCAATGGATCGTGGATGGCATTTAAGGTTTGGCTAATGATTCTCGATGAGGGTGGTGAACCGACTCCCGCAGGGGAAAACATCGTAAATTTCGAGTTGCTTCAGTTCTTTCTGCCGATCTTTGAATCAATTCTCTAAAGTACGTTTCGTTATATGCTCTCACACGTCCTCCGCGTTTAAACACGCGACCACTTTTTTTCGTAGCTTCGTAATCCATATCCATGGTCTTCGTGGATCGGAGATGATATTGACAAAGTTCGTGGAACTTAGAGCAGATCTTCCTTTAATTGATAACATCGCATACAACCCTCTTCTTTTAATAGGTGGCTGAGGAATCGACGCTCGTCGGAACTCCCGCGTGTAATGCGCGTTCCTTGATATACTTTGGCGTATTTCCCGGGTGGGAACATGTCTTGGCACAGAAACAGTACCGTCACATTCTGATGACGAGAGTGTTTAGTGAACAAATCCAACACGCGTTTATCGTTGCCTCCTTCCTTCGTCCAATCGTACAACACGAGTAATCCTTTGGTAAACCCGTGTTTGTAATTGATCCGTGTCTGGGACGCCTTCATGAAACTTGATCCCTCGAACCTTCATGGGTGAGAACCCTTCTTGCCACGCCCCGTAACAGTAATGGATCTTCGGGGGTGAGGTTTGAATCAACTCGAGATTGTTCAATAAACGTTTGGTTGTAAACACATCCTGACGGACCCTGGCACGATCAAAATCCTGAAAGGAGTCTTGAATCGAAACCCTTCTCCTCTTTCCATGGTATCATCAGTAAATGATTAAATAAACGCAAAAATATGGCGTGTTTTCAGGGTCAAAATTAAAAACTAACTTTTCCGCCTTTCCTTACCTGCTAAGTAAAATGTCTGTCATTTCCTCTCTTTGAAATTAGACAGTACGCATCTCTTTTGACCTCCGAAACAATACATTCCGCGTTTCCTGAATACTAAAATCATAACATCCGGCATATTTTGACCTTTGAACAAAATTCTCTGCGTTTCCTGACCTCTCGAATTTTAAGTCCGGCATGTTCTGACTTTCAATGTAATTAGTTACCAAATACCGTACTACTTAGTTTAAACATCTCAACTAAACATCCCATGCCGGCACCTGACAAGCCATTTAGTTCATAATGAAATCTCGCTGCTGAGCCGACATTCTGATTTGCAAAATTTGCAAATGCGCGTTTTCGGACTTCTCGATTCTACCAGGCGTCTTTGCCGCGCAAGCCTGGATCCCCTGATGCAAACCTAGTGCCAGGACCGGGGGTTTTCCCGGGGATTTATGAATGGAGTCGACGGCACAAGAGCAATTCTTGAGCAGTCTTCGCCATACATCATTCGACCTTGCAAGGAGACTTCAACAGGACACAGTTAGTGAAGATGTGGCTGATTATGATCTGTTCCGATTGGAACAAATTTCTCGCCATTTGGTTCGACTTGCTGACAACATGCAGGTGTTTGATACAGTTCGACCCTCACTCGCCACTGTGACGCGAATGTTGTCGGAGGTAGAGCGGAATTGGTATCATTCCTCCCCAGCAGTAGCAAACCAGCCTAGAACGGTTGGGCGTCCTAGGTTCGAGATTCTACGGGAGCAGCTGCAATATCTTGCCGATTATGAAATCAACTTACCCGACATGTCCAGAGCCCTTGGTGTGAGTGAGAGTACCATAAAAAGATATATGCGGGAGTACAATATTTCCATTACCGACAGGACGACAACCATTAGTGATGATGACCTTGATAACATGGTAAGATCCTTTACTAGGGATTTTCCAAATGCGGGATATCGGAGGGTCCAATCGCAGCTAGTGCTGCGCAATATAAATGTGCCCCAGCTGAGAGCCCGAGAATGCATGCAAAGAACGGATCCGGAGGGACTTCCAATGAGATGGCTATTCCTTACACCAAGAGCTGTGTACTGTGTTAGTGGGCCACTTGCACTATGGCACATAGACGGGAATCATAAATTGATCAGGTGAACCTTATTCGTAATTGATTATAAATAAAATTTATTCAGATTTATTGTGCCTAGTTTCTAATACAGGTGGTTGTTGGTTAGTCTCCTTTCAAGCCGGTTTTTTTTTTTTGGGGGGGGGGGGTGGGGGATGTCACGCAACGCTCTCTCCAAAGAAGCGTTGCTTGACACCCCAAAAACGGCTACGAAGGAGACTAGTTGGTAGTGAGGACAGAATCCATGAAAGGACAGCAAAGTATGGACTCATGTATTTTTAAGTTTCAGATGGAAGATTGTAGTGCATGGTGGAGTTGATGGATACACAAGATTTCCTGTATATCTTAGGGCTGGAACAAAGAATACCGCAGCTACTGTTCTTGGCCTTTTCCAACAAGCAGTGGCAGAATATGGACTCCCCTCAAGGAATTTTTAATAAACCCTTGTTAAAATAAAGTGTACAGTAGCCTCCAACAAAATCACTTTTCAGTCATCAAAATGCTTCTCAAGACAAATAGATTTTCAAATTTTCCACGGTCTTCACCCCATTTTCCTCCCCCCCCCCCCCCCTCCCCCCGTGCAGGAGGAGGTAAGCCATTCCGGCACTCCTCTACACGTGTGGCCTCCTTTATCATGACCCTAGAGTGTGCCGCCTACTTCATGATTTCCTCCTGCTACTTTATTTCAATTTGAAGACCCTGATCACATGTCATGTGTATTATTGTAGGATCCACGCCTACGCGGAAAAGACGCCTGGTAGAATCGAGAGGTCATAAAACGCGCATTTGCAAATATTGCAAATCAGAATGTCGGCTCAGCAGCGAGATTTCATTATGAACTAAATGGCTTGTCAGGTGCCGGCATGGGATGTTTAGTTGAGATGTTTAAACTAGGTAGTACGGTATTTGGTAACTAATTACATTGAAAGTCAGAACATGCCGGACTTAAAATTCGAGAGAAGTCAGGAAACGCAGAGAATTTTGTTCAAAGGTCAAAATATGCCGGATGTTATGATTTTAGTATTCAGGAAACGCGGAATGTATTGTTTCGGAGGTCAAAAGAGATGCGTACTGTCTAATTTCAAAGAGAGGAAATGACAGACATTTTACTTAGCAGGTAAGGAAAGGCGG
The DNA here is from genome assembly GCF_964199315.1 of Orbicella franksi. Lineage (NCBI taxonomy): Eukaryota > Metazoa > Cnidaria > Anthozoa > Scleractinia > Merulinidae > Orbicella > Orbicella franksi. The sequence goes on along the minus strand of NC_138152.1, from coordinate 18,755,402 downwards.
AAAAGTTAGTTTTTAATTTTGACCCTGAAAACGCGCCATACAAAAAGAGTTATTTTATTATTTTTTGAAACAGAAAAGTGCGTACAGAACGACGTTTCGATCCTCGAATCTCTGGGTCATTCTGCCTCACTATTTGAAAAGGAAAGACACGACGGTGAATCGTAACATTCTTTTATTTAATTACACTGATGATAAGGTATTTTACAAACACGTTGCCAGTTAATCTCGTTCACAATCATCTTTTTTAGCATTTGACCCACTTTATGATCGTGTCTGCCCGGTTGATGCTCAGTATCCGTGTTAACAATGTACCCTCGGGATTCGTTCTTGACGGGTCGACGGGGTAATCGATTACAAGCCACCGTCCCGTAAAAGTAAGGTTTCAAGGCCGGATCCGCTTTCGGCAATTATCCAATTGTACGTTATTCAAGACCACTTTCTCCATTAACGCTGGTAGATGTCATACAACACGGCTTTGTTCTTGTCGATTTCCAAGAGGTTCTCAAACTCTCCAAACACAATGATGGCGAGGTTAACAGCCGTCGGCGCTCCAAAGTTCAAACACGTATTGTAGATCTCCCGCCTGCTTTCGGTTGAACACCGGACTGTCCGGACATCTGTTGGCTGCGCTGTCAAATGCGAATAATGTACAGTTCTTGCCTTCTCCCCAGTCTTTATCTGTCATCTTGTTACCCTGATGTCTGCACAAACTAATAGTGGCTTGTAAGAACCGGTAGAAACCTCACAGATCTTGACTGCTGCTGTCGTGTGCTAGCTCCAGGCTTTCATATGGGTTCTCTTCTCCTCTCACCATCTGTTTAATGCTACTCACTTCATATTTCTGAAAACAGAAGGGATCACGCACTGCGTTGCCGTTGAAGACTTCTGACAAGATCAGTCCAATGAGCACTCGGCTAGGAATTCAATCTTGAAACAGATTGATGCATTCGTATTGCTGTTGACCTTTCGTGATGTTCAAGGTCCTAACTTCACTTCTTACTGTCGGTTAAACCACGATGTCTTTCTCTATTTTTTTTCCGCCAGTTCTCGGTAGACACCAGGATTGCGTCGTACTTGACACAAGTACATTCTGACTTTGACGTCCTCTTCCCTCAGTCTTCCTGCTACACCCACTCCGTTCAAGAACAAATTGGGAGAATTGAAGTCCATGTGGATTCCAATCTAAATTCGTAGCACCAGAAATTTACTCAGATGAAAGACTTCGAAGTGAGGGGTGAATCTCAACACGTGACCTTTTCCTTCCGTGTATTTAACTTGTTCGGCTTTCATGAGTTTCACCGAAGTTTGTTGATTGACTGTAAAAGCCGTGAAATCAACATGGCCTTCTCCATTGTTGGCTTCTGTGTTTGTGTTGGTGACAGTCAATTCATCTGGAAAGTCGATGGTATTGTACCACCCTTGCGGTTTCAGCACCGTTTCTCCGTCGTTTCGGTCATAGTTGAGTAACGTTTCCAAGTGTGCTTTGTAGTCATAGGTGTCGGTCTGAGGGCTGATCAAGGTTCCATTGAGTCTCACACTGATATATTTAAGCAAGGTGTAGGCCAGAGGTTCTGGCTGCTGCGATGTTATCTCCATTAGCTTGTTTGAACGTCAACTCGATCTCGAAGAAACTCCAAGACAGATCCACATAATCTTCCAGAGGGTCCATTTGGAATTCCACGGGAGTGATTCCTGTTGTGTAGGTCTGAATGAGAACAAAGCGATATCTGGACATGCTAAGATCCGTTGGAGGTGTGGCAAACAGGTTCAGTAAAGGTTTCTTCCTCGATTCAGCGTGTGGAAAGGATGCCCCCGCATCCATCACCGTGTCGGTCATTATCTTCTTCTTCTGCTGCTGCTTCTTCTGCTTCTTCTTCTGCTTCTTCTTCTTCTGCTTCTTCTTCTGCTTCTTCTTCTTCTGCTTCTTCTTCTGCTTCTTCTTCTGCTTCTTCTGCTTTTTCTCCTTCTTCTTCTCCTGCTGCTGCTTCTTCTGCTGCTTTTGCTGCTTCTGCTTCTTCTGCTTCTGCTTCTTCTTCTTCTTCTTCTGCTTCTGCTTCTTCTTCTTCTTCTTCTTCTTCTTCTTCTACGTTCTCACGTGATCGTTGGGTTTCAGGAGAGGTTTCTTCGTCGCGACAGACGTTCGTCGCACATGCGATCCCACACTTCTCTCTCGTTCTCTGCGTTCACCTTCTGGGGAGCCATACCAATGGTACAATGATAGGAAGCATTGTACCCCAGCCACCAACTGGGGTAACACGTTCAAGTATTGGCTGGTATTCCGCACAGTAAAACAACGATACAATCTCTCTTTGAAGGTACGATTGAAACGTTCTACAATGCTAGCGTTGGTGTCACCGTAGGTCGAAAAATAATGAATTCCTTCTAGTTTCATCAAAGTGGCCAACGTCTTGTTGTAAAACTCTTTTCCGTCGTCGGTCTGTAATTTTTTGAGGTTTGCGGCCTTTGGTGTGTTTCAAAATCTTGGCGAAGGCTTCAGTGACAGCTTGACCTGTCTTGCTCTTGATGGGTTCCACCCACACCTACTTGGAAAACGCATCGATCACCATGAGCAAATAACGCATTCCCTTGTTCTGTTTGGCTATGTTTTGGACTTCGATCATATCGGCGGCCCATTGTTCATCGATACCAAACACCAGAACGGGTAAAGTAGGATAACGTCTTTGTCGAGGTTTATGAAGGGTGTAATTCAATTCTTTGCGTGAGATGGCCTGGACTTTCTTCACTGGCACTTATAGCGCTTTGGCAAATCGCTCGATACCTCCGAAACTCCCTGTTGAGTGGGATCGCGATACTGTTCGGCTAGATTCTTCTTCGTACTCATGTTCAATATAATTTAATTTCTATAAGCCTCAATTTTATCAAACTATTGTAAGCGAGATCAGTGTGATGTTCTCGAATGACCTCGAACCATTCGAATGCTTGTGGTTGATGATTCAACCGGAGGATAAAGACTGCGAATCGAAGAGGGTTTTTGCTCACGTTTGTAGCCTCAAATTCATTGAGGGGGTCGTCGCTGGGATCCAATGGGAACGTTACACCCTCTTGAGCATATTTCGAAATCACTCTTTCACTCAATCCACACACCCAAACCCAATACGCTTCAGACTGCAACTTAAACAACGCTGACTTTTATTGAATCTGTTGACAACTTTTATAGTTAATCAAAGGAGTTACTAAGAATTCTACATGCCTTGATTAACAACCTGGCCTAAAGGTTTTGATGTTGTTAACCGCATCGCAATTGTTTATTTCTTCTATATATTTGTCACACGCTTGATCCTTGACTGTGGTTTTCATCTCCTCCAACCAGTAATCTTTTTCCCTCTGTTTTTTCCTCACTAACTCGAAGAGTTTCCAGCAGAAGTCCTTGTAATTGAGAGTTGACTTCCACTCGAAAAGATCATAGAAACCAACACTGTTCACCATCTCTTTACTGGTCTGCGCACAGTCGAGTAACTCGGAGAGCTTTATTCATCAGAAAGGTGAGAGATTAGAAATTCAACAAATAATGCTGCTTGCTCAGGGAGGTGAATTGCAGATCTCAAATCCAATCTTATTTTCTTCCAAAATGTGCACCCCATGCCAACAATCGGTGAAGAGATAACTTTGGGATTCTGTTTAAGAAGGGGTAGGAACCAGTCCTCTCTCTGCTCTGGACTGAGTCGCTCCTCTGGCCATTTCTGCTCAAGGGTTTTAAATGGTAGGATGATCGCTAGCTTTCACCTGTTCAGTAAGTCCAACCGTCGTAACTGTCCCCTTAATTGTTCCGCGGGTTTGCGGATCTCTCACTGTTGGTGAGGAAGGAAGGGTCAACCATCTTAGTTCCTTGCTTTTTCTGAGGCTTTGTACAAGGCTTTTTCAAAATCTTTTAACCAATGACCGAAACACTCTCTAAAAACGTATCCTGCGGCAAGTCCTCTTTGCACTCTCTCTTTCAGATAAGCGTCGTCAGATGGAATATCTTTTCTTCTGAAGTCCTTGTCATAGTCTCGGGGACCTTTCGGACATTCTTTTCAGAATGAACACTCCGTGTCGCAGCACCTATTTGTAAAATAGACATAGCAAACGCTGATTGGCCAGAAACCGGTTATAAGAGGTTAAACTGGAAAACCCTAGTCAAACAGGATCCAAATCCGGTTCAAGCTGGTTCTGAAAACTAATTTTAGTAGACTGAGTACAAAGTTTATTGGCCTTATTTGGTCATAAAATGCTCTGATTGGTCAGGTCATCTGATTGGTGATTGGTCGTTGAGATTCATGTATGGGAGACACTGTGTTGTTTTAATTCATTCGCAAATGTAGATTGATCTGAGCGTCTTGTCAAAAAGATGATGATTGGACAAGTGATTCGTGCTGATGATCCAGAAGTGAAGGCAGCGACGGAGAAGAAAAAGAAGAAAAAAGGTAGTGATGAAGATAGAAGAACCTGAATACTCGCTACATGCTAGCTGAACATGTAGAGAATACTCCTTACATCGATTACATACCGAGCTATGAAGGAGTAGTCCACAAAGAGAAGAACGTGGAGGAAAGATAATCAGTGGCAGATGACAACCCTTTCATTGTATGGCAGCCCGGAGATGTTTCCCCTTGTCGTTATACCGAGAACAGGAAGAGTAAAGCAAAGAGAAAGGAGGTCGCTCTCCCAGCAAAGAAGAACCTCTATCAAAGAAGAACCCGTGGCAAACCTCCGCTGAAACAAGAAGATCTGTTAGATCTTATAACCGCGCTTTTAAAATTTAACTGTTTTCTTAGCACTACAGTGGCAATACAGTGCACATTCCAAAGCAGTCCTTGATGATTCATTAGGGACCTTAAGATACGAGGACGGGAAGGCCAGGACGGCAACGGCAGTGGACGCGGGAAACTTTCGCGGGTCCCGTCGTGTCGCCAAAAACAAAATGCTTAAGATGTGCATTTTCGCAAAGGACGGCGATGTCAATAATTGGAACCTCGTACAAGCTATTCACAGAAGCAATGACATCCATTAGACTATAAAAGAGATGATAGAAATCTTATCCTATTAGGCTTAAACGATAGTGAACAGCGATGCTGAATTTCTTTTTCTTTATAAGCGAAGCAAACATCTGTCAATATTTTAATAGAGAAACCATAATTTCCGTATGAAAAAATTAAACGAACAATCTGATCGACCTGCTTCAGATGGCTTTTTACCACTAAAGCGTTTGGGAATTCTGTCGCCGAAGAATCCTGTCTTTTGTTGAACTTTTCAATTTCCATCTGTAATTGTAACAAGCATTATAAAATTCAAACAAACGTTGCATCAAGTTCCGGGTAGTATAAAAACAACAACTAAACAGTTTGAAAATGTGTATTTTATTTGCTCGATAGACGCTCCATGGCATTCATTCTTACAACAATTTATCAACTGTACTTACACCGTTGTATTCTCAATGCATACAGTTTGTATTGAGCTTGCACACGCGTGATAGCGTCTGCACAGTGGCTGCAGAAACACAAACGAACAGACGAGGAATATTTTCACTCACATTTTCGTATCTCAGCGTAGCATTCTACACTACAACCACGAAAACTGTGAATGCTATAAACATTTCTATCAATATAACTGAAAATAAAGTCGATTGGAACAGTTATCGGGGCAAAACAAGTGCAAAATACTCACGTCTTCGATACGACGGCTAGACGGGCGAAATGGCGTCCTCGACGAGATGAGGACGGCAGCGAGATTAGGCGAGAGTTCTCGTGCGCATGCCCGGTCGAGTCAATTTACTTCCGGTAGCCGTCCTAGCTCGTCCCGTCCTGATATCTTAAGGTTACAGTATACCTTCGGGTCGGCAATTTTCTTCAAATTTGGATTTTTGGGTCAAAATAGTGGTCGAAGAATAATCTCTAATTTCTGAAAAAAAATTTTGAAAAAGGCTAAATATTGGCGGAGAAATGGCGGTTTTACGTTTTCACCGGAAGTAAAAGTTTACCTCTTGATTGACAGCCCTATGGCGCGTATGCAATCAACCGAGACGATTTTCGCGGGAATTACCTATATGGATGTCACGAATTGACTACTCAGTTGATCAGCATTGTTGTTCTGACTACCCAGCATTTTTGGTATTAGGCGTGTCTCTATTAAGTTATAAGTAAACATAGACCACGTTTAAACCATGGACCGGTTCGAAAGAGCGAAAACAGCGAAGAACGAATGAAAATACATCAATGAGTGAAGAAGCGAAAGTTCGCCACGCGGGCGAAGCTATAGTTATCGTATAAGGCGGGCAAATATTCGTGGTAAGAGAAAAGAAAGGTTCTGTAAAAATTTCGGAACTTGACAGCAATAACAGGGATGCTGACAGAGACTCTTCTGATGAGTCCGATATCGACGAATCGTCGGACTCATTGAGACCATTTGAAATATTATCCATGCACAGTTGCCCACACACAGTTGCTCTCGGCGCTTTCTTTTGTTTGTTTCCTTCGCTCAGCCACTCTAACGTTCGTATCCTTTTTAGTCTTCCCCATTTTGCCAGACCAGCTTCAAGAAAAACCGAGCTACAGAAAAATTATTTCTCTGCCTTCGGTTCCTTGAGCGCATTGCGAAACACAAGAGTTTTTTAGAGATTCGCGCGTAAATTTCACCAGGAGGTTAACGGTAGTAAACTTTCCCTGCACTGATTGGCTTTAGTTATCTGAGAACCCAGTTGAAGGCGTTTGTGGGCGGAGTTTGTTTGCGAAGCAGAAAATTTTTCTTAGCGCTGTTTTCTCGAATAAATTTTTTCACTGGAAGCAGACACTTTAAAGAGTTGTAACTCAAAGGGAATTTGTTCAATTGCTCTTAAATTTGGACAGTGGCTAGTTTAACATATAAACTACAAAAGTGTGTCTGGGAATTGTTAATTACGAAATGCTTTTTCTTCGAGAGCGATTTTTGTACGATCACTCCACATTTTTTTAATCCTATTTCGAAAATGTTCTGTAACTTTTTACTGCAATTGAATATGCCAAAACGCAGACACGTTTCTTAAGCGCTTTGGGCCCTGAAACCGAGGAAAAAATTAAATTGGCGAAAAACGAAATTCGCTTTGACTTGTAGCTTTCGAAAGGTGATTCGGGCGCTCGCATTTAGTGGTCGTGAAAAATTCGAAAATTCATTTTCTTTCAAACTTCTTGGTATGGTTTGATAGCCAGCTCCATAAGCTTTAATTTGATATAGGGGTTTAGGTATCTACAGCTTAAACTGCACGCGCTACATCGCTTGCGCGCGAGACACCCCTGAAGGTATACTGTAACCTTAAGGTGCCTATTGATTACTGTAGACACCACATCACTTGATCAACACAAACTGTATTATTGTACCATCAGTCGTACTCGTAGCCATTGTGAAATCTCCGATGACGTAGTGTTCTTAATCTGGAACTTTCTTCGGGATATGTATGGGCATGAACGATATGAACGCAACAATAATAACACTATTAAAAGTCAGGATTAAATTTAATTGGTTTTTCAATGAGTAAAGGGCTAGCAAAGTAGTCACACGAGTCACATAATCCAAGAATTACTTTATTCACGGCTATCTTTACTACGGTGGTTATTTCCCTACCAGTGAGGTAATCCTTGCATGTTCTGACATGTTCTTTGCTTGGCTCGCAAATATTTAATTTTCCTTCCAATCTATGAACTCGCTGCGATGAAACAGCCAAAGAATTTACTTCATTTGCCTAAAACCACAAGAAATACTAGCAAAACTGCAAATAAATTAATCACCGTCGCTTCTGCCGAAATAACCTTGCAAAGTAAACACGATCTTATTTGTCACCTAGGGAAAGTGAAAGCTGCAACGTTAGCGCAGTCCATGGCTGACGTAGTACTCTTTTTTAGCGTGTTTATTATTCCCTTTGAATCCAACGCGTCGATAAAACCAAAAGAAAATATATTTTACCCATAACAAAGAAAACAATATCCGTAAAATTATTGTCCGCCTGTTAATGTTTCAACAGCTTTTGGCGAACAAACACCACACATTGCGTGACTCGAAATTTGGCCGAGCGGAGGTCTGCGTCTGGTCACCGACAAAAAAAAATAAACAAGAAGATCTTTAAGATCTTATCACCGCGCTTTTAAAATTTAACTGTTTTCTTAGCTCTACACTCGCAATGCAGGGTAGATTCCAAAGCAGTCTTTGATGATTCATTGATTACTGTAGACACATCACTTGATCAACACAAACTGTATCATTGCACCACCAGTCGTAGCCGTTGTGAAATCTCCGATGACGTAATCGTCTTAATCTGGAATTTTCATCGGGATATGTATGGGCGTGAAGATACAAACACTATTAACAACAGCTTTCTTTCTTAAAAGTCACGATTAAATTTAATTGTTTTTTTCCTTGAGTAAAGGGCTAACAAAGAAGTCACACGAGTCACATAATTCAAGAATTGTGTTATCCACGGCTATCTTTAGTACGGTGGTTATTTCCCTACCAATGACGTAATCCTTGCATGTTCTAACATGTTCTTTGCTTGGCTTGGAAATATTTAATTTTCCTTCTAATCTATGAACTCGCTGCGATGAAACAGCCAAAGAATTTGCTTCATTTGCCTAAAACCACAAAAAATAGCAATTAAATTAATGGCAGTCGCTTCTGGCGAAATAAACTTGCAAAGTAAACACGATCTTATTTGTCAAGTAGCGAAAGTGAAAGCTGCAACGTCAACGCATTCCATGCCTGACGTAATACCTTTTTTTAGCGTATTTATTACTCCCTTAGAATCCAACGCTTGGATAAAACCAAAAGAAAATATATTTTACCCACAACAAAGAAAATAATATCCGTAAAATTGTCCGTGTATTAATTTTTTAACAGCTTCTGGCGAAAAAACATCACACGTTGCGTGACTCAGAATTTGGTCGAGAGGGAGCCTTGGTCTGGTCACCGACAGAAAAAAAAAAGATAAACCACGGGTAGAACATGAACCGCGCTCGACCCATGGCCGCGCGGTTAATTACAAATACCAAACAAGAAGAGGAAACAAAACTTGACCGAAGTCCCGCCCCCTGTCAAGAATGGGGAACAAGTAGAAGTGCAAGTGATGGAGGAGGGAAAAGGTTTGATCTTGACAATTTTTAGAGGGCCTGACACAACAGTGGAAACAGGAACCTCCCCTTGGTACCCCTGACTTGGAACCTTTGAGGAATCCATCACCAACACCTCGCCCTGTTCCCCCGACCCGAGGTGACACCAGGATCCTACACTTTTGCCCCGTACATGGTTCAGAGGCTTTACAGAAGATACAGACCACCACCAAGTAAGGTAAATGGGAATACTACAGGTGCCCGGACAAGGATTGCTTTGTGTTCACGGACGCTGATGGGATAGAGTAACTTGGAACAAATCTACAAGCAGTTACAAGATTACTTACTACCAAAGAACGACCTGGCTCTCTGGTAATGTTATTGTCACCGACCTGTGGTGTTGAACATGTCTCGGTCCGAGAAAAACCCAACCGATTCTATTTTAGGTTTTGTGCAAGAATGTGCAATTTTTTCCAATGGGCTGACTTAACAGCTACCAGAAAAGAAAAAGAGGTCTTAGAAGGACATCCCACCCGTAATGCAGACGGATATCCCATGCAGGGGGTCGACATGGTCCCTGAACGACCACAGCCACCTCCTTCTGATTCGATTCCCTTCGACGAAGCATTGTGGAACGAGTGTCAACAGACAAAAATTTTGGATGCTGAAGGGCAGCAGCATTGGGTTTCCCATGGAATTGCATGGACATATTTACAGCCCCGACGAAGCCAAAGAGCTGCGAGAGAGGCTTTGTTTACTTTGCATATTAGCCAAGACCAAAGCGCTGTGGTGTAAGGGAGAAGGAGCAGATTCAACCACGATGTCTGATCTGCAGCAACCCAAAGCATGAAGGATGATGTGTGTATGATTTTCCACTTGAAAGGATTTTTTGTGGACAAAACGTTCAGAGTACGCGAGTTGGGTTATTACCCGTGGCGAGAAGCATGTGATCGCTATGCCTTCTACATGAAATTCTCTTGGAAAGATTTATCGTACCGAGACAGAAAAACGGTGTCCTGCGTCAACTACAATGTACACGACTGATGTATCAACCCAGGCATCAAGAAATAGCCTACGAGTATTATCGAGTGGAAGAAGTGATGAGAGATTTGCATGAGTCATGTAAAACACTCGATAGAACCGTCGTTGCTTACAAAGGTGGACATGTGGAAACAGCATGAATATTCCTGGCATGAACTTAGAAATGTTTAGCTGTCCGAACTACAATATGTTAAGACATACAATTGTAGAACCTTTACCGAGTTGTGGTTTTCATTTAGATGAGTCGATTCATCATTGTCCAATGACAGAATGTCACGCGTTTTGGTTATGGATGGAAACTTATGTAAAATAAAGCTCGATAAAATCAAGTTCAACTCTATCAATTTTCTCTCGTTGTCATGCAAAGAGTCACTGCGAGTTTCGCAACGGAATAAAAGGTTTTCCTCTTATATAAAAAGAGAGGTGTAGGGAGTTTTTCTTTTGTGAGAAAATATGAGTAGTTAGCGTATCGAGCGATAACCAATCTGTGACAATTTAAGTCCTTTTTTGTGTGTGAGTGAACGAAGGTTGCTTCAGTGGTCTAGTGGTGAAGACACTGATTTGCGGCCAGAGAGACTCGGGTTCGATTCCTGGTCGAGGCGACTTTTTTTAAAATTTTTTTTCGTGGAAAACACGGATCTCTATCCCAGAACCTTCCGCTCGCAAGGCGGACGCTCTACCATTTGAGCTACTTCCCCATTCAATCAACTTCAGGATTATTCATGCAATTTATTTTTTACTTTGACACCTTATATGGCAATGATGTGTCGTGATTGGTCAGAATTCCGGATCACGCGTCAGAAAGGTGTTGAATCACGAAGTCTTTATTTAATCTTTAATCTTTAATCATTATTTATACGCGGTAAAAACATCAGGTAGAAAAAATTACATAATAATGACTAAAACTCCAAATCCTAACATTATATTAACTTACATTAATATGCCACGTGAGAAAAATCCTGGTTTCCATAAATGCCGTGTTTAAAAATTATGGTAGGGAAGACATTTAAATTTGTTTAATAAACCAGACTCTGTAATGTTACAGGGTAAGCTGTTCCAAAGGGTAGCGCCGCTGTAACTAAAACTATTTTTCATGTAGTTAGTTCTTTGAAAGGGGACAACAAGTTTGTTTACCGAGTCCCTCAGAGAATATCTTGATTCATTTCGTTTTATAAATTTAAACGTGAGATATTCCGGAACAAGACCGCTTAAAGACTTGAAAACCATTAAGGCGTTCTGAATTTGACGTTGAGATTTCAAGTCTTTGACGTTGAGATTTCAAAGTACGGATCACCTATTTTTGCCTTATTTGGTCACAAAGTGTCGTGATTGGTCATTTTGGTGATCAGGTCATAGCAACGTGTCGAATTTTGATTGGTCCCTTCTAATACATATAAACATTTCGTAGTGCATTTCTTCATTTTTATTTTGAATTTCAAACAGTCATGTTCCGTTTCCAGGTGTCCTCTAGACTTCCAAGTGGGACCGTTCTTTGCCTCTACCTCGTTCTTTTCCTGCACAAATACCTTCCCGCAGGAGCCGTTCTCTGTTACCACCATGGCGTAGGCCAGTTCCTTTAGGAACTCCACTCAAACGGTCCTGCGCTGAAACCTTCTCGCACGACGACGAGGATGACTCGTGGCTCTTCGATCCCGAAATCGACGCCATCTTGGAACAGCATGGAGGTGATGTCACGACCCATTTGCCCCTGTTGGAGTTTAATCTTCAATGGGTGGGACCGCGTAACTAATGGCGTCACACCTTGAATAAACAGACGTACCGTGCCAGCCTCCATCAGCGCCATGAACCTGAGACCGGTGAAGACCTTGAGTTAGCGAGCCATTGAAAGTCGCATCGACGCCCACTCGTCTCTCACGTCACATTCTTCTGTACACTTTGTAATGCAGTCCGACACCTTCCAGTACGCGTTCCAATCTGCCACCTTCACGGTGTCGGAGTTTCGTGAGGGGAGCGAGAGAATGAAGACACACTTGCAATTATTGGCTCAGAAGTTGACCTCCAATTAGGATTTCACGCCAGACGACAGTTTCACCATGGAGACCTCTTTCATTCACACCCCCGGTCCTGGTAGTGATAACGGTAAAAAACAGAGACCAGGGAGAGAGACGGTGGAAAAGCTGTTGGGCCGTGAAAAAACCGTGTTCACCATCAAAGCAAGGATGAATTGTATTGTACTCGGACCATTATGACCTTGAAAGCCTGGGTAGATCACGGTAACTGTCACCAACACTACCGTAACTTAAAACAGGGTAGCCCCGTCCAGAGGCGATTGGCCCAATAACTGCGTCGGCCGGTTGGGGTGCCCGAAGGTCAGTGCGGCATTCCAGAACTTAAAAAATTCCAAGCCTCCTTACCGGATTACCAAATAAAAGTCTTGTCCGTCGACGCGCCCCACTGCATCATCTACACCGGTCAAACCGCCTCGCATAAACGCATTTTATCGATCAAAGTGGATGACCATCAGCACAGGCGGTGTCCAGTCAAGATCGTCTTTTGTCACGATTGCAACCATGCGTACGACCACGACGACATGCGACATCATCCACGCAAGGGTAAATGGTGCCATGCTTACGAACGTGCCAATTGCCCGGACTTCAAGGAAGCTAAACGATCATTGGGGCCGGGAAAGTTTCCCCAAACTCAGTCGCTGTGCAGATTGTGTAATCGTTACTTCCACGGCTAAGATTGTTACGTGCACCAACTGATGTGCTCGCAAAAACGTTCCATCTGCGACAAAAAGAAAAAGTGTTTGCAATGTCATAAAGTGTACGGAAGGGACAATCGCAAAATTACACCTGGTGGGGATCGGCGTAGTCCCAGATACAATCACAAGTGTGGGTTTGGGAAATGTTACAATTGTGAGAAGACGGTCGAGATCGCGTCCCATCGCTGTTACATCCGACTCGTCAGACCTGACAACGACAAACCCAAGCTAAAAAAGGTGACGACCAGATCAGCAAGCACGAGACCTGTGGTCCGCGTCGATGAGGACGGTGAATGAGTGGAACGGCAACGACCTTTTTTCGTGTACGCCGATTACGAAGCCCTCCCCGACGAAAACGGCGTGCAGACACCCATCTTGCTCTGCCTTGAGGATGCCGATAGCTATGACACGCAATCGTTTTACGGGGAGAACTGTACCGATGACCTGTTTGACCATCTCGATGAACTAGCCTTTGACGAAAATGGGGATGACCGAAACGTCCTGCACGTCTCTTCAATTTTAAGGGCTACGACAGCATGTTCGTCTTACAGTGCCTTTACCGAACCCACCGTGAAGTCACTGTTCCGTTAATATATGAACAATTAGCATTTGATTGACGTTTGATTTCCTAAATACCTTTTGATTGACATTTAGCCGCGTAACCGATACGGTCAATTGACCTTTGAGCTTGGATAGTTAGTTTATTGTCGCAGATATTTTCACTGTGAACGCCTTCGTTGCTGACCTGTTTCGCTGACCCGTTTTCTGCTGTTTTCAAATCTGTTTATCTGTTGCCTGACCTGGACAAACCGCAAAACAATCTGATTGGACATCGTCAAAGAAGTAAGTTTAGTACTGTAACTCAGGCTTAAAACAATGTAACTTAGGTTTGCGTTTATATTCCGATCGTCTGTTTGGTTTCTCAATGGAATTTTGTATTACCTCTTTAGATCGAATAATCTTGAATCCTGGAATAAATTATACGATTGGCGTAGCCCAATTAGATTGTCTGCTTGGTTTTTTACGGAACCAGTCACCAACCAGATCTATCTGGGTACCAAGATCCTGTTTTCTTCCCTTTTCTCTGTCCAACTTTCCTGCCACCTTCGGCGTGACCGAGGTACGGGTTCTTTCCACTTCTCTTCAATACGTTGGGGAGTCAGGAGTACGAGGGACCCATGCCACCTGCTGAAACGTACGACCCTGACGATATGAGTGCTAAGAAGAAAGCCGAGTTTCAATGATGGTACGCCGAACAGGTCGCCAAAGAGTACGTCTTCAACCTACAACGCGAGATGAAGGCCTATTGCATATCTGACGTCAAGTAGTTGAAGGCTGGCTGTGAGACGTTCCAGGCAGAGTTCAAAGACATGCCGCCTTCAACCCCATGGAAAAGTGCGCGACCTTCACCTCGGCCTGTAAACGTTACTTGCGGAAAATGCTCTTGCCACGTAACACCATCGTCGTGGAATGGCCGCAGATATGTACAGGATTGAACGCTAACGAGATTCAAATTCCTTATGATAAGCATCGCACAAAGTGTCCTCACTGGTAAAAAGTCACCAAAACACACACAATTCTGTCAAATATGAAGTAATATGAAAATGTCAAATAACCCTGCCAAATGTGAAGTACTAATTAAACAATACCTTCGTTCAATCCTGGACATAAGTGAACCGCCACGCGGCTAGCAAAGAGCCCGTACCAATCAGTCCGTCAAAGCATTCAAGTGGTTGACCTAGCAAGAACATCGTTTACGCGTCAACACCCCTGCTTCCTCGAGCAGCGAGCCTACGGCTGGCCGCATAAGTCATGCGGGTAATGGCGGGGAAGTGAGGGTGTTTACACCTATCCAGTCGATCCACGTCGACGGTTATGACTAACTGATTTGTACCATCTACGAATTCCACGGCTGTCTGTGGCATGGGTGTACACGCTGTTACCCCGACCGCCAGCTCCACTCCAAATTCCATCCAGACCGTACGTTTCGAGAGATGTACGAGGCCACCTGAGCCAAGGAAGATCTCCTGTTCGCCCAGGGGTACAGTATCATCGTTAAGTGGGAGTGCGAGTGAAATCGTGAAGTAAACACTGACCCACCTCTCAAGGCGTTTCATGACGAGCTAGAGCTGGAGGGCGCACCAATGTTGCCACTCTGTACTACTAGGTGAACGAATCCAACGGGGAACAAATCAAGTATGTCGACGTCAACTCCTTGTACCCGTGGGCAAACAAAAATGGTACCTACCCCATGGGGCATCCGGAGATCATAACACATCCCGAAGACGAAGACATCACACATTACTTCGGAGTGGCCAAAGTGGATGTCGTACCTCCTTTTCGTCTCTACCACCCCATATTACCCTACCGTCACAACGGAAAGTTGCTGCTTCCTCTCTGTCGTAGTTGCGCGGATAGAGAAATGGCCAAATCTCTCTTGAAAAGGTCATGCGGATGTCCACACGCCCCCGAGGAACGTACCCCCGAACTAGTCAAAGCCGTCCAAATGGGCTATCGTATCCTGCACATCCAGGAAGTATTGCACTTCCCAGAACCCCAATAGCGTCGTGGACTTTTCGCGGACTACGTCAACAAGGGGTGAAAATAAAATAGGAGTCGGCCGGATACCGCAGCTGGGCGCGCACCCAGGAGGATAAACAAAGATACGTCCGAGACTATAGAGGACGTTAGGTGATCTCGCTCGACCCCTCTCTTATCGTTGAAAGCTTCAGACGTAAAGCCACCGGCAAACTCATGTTGAACTCATTCTGGGGCATGTGTGGCGAAAACCTCAACTAGCTGGCCACCGTGGCCATCGATGCACCGATGGCTCTCTTCTAGGCGGTCTCCAACAAATTTTGGCGCATCCATGCCATACGCATCAGCACCGATGAAAAACTAAAGATCGTATCTTCCAACACTGCACAGGACCAGCTCGACAACAGGAAGCCCAACATCTTTGTTGCAACGTTCACCACTTGTTGGGCCCGGCTCAAGCTGTACGAGTCCTTGGAGAAGCTGAAAGAACAAGCCCTCTATTTCGATACAGATTCCGTGACCTACGAGCTTGACGACACTGGTCACATCACGGAATTCGTGTCGGGCGGTCCCAAGAATTACGGGTACACCACTAAGGATGTTGCAAGAAGAGATTCTCTTAGAAGAGATTCTCGACCCTCTGGGGAATGACAGACGAAACATCGATGTGGTCAATCCTTACTTCTTCACCCGCGACCCGGCCACCAAATGCCTCCAAGTCGGACCACGTTCCAAACAGTACGGCCTTGTCTTTGACAAGAGAGTCGTGGAACCCACCACCTTCCAGTTCTATCCGCACGGGTACGCAGAACCCGACTCGGAAGACGACGAAGAGATGGCCGAACTCTTACTTGACTTGATGTAGTTTCCCCAACCAAACAGTCGTCACCGCACACGCAATGATGTACAATGCTCACTTTTCTCCCTCGTATTCCCCACAAGTAAAACACACCCATTAAAACCCCGAAGTATCATGCGCTGCGGTCACCAGGACCCGGCACCCGTCCCACTTTGTAAAAAATAGTTTTTACCGCACTAAAAAAATATTGACGGCGTCAATTTTATAGTCTGACCATGAGTTAGGGCTGGGGACTGTGTAAATTTTTCCAGGTTGGCCATCTTAGATAAAATCCGGCCTTCTGATTGGTCGAGAACGGTCACGAGGTCACTTGGGCCCAAATAAGCGACTTATACAACTTTTGAGTCTTTTTTCGGTTTGACTCTTAAACGAATATTACCATCCTAGATGAAATAAACAGAAAGGTATATACTTTCCTCTCGATTATCTTTATCTTTATGAAGACCAAGTAATTTGATACGACTTGTTCTGGCCCGATCTGACCCTTATTAAAATTTAATTTATGTGCCATTCATGCAACAAAAACTGACAACGAACAATTCGATTTGACACTAGCTAGAGAGATCTGACCCTTACGGAAGATTATGTAGTGCACACTGCATGCAAGTTTTTAATCGGTTCATTGTGATGATCAGAGTTGAATTTTCTTTTCTGGAGAACTTACCTTGCACAGGGTCTCTTAAGTTTAATGAATTCATATTCATTCATGCAAAATTATCTGACAAAGAATCGCCGGGACCATCCTGGATAAAATAATCAAAAGCACACCCTTCACAGGAATTGCACATTAGGAACGCAAAGAATGGTTACACAGGAATTTCCCGATCCACACTATTACTAGCCTGCGTAGCAAGCGTTCCCGAACAAAGAGCTTTCCTGCATTCTGGCCGCGCGTAAATTGGAACGAGAGCAAAAACTCGTTGGAGCAGGGGTTGCTCTGCGTGTTATTAGATAGAACGCATGATATGATTGGCTCCGTATATCACATTACGTCAGAGGACACGTCTGCCACATAGGACATAACTGCAACGGTACAGCTGTAGCTCTCACTCCAATTTACGCGCTGCCGGAATGCGGAAAAGCTCTTCGCACGGAAACGCTTGCTACGCAGGCTACACTGGGTCCTTACCATTTGTCAGAATAAACCGGTTGGGATGACCGTTGTATAATGGTAAGGGTTTTTCCAAAATCAGCAAACCAACCGAACGAGAGGGCGCTTACCATTTGCAATTCGATTTCTCGTAATCGTGTTCGTCTGATGAGAGACTGGAAACTGGAAAATTTACCAAATGGTAAGAAAATTTCCGCCGTTCCGTTCCGAACGGAAAAAGAGGACTACCTTTGAAGGTAGTGTACAATTTCCGAACGGATTTTCCGGAAAATTGCGGTTCCATTTGACTTTCAACCGAAATTTCCGAATTGTTTTGCTAAATGGTAAGCACCCACTATTACTCGTGTCCAGGTGACTTTGGTCACGTGGACAAGAGGCAAAAATTCGCGTAAAGTGTTGCGTCAGAGCCCGCCACGAGAAAAATGTTTAAAAGAATTCGCCGACACACATTTGCTTCTTATCTATCAGCGAATGTTCTGGCCAGATTTCATGGAAAACCGTCGATTCTACATTCCCTATTAATTCATTTAAAGAGGATGGATTCTCTCGAAAAACGAGTGCGCGTTTTCGCCTTCTAATTAAAGATTTATGAACATGTCATGCCTTTTCAGACGGATATGTCGACCCAAAAAGCCGCCAGCCAACTTTCGCCAGTTTTTGTGGACCGGTAGGAAACAAAAGAAGATTGGGAAAACCAGTTTGAACACCAGTAACCAACATCAATGAGCTCCCAGCTAAACAAAACCAATAGGTTCAACACAAATGAAAGAGAGCGGGTGTTTTTCACCCAGTTACGTAGTCTTAGGGTCGTCACGCAACGCTTCTCCCCACTTAGTGGGGGAGAAGCGTTGCGTGACGACCCTAATAACGGCTGCGAAGGAGACTACTGGGGTACTTACCATTTACATGGGAAAACCGGAAATTCCAGTTGGAAAATCAAATGGTTCGCGCCATTCCGTTTGGGAAGCGTCAGAAAATATGGGCTGTGATTTGAGATGATGCTATTTTTCTGCTCTTTTAAGTCTCTCTAGCTGATGTGGATATACTTTATAGCGATTCCTTCTCTCTCAACGTGGCATTCAAATTGTTTAATGTTTATGCCTGAAATTTTCAGCCGGATGGTTTTTGTAAATGGTAAGCACCCCCAGTTACGATGTTTTTGCTTTGAATCGTTTGGAACAGCGGGAGACTGGGGCCAACAGTTGGGCTAGTGCTTCATGTTAGCGTAGTTTCTGAAATATGGCGGCAGAAAGGTCAGAGTCGGCTAGTGATACTACGGTCAAGCCCTTTCCTTACCAAGTGGCCGGGCATTTGGTTCAAGGTGAGCTAATAACTGCTAATGATTTAGCCATCGAATAAAGTTCAGTAACTTATTGTATATATACATATTGTAATTATTTATTACGTGCTTTTATTATGTTATTTTAAACTCCTAGTATAGTTCCACTGTTTAAGGAGTATACTTATTAAAGATTAAAGGTACAAGTCTACTACAAGTAGGTAAGTCTTGTATTACAATGCGACCACCCTAACAGGGCCACTTGGAACAAAACGTGTTGAATCTCTTTCGTAAACAGAGTAATGACGTTGATGGATTTAGATCCAAAAGAGAGCAAGTAGAGGTCTGTTTTGCTCACATCCACTGTTTTGAATTTATATAGGTTTACCTTACTGTAATAAGCATTGAAAGGTCATACACAGATATTACTACACCTACTTTAGCTTTAACACTTTACGTATTAATAAGAGATTTCAAAAAAAATAATAAATGGTAAATGAATAAATATATAACAATTATACAAAAACTTAATACTTAATAAAAAATATAACGTCAGATCCTATCCTTGTTGGTGAATTATCATAATAATTTATTAATTTGACTTGAAAACTTGCTTCAAACTCGTTCAGGGAAAGCTTGCAAGTAGGTGCACCTTTGAGGTACATGCAAGTCACATGGTGAGTGAAGTGATCTGACATGGAGAGGTCTGGTGCAGAAGCACCAAGAAAAGCACCAATAAGTTGTGGATGCTTTGATCTCTGTAATTTTTTTTATTTCCACCTTGCACAAATGAAATGAAATTGAGAGTAGGACCTAAGCTGGTCTTGTCAGAATCCAAATTTTGCCTTTGAACTGGTCTGATGATTTCATGGCAGAGCTCAACTGAACAATGTGACTGCTGGGGTGGCCAATGGGACTAGATTTGATTCACAAACAACAACTTTTCACGCTTGGTCACCAATCAGTGTACTATTTTTTACTTTTCTTTCTCTTAATCACAGAATGCATGTTAAATACCATAACAAAATACCTGTTCAATTCATTTATATGTGTTGTTTTTCACAACCATGTTCTTCTTTGTGTTATATACATCCAACTAATAACTTAAAAACCCAATTGAAAGTAAAAGGATTGATCTGATGATTTTATAGCAGAGCTCAACTGAACAATGCGACTGCTAGGGTGGCCAATGGGACTAGATTTGATTCACAAACAACCAACTTTTCATGCTTGGTTACCAACTAGTTTACTATTTTTTACTTTTCTTTCTCCACTAATCATGGAATGTATGTTGAATACCATAACAACATGCATGTTGAATATCATAGGGGGTCTGGGGCTGACTGTCATGGCGGTCAGTAGGTTCGTGTAATCGTCTTCCCCAAACTATGGCATATTGGTAATATTGTCGAGACCTACACAGCACTGGTATTGAAAAATGAGCGCCAAAGAGAAGAAATGTGCTTGGGGGTCAAGCTCAACTGCTGAAGATGACATATTAGACATACAGATTTTGGAAAAGTTGTCTAACATCCACAATGATATTAAAATGTTAAAATGTCAGGGCTGAATTAAGCGAGGCAACTAAATCCCTTAATGCCATCTGGGAAGAAGCTAAATGACTTAAAATCAAAAATCAGAAATTAAAAGAAAAATGTGATAGTACCACTAAAGAAAATGTTAAACTAAACAAGGAGATTACCACTTCGAAAAGCCGCGTCATCAAACTGGAAGACTATAGCAGACGAGAAAATCTTCGCCTGTACAACATTCCCGAGAATCTTGGAGAAAGCATCAAGGAGTGTAGTAGGAAAGTCATGGATGTTTTAAATGAACTTGGCGCCAATCCAGATAACATAATGTTCTACGCAATCCACTGAACAGGGACAACAACAGCATCTTCAACCGCTTCTACCTGCGTTGCTTATAACGAAGATCAGGCAGAAACTAGAGAAGAAGAATCTCGCCATCCATGTCCACCGCCAGTTATAGTCCATTTCGTTTCAAGAATGGATTGCGACTGGGTCTTTGAAAACAGAAGAATGCTAAGGAATAGTTCTTTTATCCTCTCAGATATTTCTGACATCACTAGTCAAAGCTTGATATTCATTTATGATATATATATATATATATATTTTTTGTCGGTACAATGGAATACCATTATATTTTGCTGTTTGATGCTATCGTTTCCTGAAAGCTTCTTACACTCTTGGTTCTTTTATTTATTTATTTATTTATTTATTTATTTATTTATTAATTTATTTTTTCTTCTTTCTGTTTTTCAAAATGTTTTTGCTAAATTTGCATACTTTGCCAGTCCAAAGTACACTGATTTAAGTTGCCATAGTTTACATTTTTCCCTCTTTCCAAACAAACAGTCCTGAGTCCCTGTGGTCGCACTAAAGGTGTGAATCTTGTGATCCCTTTTAATTTAACATGTTTAGTTATAGTTTGCATTATTATGCCATGTTTTATTTTTCATTTGTGTGTGATTATGGTCTTCAAATGTACCGAGTTAATCAGAGACAATGGGACTCTTTGTACATGTCATCTACATGTATATGCACTATTTTGTGTCATTTGCGGTCCCATTCCATCGTAGCTTTCAACAGTCCTTTTTTACTGGCTATGTTTAAAACCTTTGTCCTTTTATTTTATGTAGTGTTAGCCCCGTGTTTATTTAAACAAATGTTGCTTTATCCGACACCCATTCTCTCTGGAGTGATAGCTATTGTACAGTTGTTTTTCATTGCAATTTATTTTTATGATGATTTCTACCATGGATCACAATGATATTAAGTTCAAAGTTGTTTCGCTAAACGTTCGTGGAATTCGTACTTTTGTAGAAAGGAAGGCAATTTTTAATTGTTTCAAATAGAATGTTTCATAGCCACAAAGGATAACAAACTTCAGATCCATTATAACAAATGGAAACCCCTCCTTCAACTGATAGGACAATAGCTGAACTATTTATTATTTATTTCAATACGCTATGCCTCCCTTTTTTGTTTTTTTTTGTTTTTTCTCTCTTTTATTCTTGTAGTGTAATGTAGGATTTTTCTTTGGGCAATAGAGTACTGTAATATATATTTATACATGTAGAATCTGTGATGTAGTTTGTGTACTTGTAAAAATTGTACAAACCCAAAAACAAATAAAACACACACAAAAAAATGATGAATACCGTAACAAAATACCTGTTCATTTATACTTGTTGTTTTTCACAACCATGTTCTTCTTTGTGTTATACACATGCAACTAACAACTTAAAAACCCAATTGAAAGTAAAAGGATGTTGTTGATGCATCCTTTAAGTTGTTCTGTTAATGGACCTTTTTGGTGATACGGTGGCCATTTTAAATCCTATTTCAAATAGCTATGATGGGATACTCATGGGGGCAAATACATACTAATGCCCATTGCTACTTGTAATAATGGAATTGGCATCCTTCTGATCTAAGCCATTTTAAAACGTAAACAAGTAGTCTGTGTGGAAAGAAAGATTCTGTCTACAATGTTCAAATATCTCTTTTTACATTCTGCAAATTAGCCAAGCGATGACGTGATTATACTCAAACAAATTTTGATCAAATATGGTGAAAAAGTGTATCTGGGCCAATTTGTATCAGGAATGTTTTATTTTTGGCAGTAAGATTCTACTAGATGTGCTTCACAATATGGGCTTAACTGTTAACACAAATGTTTTTTGAGCTGAAAATCACTGAAATTGTAATCAGGTTGGAGGAGACTGGAAAAGAGTGAGTTGCCATGGGAATAGAATTTTTTATAGATGTACAATGGGCGACAAAAGTGTTGAGACACGTGACAGTAAAATTCGATTTTTGAGTGTCTTGGAAACATTTCCCCCCCCCCCCCCCTTCCCCCCAAACAATGTTGATTTTTCTATTTTTTAGACTGCTCAGGCCACAACGCATACACAACATTGAATTGGGGGGTCGGGGGTATCAGAGAATTAACGCTAGATGCATATAAAATAGAATAAGTGTTTCAATATTGAAAAGCGTCATTTTCTAAGAGTGTCTTACCTACTTTTGTCGCCCACTGTAGGTTTGTTTCTGGTAGAACTATTAGCCTGCCAGGTTTCAATGGTCTCTGCTGCAAACTGACCGAGATTAAACAAATTAATTGCTATTTACAAGTAAAAAAAAAAAAACACTGAACTTTTTCTACACTAGGTCATCTTCAGGGTAACTAAAGACTAATTGCATATTTAATATACAGTTGAACCTGTACATAACAGGCCACCCTCGGGACTTGAGGAGCTGGCCGCTTAGTACAGGTGGCCGTTTAATACAGGATCACTAAAAATACTCACTGGGCTTGGTCTAATGTGAATTTTAATGGCATATCATACAATAACACTTCATGCAAGAAAACAATAGGACAATCAAGACTCTTTCAAGCGATCAATACTTTAAACAAGGTTCAGTGCCAACTTGTAAGTTAACAGTATAATATACATAACATTGTGTAAAAGCACTGTGCAATGAATTGTACTCTACTCTTCTACAGTATACAGTACTGTATTTCTACAACTTACAGTTCACAACAATATCTCATTCCGTCATTTCATAGTTGTTACATTCAATTTCATAGTTGTTACGTTCAGGGTGGCTGCTAAATACAGTTAAAATAACAAAGAAAGACAAATGTAGGACTCCTATAGGGTGGCCTTGCCTGCTAATAGAGGTGGCTGCCTAATAGAGGTAACAAATACAGCGTTTGTATGAAGGAAAAATAGGGACTTTGAAAACTGGCCACTTAATAGAGGGTGGCCGCTCAATATAGGGCCGTTATATACAGGTTCGACTGTATAATTTTGCAATGTAGCAATGGACCCCTCTTCAAGTGCCTTCTCTGCAATTTCACTAAAAACACAGTGTTCAGCTTCAATGGCCACTGCTACAAACAAATCGATGGATGTGGTATGGGGAATCCTTTATCTTCTGTCCTCGCAAATATCTTTAAGGCTAAATTGGAGTCAGATGTTGGAAGTCAGACATTCCCAGAAAATGGAAAAGAAATTGCATCACTGGCCACCTCCACAGAGCCAAATGTATCTCTTCTGATTTTAACAATGAAATCAAAACAATTGAAAAAAAACTTTTCCAAATGCTGGACACTCTAAGCGCTTTATTTCCCAAACAGTAAACAGTTTCCTGAATGATACTAACAGCTGTAGTGACTCTGAGCCTGCCCACCATCTATGTTTGAATCCTCTGCATTCTCTTAGCTGGCGCATACTTTGCACGGCTCAATCTACTACAAAGCGTAGAATCCTCAAAGGGCTAGTGATCCTACAATGGAAACCATCTTTAAGCAGACAGGTCCACTGCTAAATTGTGGAACTGTTCCCATTGGGAATTGCGTAACTGATATATTACAGTCAAATTCAGAAAACCTAAATATGTCTAGAATGTTTGTTGTGTTATGATCAATCATGAGTGAGACCTTCAACCACAGAAACCACAGAAAACGGACAAGTTTTCATCGGTCATGGAACAAACTTGTTTTGTTTCAAATGGGTCTCAAAGCAAATCCTCTATTTTGGTTATACAAGAAATTGAATAATTGCTGTTACTGACATAAAACACTAGTGAAGAGGGTTCGGGATATTTTTGGCGTGAAAAAAACTATTTTCACAAACCAATGCAATCTGCTGGGCCAACATGACTGGCTGCCGTTGAATCACTTAAACAATCCAAATCAGTGCTTTCGTTATTTCATTTCATTATTTTTATAACAACTAAAAGCAATGAGTACTATTGGTGAAAATGAAGTTTTCCATGATATTTTTGTTATACGTTAATCAAGTGCAAGTGTACCCAGGAAGGAACTGTGGAAAATGGAGGTGTTTGTTGTTAGCCACAACTGATTCCAAAATTAGCAAACACTTGAATTCATTGTTGTCAATCTTTCCAGGGTCTTCAGATCACCAAATCTATATAGGGCACAAGGGATTGTAATTGTTTGCTTAAATAAATTGAGTCATTAGTTTAAACAAAGATGATACCAAGGTTAGCAAAACCACCAAAATTGTAAATGTTGATTGTCCCTAAAGTACTTCTAGCCGTGTCAAATTAATTCTTGCTTCACTTAAGTAATGGTACGCGTCGACGGGATTCTGTTTTCCAAAATTACTCAAACTAAGTGCTGGATGTGGTTCTCAATACAAAAGAAGAGCAATTATTTAGACTTTCAATAAATATAAAGATGGTGGGTGTATCTCGGAAGAAAGTGGAAACCAAAACAAAATTTATAGTTCAGCGACCAATAGAATACATCCGTTTTCACTAGTTTCTGTGTTTGAAGATCTCACAGAAAACATTTCAGACATATTTTAGGTGTTCATGGTTTTCTGACTTTGACTGTAAATATGCAATTAGCGGACCTGAAGATGACCTAGTATTAAAAACGTTCGGTGTTTTTTAACCTTTTTAGCCTTGTAAATAGAAATTATTAATCATTATTTTTTAAAATCAAAGCAAATATTATGGACATTTAATAAATTGACATCAGTTTTTCATGCATCTGTCCTGCTATTGATCCTGAATTTTCATAGCATTGTCAAAGTAGCTGTTGATCCACGAGGCTATAGCCGAGCAGATCCACAGACTACTTTGACAATGTTGTGATGAAATTCATTGTCAATAGAAGGACAGACACATGAAAAACTGACGGCAAGTTGTTTTTTGACAATGAAAATTAGCCAATGAATATCCAAGAATTTCTGGAGTTATTGTAAAAACCTTTATTTATCGTCAATCCTCTAATTTGCATATTTGACATATTTTTTTGACATATCATTGGAACTAATGCAGATATTTGCCAATGGTAAACAGTGTTTTAAATCCTTTGTGGAATTCTTTGTGATAGACCTAAAAATGAAAAAGGCAACAAAAAAATACACAGGAAGATCTGAAAACAAACTTATTTTTATTTTATGAAAGAGGTTTTTGCTGTTAAGTAATATTGCATGAATGCCCAGGGGGAAATGACTCTATTGAACATGCATTCTTTGATTGTCAATTTCTCTTGAAATTATGTGACGAGTGTCTTCAATGGTTCAATAGTTTACACCAAATCAATGTCAGCCTAACCCCACTACATTGCTTTCTCAATTTACCAACACCAAACACCAATCTTTCTGATAACCAAACAAAGGATTTGCGTCTTCTTCTGTTATATGCAAAGCAATACCACTATCCTTGCAAAACAATGCAAAAGAAACAAGATATGTCTGAATTCATATCTAAATTTATTATCCAGCTTGAAATAGACAAATGACTCGACGTGACTATGTTGCCCTTTCCCCCAGCTATATACATTTTTACAAAGCTAGAGAGACATATTTTTTGTAATATTTACTACCATATACATTATCGACTATTTTTCATTAGAATATTATCAGTTGTAACAACCCTCTTTTCTGCACTACTTTTGTAATTTGTTGCAATATTGTAATATGTTTTTATCAATAAAATAAAATAAAATAAAAAAAAAAAAATGAATCCCAGGGGTGGGGGGATTCCCATATGAAAAGGTGGGGATACTGGTCAGAGAATTTGAATTAAACCACTGAAGGAGACCAATCTGGGCGTGGATCAAGCTTTATCTGAATCCTAAGAGATACCACTTAAAATGGAAAAGGCTTGATTACAAGCCACTGTTCAGGAAAGGAGCCTGTGCTAGTAGACTGGTGGAAATTGAGCCTAAATTCAAAATAAGAGTGAAAGAATGAAACACACGACTGCTCTCATGTGGCTTTGATAGCTCAGCTGGTAGAGCATTGCACCGGTAATGCAAATGTCGTGGGTTCAAATCCCGCTCAGAGCCTGAAATTTTTTCAGGTAATTTTTCCAGTAGTATTATGGCTGCATTCGCATATTTCATTCTTTCATTATTTAATTGCTACTGTGGGACATCTATTATCATGGAAATAAGAGTGTTTTTTATCATTTTTTTCAAGTGCACCCCTAAGTGAGGCAACAAGCATCCCTCGACTTTTTCATATGGGAGTGTCACCCACGGTTGTGGACATTAATGGGCTCATAGACCTTTCTGGCATTCCACTTCAGTGGATACGAGCAATAGTCCCAGAGGCGAGAGTGAGGTTTGGGTGGACATTTTCATACATTTGCTGTATTTTTGTCCAACCGGACCTCGACTCGCCGCCATTGTTTGTTGGAATGCGGGAAAGGTCTATGTGTCTATTATTCATCACGGTGTAAGAAAAAACAGATGAATTTTACTAGTTTGTCTCACGATGGAGTCACTTTGAGATGTTGATCGCGAGCTGAAATTCCTGAAGCATGGATAGCTACAATCGAAAAGCACAACAGTCGGTCAGTTGCAATGCAGCCCTATGAGGGAACAGCGTCACAAAGTTGGAATAATAATGAGGATCAAAATGCAACTACTCACACTATCGACTCACACCATCCTCAGTCAGTGAAGCATGGTATTGTGAGATGACTTTATAATCATGCTAAACACCTCATAACACAGCCTTCAGCTATCGCTGAAGAAAAGAAGCACTTCTCATCAGTACTTGTTTCATATGGATACCCTTCCTCGTTTGTACAGAAGCTCATGAAAACAACAAGAGCAACAGCTAACCAAGTACCCACACAGGAACTTAAAGGGGCTAGGTCACGCTATTTTAGGTAATTTTGTTTAATTTTGTTGATTATAAGCTCTAAACGTCAAATTGGCAGAGCGAAAGTCTTTCGTTTGCAAAATCATGGCCACATAACAACTGAGAATGATTTTCCAGCTGTGTAAATGACATTTTGATATATATTTGAAAAAAGGTGGGTTGATATTTTTCAAATTTACCCAAATGCAATACATTTTAATCCTCTCCAGTTTTGTCCATCCATGTCCCTTCTTGGCTTTCCTGTGTTTTGTTTGAGATCTTCTATAGTTTTGAGCTGTTTTTGTGATATTTTACTTAATTCTATGACCATTTGATCAGTGTTGAAATTGCCTAACATTGCATGACCGAGCCCCTTTAAATCAACTGCGGTTTTACCCTGTATCAGAGGTGTATCATGACAGAGACATACAGCTTGCTCGTCTGCAAACCTCTGCAATTTCAGAGCATGCCAACAAGTCAGGGTATTTACCCATTTGTGACTAAGTCAAGTTTATTGATCGTGACCCTCATTGGTACACATGAAGGGTCAAGGAAACTATCCATATAAGACTTCATCTAAATAACATCAATAGAAATAGTAGAACTGAAATTCCTGAAGCATGGATACCTTAACAATCAAAAAGCACAGCAGCTGGTCAGTTACAATGTGAACCTATGAGGGAACTTGGAATAATGTTGAGGATCGAAATGCACCAATAGCAACAAACCAAGGTGCTACAAATAGTGACATGCAACAATTGACCTCATCGCTTGATGAAGACTAGCATTAAAGCAGTTGAAACGTTGCAATTAACATCTTTCAGTGACTCCATTGTGAGACAAACGAGTAAAATTCATCTGTCCTGTCTATTATGTTGTCTACAATAATATATAACTTTGAGTCTTGGGGGAAGAGGGCAAAAGAAATGTTCATCACTCAACCTGCAATAAATGCAATTTGTTTCATTCACCAAGCCTTGCAAATAAGTTAAAGTTATTGGCCTATTTCAGTTTGGATTTGCAATTTTTTTTTCCAGATGGATTTAAAATGACTGTGGATGACTGTGTGCTAAAACCAGTGCAAAGACCTCCTAAGGGAGAGAGGGAAGTTATATTCTATGAAACAGTATTTGATGAGGCAGAAGAAAGAAATGAGATCTTACAGCTACGGAGATTTCTTCCCCATTACTATGGAGTGGTGGAACTAGGTATCCTAAACCCTAACTATCTGTAACCTCGCCACTGAGCAAAGTAATTGCAATTTCTCACTTCCCTTTTGGCTTTATGCATAGTAAATAAATTACCTACAGAACAAGAGTTAATAGGTCGTTTCTGAGTTGCCTTTTGCCTCTGTGTTAAAACAAGTCTTTGTGAGAAGTCATTCATATGAAAATGTGTTCCCTCTACAAGTTCTTTTTCATGCAAATCAAAATCATTTTCATACAAAAGATTTTGCAGGAGGATTCGTTTTGAAACAGAGGCACAAGGTAACTCGGAACTGCCCTATGATGGCTAGTGATGTAATTTTATTATTATGAAAGACTTTAAGTGTAAATATACAATGTAGGTATTTAACTGTAATTAGTGGTGTACAGTCAAAGTTAGCCTGCGAATAGCACTTCAGTTAGCCTACTAATCAGCACAGATTTAAAAGTGGTTCATGTTAATAGTAGTGCAACGGTAACTTAACACTTTCTCTTGGTTTACAGTGCACTGTATTTGTGTGTGACACATGGGGAGGGGAAGGGTGAGGGGTGGGGGAACTCCCAGAAAAATTGGGTGGGGGTGTGTGGCCCACTTCCCAAGATCCTTAGTACCCTATTTGTGTCCAAAATCTGTGGTTTTCCCTCCCTATTTATGACCTGACCAAAAATTTGATACCCTATTTATGACCTGACCTTTAAATCAATACACTGTTTCAGACCTGCCTTGTCATATTAGTTCCCTAGTTCAGACCAATGTTAAATTGCTGTTAACATAATTTGTGAAGGGCTTTTGTTGACGGTTTTATCTATAGTGATGAAAAAGTAGCTTCCTCTAAAAAACATACCTAATTCAAGATGAGGGTGCAAAAACCATACCCTGTTTATGACCAAAATGGCTAAAATCAATACCCTATTTATGACCAAAACAGTTGAAAAACCATACCCTATGGGGCCGCACACACCTATATAGCCCATATAAGGGAGTACCCCCAGGTGACATACCTATATGCATTTATTGAAAATGCATTTGGTTATCAACCATCATGATTCCTCTCACTGAAAACATCACCAAGAACAAATTATATACATCACCAAGACGCTGTGTAAACAAAATACAAAATAACAATTTATTTCACTTGCAAGGAGTCTGGAAATTGCCTACCCCTCCCCTAACTAAACATAACTAAAATCTTGTTAAAAAAATGATGAACCTCTTGACTATTGATGTCAAGATTTACCATGATTCTGCTTAGCATTGTCTTCTCTTCTTGTTTATTAAACAATTTTTTTGAATGATGTCTATTGCACTGCCTTATAGCCAGTTATTAAGCAGTTGTTGTAACATGTTTGCTAATTTAAGCTTCTTACATAGAAATAAGACATTAATCTTTAATGATGGGTTTCAGACATGACACGGTATTTAAAACTGGAGAATATTACAGGCAGGTTTAATGTGCCTTGCATTATGGATATCAAGATAGGTAAGGTGACATGGGATGATGACGTGGACGATAAATTCAAAGAAGAAAGAAGAAAGAAGTGGCCTCTTAAAGAGATAACAGGCTTCAGTATTCTTGGATTTATGGTATGTGCCTTCATATGTTACATACATGTACACTAAACACACAACCAGCCACAAAATTGGCCAATTCAATTTCTGAGCTGCCTGCTATTTGTAAAATAATATGTGTGTAAGTTATAAAGAGTATTTTAGGGAAAACAGACTCCAGGTTTTTTGGAACATGACGGAACCTTGACTGTGATCTTTGTCTCAGGAAAGTTAAGGCTGTGGTTAAAGAGGGGGGCATGGGGTCAGGGTGTGGTGTACATTTTCAATTACACTAGTGCTGTAGGACCAGGGGCGGGCCAGAAGACTCCTGAAATTTTCGTGCATGCATCATCCAACGAAAAATGACATCACATCTGGTTTGAACTGCACTTTGCAGCTTGTTTCACAAAGCAAGAAAATGGCGTTTCGATCATGTATGATTTCCCTCAAATTTGTAAACCATCAGTTTCATTTCATTTTATATTGAGGATGGAAAGATGTTGGAGGCACATTACTTCGACTTTTTTAGTAAAAATTTCGGGAAAAGAGAAAAGTTTATTATTGTTTTAAAGGAAAATAATGGAGAGCCGTCTTTCATTGTATGGCGAACTTTACATGTCTGCAAAACTGGTAATCCATGTATTTTTGAAGCAGAGTGGTTGGTGGCAGAATTAAAACTGGCAATATCCTCACTTACCTCAGTGTTTCTAAATTCATGTTTTTGGTTTTTTGTGGTCAGTCTATTAGTAATTACACTAGTGTCTTTACAATAGAAAAGATGTGATATTAATATCTAGCAAGTTACACTTTGGTATCATTCATACCAAAATTATAGTAATTTTCTGGTTCAATGTTTGCCTCTGATTTAATATGATTAAACTGCTGAAGTATATTTTTTAAAGCAATTTAATTCCATCAAAAGGGAATTGGTAATCTGAGAGCAATAATAAATTAGATCAACAAAGAGAAATCTACCACCATTGCTTTCATGGCCGATTGAAGACGAATCTAGGTCAGTACAAAATAAAAAAAATTGTATTGATTTGATCTGATTATGGAAATGTTGGGGGGTTGAAATGGGATCCTGGCTACGGGAGAGTAGGAATAGGGGCTAAGGGGGTGTGGGTGTGCTTGTGAATTTTAAGAACCCCTCTGAAAGTGAAAATGTACTGGAGGTTTGAAAAGTTTAAAGCAGAGGTAAAAATTTATGTACATTATATCTTGTTTATTAAGGTGGTAAATGAGCAAATACCCACAAGAGAAATACAAACATGAGCAGCACTTTTAGTAATTTCTCTTCAGTTTTCTTCTGAATTTCTCTTGTTAAACTGTTAACATAACATATTTACACTTGACTTTTGCTCTTAAACCCTTTTGTAGGGGCATTACTAACAAACACTTAACTACAGAGAAAGGTCATTACTAACAAATTAATATAGCTTTTTTTTTACATTTGTCTAGTTGTTGGTCTTTTTGTGACTGATGGAGGTCTCCAAAGTTCTCAATTGATTTTTAATTTTAGTGAATGTGTCACTTAGGAAGAGTCATTGAAATGATGACACAGTTTATGTTTGTCTTTTCTTAGGTGGTTACCTACTGCCACATGCACCCCACACTAGCCTGCAGTGCAGGCGTATTTTGGGTACCCGAAAGTGCACATTTTCATGTTTTCGTAATAGGCTGCCATCTTGGATTTGGTAACTGTGGAGGATTGGGGGGAGGAAATATTTGCTGAGGGAGTAGGCATTAAGTGGAAAAAATAAGCAATGGGGAGTGGGAGGGGAAGTTCAAGTGCCCCACCCCCTACCCCCCACCCCACCTCTGCACCAGCCCTCAACCAGTCAAGCATACAATTACAATCCAAGATGGCGCCATTGAAAACCCGACTAATTTAGCATTCGTTCCAAAATAATGCCTGCAGAGCTAGCTAACCCCACACAGGCATACAATGCCATGATTGAGATGATGCAACGTGCTTTTCCCATGTTTGACATACATGTAAGAGTATCAGTGGACCTGTCCAAATACGATGTCTTTACTGATAATGGAAATTGCAATAAAGATACAAGTCAAATTGAAAAAACCTTTGAAAATGAGTTGCCAATATGACAGGGATTAAAAGATAATGAACTTGGTCTGCAAACAGAGCAAATGAGAGGGTTTGAAGAAATTAAAGTTGCATATTCATGCTTGACCTCAGGGGGGTATTGGAACTTAGTGTTGCTGTCATTTAACACTCTTGAAACAAAAAAATAAATTTGATTACGACTGAGAAAAAATCATGACATGTCCAAATTACTGAATTGCCACTAAAACTATCCTCTTGCTTTTTTTTAAGGGGTTCACGTCCTGCCTGTAATGAAGTGTTTATCAATTAAGGGATTGCTTGGGGAAAACATATCTTGTTTAAGGTTCTTACCAATCGTAACATATTTTATGGCATCAGTTTGAGTCCTAAGCAAAAACATGAATTTGCGTCAGTGTTAATCAGCAAGAAAGTTCCGCAAAGCGCGTTATGTGTATGGGTCTATTCTTGAAGTGATACGATCTACAGCTCTCAAGTACTCTCAAGTGCTTGGCAATGGTAAATGTGATAAATGCGCTTCTGTTAATTTTGCACTTTTCTCTTAGTGTAATGCCTACCTAAGAGAATAGGATATTTGAATTGAGTGCAACTTACCTAGAATTCATTATTTCCACTCAAACGATGACTCCTGTGGAATTCAGCGACGAAGAAATGACGACATTTCGTGAAAACACGCCATCAAAACAGCATATTTCTGAAGAAAAAATTGCCCTGTTTTTCAAACAAACTGATATGATGAGGAAGAAGACAAAATTTTGTTTATCGTGGCCAAATAAGGCATTAAAAATATCCAGCCGATTGCAAAATATTGCCATTTTACTTACTGAGAGAACGATTATGCCTTATTCAAATTTGATTTTGCTGCTCAGACCACTTTTTTACCAGATGTGACGTCATTTTTGGTTGGATGATCTAGATACACAAAAAGTGACAGGCGTCGCAGAGTGCTCTCCCCCGCCCCTGTGTAGGACAAAAATTCAAAAAAGTCTGTGTTTCTTTTTTGTATTCTTGGTGTTGTGACCTTTTCCAAAATTGATTCGTTTTAGGAATTATCTCCAAAGAATGCATAAAATAGCATTTCAGAGCCTCTCATTTTCAAAATTTTCTGGGAGAGCATGCCCCCAGACCTTGCCAGAGGTTTCTCCCTTTGGCACTCAAGTCAGTGTCAGTTGTCTGCCTCATGAAACAAGCCCTCTACTCCCTAAATTAATGGGAACCCTGATTCATTATGATCGTTTTGAAATAATAATTGGCAAATTATGTGACCAGGCAGCTCATTGATAGCTCTCAGTAATATTCAAGCTGTAAGACGTAAGTTCTAAAATGTTTAAGTGTAAAATTAATAATTTGTTCATTTGTCAAAAGATAAGTTAGCAAACAACAGAAAGACAATCTTTTTGTGCCCACTCAGTTAGTATTTACATTTCAAATTAAACAAAATATGGCAAAAATAATGATAATTAATAGGTAAAACTGAGGCAAAAAGCAAAGAAGACGTTTCCCTTCATCTGAGGTTAAACCAATGGAGTGAGGAAAGGGCACCATTTTTGAAGCTCTGCATTTTCTTGAGTTATTGATCGGAAGCAGCAGGTGATTGATGTAAGCTTTCCATGTTATAGAGCCTCACAAAAAATCCCTCAAGGCCAACTGGCTATTCTTAGTGGCAATTGGCCCGCATAGTTGGCGGTTTTGATGGGTTTTGCTGGTGGGCTTTAGTAGCGTGGTATGAGTGGTAAGAATTGTGTCAGGTATGCCATGAAACCTCACTGAAAAACCCCAGGGATGCATAGATCAGATCTTCGCTCTGAGGAACATCATTAAGCAGTACATCGTGTATAACATCTCTTTGTACATCAATTCCATCAACTTCCTGGAAGCCTTTGACAGTGTGTACCACAACAGCCTGTCGAAGGTCTGCAATCATATGGAGTCCCTCTAAACATGGTCACACATATGGGGTTCTACCAGCAGTTCGAGTGCAGTGTCATTGTGGATGGAAATTTGTCAGATTGGTTCTCTGTGGATTCTCATGTGACAGGGATTAGTCATCTCTCCTATCCTCTTTCTGGCTGCCATTGATTGGATCATGCATAGGACAATGGCTGACAGACCCAGAGGCGTACAGTGGACATTATTTCCCCAACTTGAAGACCTTGACTTTGCCGATGACCTTGCTGCTCTCTCCACAACACATTGCCTCTTACAGGAAAAGACCAACAAATTCAGCAGGTTTGCCAGGCAGGCAGGCTTGACCATCAACATCTACAAGACCCAGGTTGTGTGCATCAATGCCATTCCAGATGTACCAATTACAGCAGGTGGTAAACCACTTCATTTGGTGAAGGAATTCACCTACATGGGAAGTCTTGTCGCAAAGGACAATGCAGCACAGAAGGACATCAAGGCAAGGCTTGGGAAAACTTGAAGTGCATTTTGCAGCATTCCAGCCTGCGTGGAAGTCAAGGCAGTGCAGCCTTAGGATGAAGCTTAGACTATACAACAGTACGGTCAAGCCAGTTGGGCTGTATGGCTCCGAGTGCTGGCGAGTGGTAAAAGGCAATATGGACAAGATAAGTGCCTTTCACAACGGATGTCTCAGGAGAATATGTCGCATCTTCTGGCCTAACAAGTTCACAAATGACGATTCAATGCTACCAGATGGCTTGGGCATGTCCTTAGTATGGACCAGGACTGCATCCCCAAGACTGCCCTCAGATGGACACCACCTGGAAGAAGGAAGCAAGAGCAGCCCATGACAACTTGGAGACATAGTGTGATGGCCAAGCTAAAAGAGATGGGCTTGACATGGGGTGCAACACAACATTCTGCAAAGGACCTGTGTCTTTGGAGGCAGACCGTTGATGCTTTATGTCCCACCCAGGATGAAGAGGACTAAGCAAGAGACCCCTGGTAAAAATCTTTCGATGATCTTGAAGGATCTCTTAATTTCATGAATAAGCAAATAAATAAATAAATAAATAAATAAATGCAAATAAATAAATGTTCATCGGTATCATTGAGGATCCTGTTGAGGATCCTTACAAGATCTTTAAAAATCCTTTTCAAGGTCCTCAATATTCTTGTCAGGGTCTGTAAGGGTTGTCAAATGTATTGTCAGGGTCTTTGAGGATCGTAATCTTTCTTGCCAGTAACTTCAATGATCTTCAGGAATTTTCGAATCATTGAACATTTGGGAGGATCGTTGCAAATGTCTTTAAAGCATCGTTTATTTAAGGATCTTTGCAAGATCTTTTGACCAAGGGTCTGGAATTGTTCGACAACTAATACAGTGTTAACTGTAGGTGAAAATGTTAATGCCTTTGTATCTTACTATTTGTAGTATTGAGGTCTCAATTTTGTATGAAGTTACGCTTATGAACTTTTTTTTCATACCCAGCCACCTGCCTGAGCTATCTTTGAGAATGGTCTTACATTTTTAGTGTTCCCAAATTCGCAACTAGTCGATCAGAAGCCATGGCTACTGTCCTCATATCTGTGATATCAAATCACTGACCAATATGGCCGGAATTTTAGTGGAATCTGGGCATGTTAACTTTTTTTTTTGTTAACTTCCTAATCGTACCTTCTTACGTCTTGCCATCAAAGACAAACCATGGCTCGACCAATCTCAGCTGATATACCACCAGTTCCCCAAAAAGGTACAGTTAGGTATGAATATCGATTAATTTTACAGATGTCATTACATTGCATTGATCTTTGACATTAATGTTACAGGTTTATAACCACAGAAGGTCCTGTTATGAACGCTATAATCGGGAATGGTGTTTAAAGTTGGCAACACTAGAGGACGCTGAAAAAGGTAAGGTGCAAATGATTTTAAAAAATTAGTTTTACTAAGCATAAAACGGAGGTAGAGATTCTGTCCTCTGAGTTCCATCCTTAGAGCATTTCACAACTATTGACAAGTTAACTTTTTGGTAGCCTGAAGTCCCGTTCCCCACCAAACAAATTACCATGTTTACAGTTATACTTCTGCACCCGCCATGATCTGGCAGAAAGTGTGCAGCATTTTCAGATACTTGTGTGGAGGTGAAATCCTCTCATTATTATGTCAAGTTCTTTGAGTGTTCTTTTTACCCCTCAATCAATGTTTTCATGACAAATGTTTTCGAAGTTTAAGTCCTTTTTCACTAAGTTTAATACCGTACATAGTTATAATACTAAGCATGCGGCTAAATAGTCTTACTAGCTTCCAAAACCACGAACAAATGACGAAAAATTTACTATTTGATTCCAAGGCCCTAAGACATGAAATGCTATTGACCACGATACCAAACGTTTGCGAATTGCTTCATTCAAAAATAAACTAAAGCTACAAGGCAAAAGTCGATTTTCTTTGTATTACACTCTAAGATATTGCCATGCCTCTATATAATTATGTATCTTGTTTCTCACTTTAGTTTATATATAACATATCTATTAACTCTAGGATATAGCTAATAGGTATGATCTCGGCTTCTCATTACTTTGTTTTTCTGGTGTATATCGTACTATATATATAGGTGTGCGTGTGTCTGTGTTTGTTGTGTTTCCGACCATATTATTCATAGTCAGCTTGTAAACTGGCAATCTGGCATTTTTGACCCACTGGTTATTTCAGGTTGCCAGTACCCTTAATTAATTGTAACTTTTAGTTAATTTTAATCAATTTGCAAGATGAAGGTTAAAATAAAGGATGTTGTGTGTGTTGGCTATTGATTACACACACTGTGTTTGTTTGATTACTGTTGACAACTTCAGTATAGAAGGTTTTGGGTTTGAATCCCGGCCAGACAACTTTGTCTCACTCAACTCACTTGATCAATTGCTTTAAACTGCTATTCTTGTCTCCTTCACCTTCACATCCGAAATCAAATAAGATGTTGAAGATCCCATGACATTGTTTGATAGCAGGGGTTTCGTTCACATTTTCAGCAGGAAGGTAGCTATTTTTTAACAGGCGTGCTAAACTGTTTCAACTGAACTTCTTTATAAGAAAAACTTTCCTGTAGATGGCCAAACCAGGCTGGCAAAATTGTCCTCACAGCCGGTCAATTTGCCTGCTGCCGGGCCCTTAACGACGTTCCTCTTTCTCAGGGTACCATAGGCCGGGTGGGTATCCACAGTCGCCTTTACAAACTGACCGTTGACTTCACTCATACTTCATATGTAAAGCGCCATGAGACTTTTGATATGTGCGTTATATAAGAATCATTATTGATTCAAAAGAAGTATTTTAATAGCTTTCTTTCCATCTGTTGAAGCTTTCTTAACAGTAGAGGTGCAACTGTACCTATGGGCCCCGTCTGTAGGTTAGATTTTTCAGTGGTCTTCGCCGGTGTCCATCATTGAAAACGAATTTTGTTAAACGTAGCTTTCACCTATCGTTTGTCTGTTTGTCACTACCGTGAGCCTACTGCGATAAGTTGTTTTTCTGTGAGTATTGGGGGATCAGTATGGGGTCAGTTCTTTGGAGATTAGGTTGCTGTTTTTTTTGTTTTGTTTCTGAAAGTGACTACCACAAGTGACCACCAGCTAGGTGAGGACCCGATCTGAATATCACTGATTTCACTGGAATCCAATTATGAACACAATGCCGCCCTTTTTTTAATAAATGGTGCAGTAAAATTCGTATTCTTTTTCTTGCAGCGTTTCAGCAATTCTTTGGATGTATAGAAGTAGAGTTGACAAGTGTTATTTTGGAACAACTGATTGCACAGCTAATGGAGATCAAAGGGTGGTTCACCGTGCAAAGACTCTACAGATTTTTAGCAAGTTCTATTCTTATAGTATACGAAGGTGACACTAAACAGTCGTTCAGTATCCCACAAACCTTCGAGGAGAAGGACACAAGGTCAGATTTGAACGTCATTCATCATCAAGCCTTAAAGGACCGTCAGCGAGAACTGGCTCCAGGGAAAACTTTGGTAGAGACAAGAATGATTGACACTGCTCATGTGTTTGCGTCATCAGATGTTGATGACAACTATTTATTTGGCTTGGAGAATATTATATCAACAGTTCAAAAATTGCATGCGAATATATGAGAATGGAATTTTGTTGAACGTGTGGATATCTCCTATTCGTTTTTCGAGATATAGCAAGTAAATGTTTCAATACCGCTATTACTGTGCAGTGTTTTGATACAAATGTATTTTGCTGATCGATAACGTAAACATGTTGGGTAGGTACGCCACACTTGAAATAGATTTAGGGCAGCCAATGAATGCTTTTTTCGTTTCAAGTACTAACTTCTTGCCAAGGACCATTCCAATCTCCAGATATGGTAAATTTCCTGATCTTAGCCCAACAGATTGCTCACTCTCTGTCAGACCCGTGGAGCGTCGTAATGCGCAGACATGCACCAGAACAGTTTAGCTTTCATCACACGAACATGGTGTTGGTAGAAGAAATGCGTAAACACATGAATACGCGCAAAGCATGTGGGTACGACAAGTTACCGCCCAGGCTGATTAAGGATTCTGCTTCTGCGATCGCCAAGCCGCTGACAGTGCTATTCAACTGCTCTATTGATCAGAGTAGGTATCCGGCATCTTGGAAGATGGGACAGATTACACCACTATTCAAAAAGGACGATGAACTAAATAAAGCAAATTACAGGCCGGTTACTGTACTTCCTGCGCTAAATAATATATTTGAAAGACTCCTGGCAGCGCAGCTCGGTGATTTCTATAGCTCGATTCTATCGGACTATATCAGCTCTTATAGAAAATTTCACGGCTGTGAAACTTCCTGCTACTCATGACGGAGGAATGGAGAAGGATGAGAGATCAAGGGGACACTGTGGCAGTTGTATCTATGGACTTGTCAAAGGCGTTTGATGTAATCCAACACTCTCTTCTTGTGAAGCTCAAAGCCTACGGATTGGACCAGGCAAGTTGTGCCCTGATTAAGGACTACCTTTCCTCAAGGAATCAGAGGGTCAAGATAGGGGATACTTTTTCAGTGGCTACATGCAAGACGAGGCGTGCCTCAGGGAAGCGTCCTCGGTCCCATGTTTTTCGATATTTTCATAAATGACATTTTCTTGTTTTGCGGGGATGTTCAGTTAAATGCTTATGCAGACGATCACCAAATATATTCATCGGACAGTGATCCTGTTGCGCTAGATGGGCGCATGCGTAACGCAGTCGAGACAGTAAACCGGTGGTACCGGCAAAATGGAATGTTAGCCAATGAAAGCAAACATCAGGCTTTGATCCTGGGAAAATCGGAATACACCTGCTCGTTTCCTAAAAAGGACTCAATTGACATTTTAGGAATGAACATTGATAACAATTTAGATTTTCAAAATTACATATGTCTTATTTGCAAAAAAGTCAACAACCGGTTTAATGTAATGCTTAGGTTCAGAAACCCTATTTCCAAAGACATTTTAGTGAAACTATATAAGGCCTACATAGTCCCTCATTTTTTTTTTTTTCTTTATTGAAACAAATTGATATTAATACAGCAAATTAGTTACTTACCTACATAATTATAATAACAACTAATATTACTAATACTAATAATATAATACAACTAATTAGTACTAATAATACTACAATACTACAATACCTACAACACTAAAAAACACCAATATCACTAACAATAGACGGTAACCAAAAAAAAAAATTCCAACAAACTATAACTAAATATTTACAAAATATAATGTAAATAACATATTAATTAGTATTACATGGGTCAACATACAGAAAGTGAATGCATATTAACACCTTTAAATAATTAAGCTTTTACAAAAGGCGACACTATCCATTTAGCTTCAAAGAAATCCTTTGTTTTTTTACTATGCAGACTTATATATTTTTCCGTTTCATATTTTACAGCAATTTTCTTTTTAAATCCATATATATTTGGAAGAATTTGACTTCTTCTACAATCCCATAAGTACAATTTCCCAATTATAATTAGATAGTTTAGCAGCTTGGCAGAAGGGGAGTTTTGTGGTATCATTCCAACTAAAACATCTTGCAACGAAAGTCGAATGTTTTCCTTTAAAAGTTGATGCCAAAATACTTCGAAGTCACGCCAGAAATCTATCGAGTAAGGACAGAGATACAGGAAGTGATATAGAGTTTCTGGTTCAGATGAACAAAATGAGCACGAGTCGTTCATTTTAAAGCCAATTTTGTAAAGTTTAGCATTAGTGTAAAGAATGGAGTTAAGAATTTTGAATTGAAATGCCTTAACATATGCTTCAAGAGCAACACTATGTGGGATCGTAAAAATTTGTTTAACTTCCTCGAGTGTAAAATGAAATTCATTTTGCAGCTTGTTTACAATAGTTGGAAAAAGAGCCTTTCTGCTTACAAGTAAAGTATAATAGTCTTTAGATTTCTTCTTTGTCACATCAAATATATTTTCGTCAATTTTTAGAGAAAGTTCACCTGTTGTTGATTTATGAGTACTATTTTTTAAAATGGAAGGAATGGAGTGTCGAAGACCAGCCCAAACTAAAAAATCAGTTTTCGAAATCCTGTTAGAAACTAGGGAAAAGGAATCTTTGTTATTTAAATCAAAGGATAGATCGCTGATATGAACTACACCAGCTTCGAAATAGCTTTTATAATGAACTGTTTTATTATTAATGAGTATTTGTTTGTTATTCCAAAGAATATAACGCCAGTTTTTTTCTGCACAGAACATATCTCTAAATTCTGACCACCACTGCAGTAATTCTAGATAGAATAGAGAAATATTCAGTGGAAGGATGCTAACATCATAGTTGCAATGAAACAAGAAAAGGCCGCCAAAGCGTTCTAGGTGATATGTCAGATACCTTTTCCAGGTGCCATCATTTGAGCTAACTATTCGTTTTAGCCATGCCAATCGAAGCGATATTATCATGCTATCAAAATCAATCATCTTTAAACCTCCGTTGGAGTGTTCATTTATCGCCGATCTACGTGTGACTTTATCAGGACCATTCCATAAGAATTGAAATGATAACTGGTTTAACTGACTTACCAATTCTTGTGGGGTAGGTATTAAAGATGACACATAAACAAATTTCGGGATTAATAGAGATTTGATAAGTGTAATTTTGCCATAAATAGAAAGACCTCTTGAGGACCAAATTCTAGTCAGGTTTTTAATACTGTCTAATCTTTCTATGAAATTCTTTTCAATAAGCAATTTTTGATCATACGTGTAATAAATTCCTAGAGCCTTTATCGGTTCGTTAGGCCATTTAATCCCAAAAGGCTGTACTTTGCAGTTCCTTGAAGAACCTATCCACATAGCTTCCGTTTTGAAACAATTAATCTGTAAGCCAGAGACAAAAAGAGCAGTAGCAGAGCTTGTGCCGGCAAGTATTGCTGTCGTATCATCTGCGTATTGAAGAATTTTTGTCTCCTCACTCCCAATAGAGATACCTTTTATATCTTTATTCTGTCGAATCGCAATTGCTAATATTTCTATAGTAACTACAAAGAGGTAAGGAGAGAGCGGGTCCCCCTGTCGTACCCCACGTTCAAGCTTAAAGTATTCGGATGAAAGTCCGTTTATCACACAGCTTTGTATGTTTCTGTAGAACGTTTTAACCCAATGGATGAAATTAGGGCCAAAATTGAAGGATTTTAAACAATAGAGAAGAAAATCCCATTCTACGCTATCAAATGCCTTTTCAAAATCAATAAATATCATTAGTATATTCTCAGCTCCGACTATTGCATTTCTAGCTCTCTGATTGGCTCAAAAACTCCGACTATGAGCCATTAGTCGGAGTTTTACCTTATATGGAAAACAGTGCGCCAAGTTTAAAAATTTTCCGCTCTGTAAAATTGTTGAAATAAAAATCGGCGGCAAAAACCCGATTAAGAATATACTAAAACAATTATTCCATTCGACCTTGTTGGATATGAAGTGATCATAACCAACTCGCGCTACGCGCTCGTTGGTTATTTATCACTTCATATCCAACGCGGTTTCATGGAATAATTGTTAATTAGTCCCGGAATACTTTCTTTTGCAGTGAAATCCATAATATCAAAAACTGATCTAATTGTTTCGCCTATATATCGGTCTTTCACGTATCCAGTTTGGTTATGGTGTATAATGTTTGGAAGAACATTTTTAATTCTTGTGGCGATCACCTTAGACATAACTTTTGTGTCAACGTTTACGAGAGAGATTGGACGCCAGTTCTCAATATAAGAACGATCTTTTCCTTTTTTTTCTATTAGAGTAATTACCGCTTGTTTTTGAGAACAAGACATTTCACCTTTTTCAAAGCTTTCGTTCACGCATTTAAGAAAAGGATCGCTTATTAAAGGCCAGAACAATTTGTAGAATTCTATAGGAATTCCGTCATTCCCGGGAGTTTTGTTGGTTTGAAAACTTTCGAGGATATTGTAACATTCCTCAGCTGAAATTTTGCCTTCGCAGGTTAACATTTGTTCTTCGGTTAATTGAGGTATATTCAAATTCTCTAGAAACTTTACAATGTTCTGACGGTTTTCCGCATCACTATTTGAACTTTTATATAGCTCTCGATAAAATCGTTTTTGTTCTTGAAGAATGCCAAAAGGATCTGTTTTTACGACGCCGCTGATGACTAGTTTCCTTATATGCTTTTTTACATGATTTCTTTTTTCTAAGTTTAGGAAATATTTGGTACTTTTTTCGCCGTGTTCATGCCAACGTGCTCGGGCACGGATTATTATTCCGTTGACTTTTTCATCATAAAATGATTCGAGCTTATCCTTAGCCGCATTTAAATTGTTACCATTCGAATCATTGGAGTCCGTTTCGAAAACCTGTTTCGCTTCAGTATATTCTTTTTCAAGTTTTGATCCTCTTTCGTTTCTCTCCTTTGCCTTCTTTTTGGAGTATGTTATAGCATGAGCTCTTATATTATATTTTATCCAGTCCCAAATATTACGGTGGTCGGAAAGTTCTTTTCGGCCTTCCGCGATCCAAATTGGTACCATTTTCGTAAGGTCATCAATGTACTCATCATCCTCCAATATGTAGGTGTTCATCTTCCAGAACCCAGGACCTTTAGCCTCTTTGTCCACGTTCCCAAATTCTAAATAGATAGCAGAATGGTCAGTTCTGATGGCGGGGATTACATTTATGGCTTTGACCCAGTCATGTAAATTGTTAGAAATCAACCAATAATCAAGGCGACAAAATATCGGCGGAGATCGTTGACTCCAGGTAAAACTTTTAGTTTGCGGGTTTTTAACTCTCCATATATCTACAAGATCTAGTTGACTTTGGACATCGTTGATGCAATTTATCACAGATTTCCTAGGTGTCATTATGCCACCTTTTTTGTCCAGTGTAGGATTCAGAGGACAATTGAAATCACCTCCAATCACAATATTTTCTTCTGAATCTAAATTTTCGGTTTGCAGCTTAGTTAACACATTTTTGAGGAATTTAATGATGTCTTCGTCTTTGTTTGGTGCATAAATGTTTACAAGAACATACATTTTATCTTTGATAGCGGCTTTAACAACGATGTACCTCCCCGATGTATCTACAATTTGAGAGTGAATAATGCAATCAAGACCTTTTTTGATTAAGATTGCAACACCTCGAGAGTTTGAGCTCCCATGGGAGCAAATAAGTTCTGCACCCCATTCGTTTTTCCATTTTAACTGTGTTGACAATGTCGAATGAGTTTCTTGGAGGAATATTATATCAGAGTTTCGTTTTCGACAGAACGTGAAAATTGTTCGCCTTTTTCTGAAATTGCTTAGCCCCTTCGCATTGAGAGAAAGTAGATTAAGAGGGTGATCGGTCATTAGAGCTGAATTGGGGAAGTGGTATTATAGAAGAAGTCATAATACGAAATTGACATCGATGGTATAGCAGAGTGCAAGAAAATATAGTGCACATAAACCGATAATATCGCCCTAAAACAAATTATTAATCTACAGAAAAACATACAGTAACATATAAAGTAAGAGGTTTCCGGAGCAATCACATTTTTAGTTGAACAAGGAGGGTTAAATAATTTAGTACTTATTACACACATAAACCTTAAACTAAACTTAACTATTGATGTGCTGTTGCGCTGCGACCGCTTTGGCTTTGGTTTCCGCTGTTTCCTGTATCCATAATGAGACCGTAGTATGG
This sequence comes from Orbicella franksi, assembly GCF_964199315.1. Taxonomy (NCBI): domain Eukaryota; kingdom Metazoa; phylum Cnidaria; class Anthozoa; order Scleractinia; family Merulinidae; genus Orbicella; species Orbicella franksi. Next base: position 18,711,174 of record NC_138152.1, on the reverse strand, counting down.
GAGATTGGTTGTTTCTTCACCTCTGTAGATTTGCCCGTTTATAATTAGCTTATCAACTTTGAAATAGGCTGTTTGCTTTCTCTGTTTGGCCTTTTTCAAGATGGGATATAACGTTCTCTGTATTTCATCAATTTCCCGGGGGAAATCATTCGCGATTGAAATGTTGGTGTTTTTCAAGTTTTTAACAAAAGACCAAACATACTCCTTGTCTTGAAAGAAGCTAAATTTAGCTATAATAGGCCTTGATTTAGAGTTCTGTCCTTGATTGGTATTCTTCTTAGTAGGGATGCGGTGAACGCGTTCGAAACGAATCTGTTCGATATCTTCCTCTGGGATCTTAAGTTTATCGCGCATCACTATTTTCAATTGATCTTCAGCAGAAGTAGACTCACCTCTTCCTTCTGGAACATTAAACACTTTTAGATTTTCACGCCTTGTGTATGCTTCTAACTTGATGTTGCGGCACTCAAGATGTTTTATTTTAGCACTGAGGTCTTCCAGATTCTTTGCGTGGGTTTCCAGTGTTGCACACGTGGCGGTTGAAGATGAATTTAGGTCGTCGATGTAGGCTTGAGCGGTGTTCAGGCTTTCTTGTAAACTTTTATTTTCTTTTTCCAATTCTGCCACTCTACCTTGCATAGCCTCTAACTCGCCGAGTCTTGTTAGCACTTTGTCGAGCTTTCCACTGACTTCATCTAGTTTGGCAAAAGCCCCACAACAATGGCCGTCGGCTTCGTCGAACGCATCTTCCCCGTCAGTCTGTGAGCCGCTCTCCCTTAGCCGTTTACGACTATCGGCTCGGGCGTCTTCTTTTCCCATGCTATTTAAGCGAATGAAAGCCAAGCAGCCTTCGTTGATTACATTATTTTACAAGTTTTGAATTTCTTCTAAAGGAGCTGGCAAGAACACGTCCGCCTTCGGCGAAGGCCAGGTTAGTCCCTCATTTTGATTATTGCTCAACAGTTTGGCACTTTTGCGGTGCAAACAACAGGGACAAAATAGAAGCTCTTAACGAAAGGATTCTGAGATTCAGTCTAAACGATTTTGAATCGCCTTATAATGTGCTGCTAGACAGGGTAAACTGTCTCCAACTTCATGATCATCGCATCTGTAAATTCCTTACTATTTTGTACAATAGTCTATTTTTCACTAGCTATCCGGCCTATATGAGAAACATGTTCTCGTTCCGTTCTACTTCATACAATATCCGTGGAAACTATATGCTGGAAATGCCCAAACCCAAAACTACAACTTTTGGTCTCCACTCCTTTACTTATCTGGCAACAAAACGATGGAATTCTCTACCCAATTTTATAAGGTTATGTAACTTCTCAGACTTCAAAAGGCACATCAGTAAAGCCAATTCATGAAACATGTAAATGACAATTTTATAATTAGCTAATAAAAGTCAATTGTAAATATGTAAATAGCAATTTATATTTTAATATTTCGTTATCAAATATTTTGTTCTCGGAAATATTAGCTTGTCAAGCTACTCTGAAATTTGAGCTTAAATAAAGTTTATGTATGTGTTCCGTATGTCCAAAGTTCGAAGGTCAGCAAAAAAGTTCAGTCTTTAGAACATACATTTTAATTTCCGAGGAGATAACCGTGTACACTTTTCAACATGGCCGACAACTCGCAACCTCGTGGTCGAACAACCGGTCTTACTGCGTATGCGTGCAAAACTCCTACTAGGAGGGGGACCCCAGCAAATTGCTAATCTACAACAAGGCTTTCTGCGGAACATCCTCCCGTTCCTTTATAAGAAAATATCAACAAAATTGCACAAACAAAAAAAACACTATGAAAAAGAAAAAGGTTCGGTTTCAAAACTTCTTAGGTTAAAGTTCACGGTTCACTAGTAAGTCACTTAATGTTCAACATTGTTCCAATGGGCAAAGTTTCACAACTGGTCTCCTGTACACCGTTTTTCCCACTTGAACATCGACGACTCGGACCCGGTCGACCTTTCCAGGAAGCACTTTGATGATGCGTCCCAGGGGCCATTTTCCTCTCGGGGTTTCTGTAGACATTACAATCACCACATCGCCAACTTTCAAATTAGGTTGATCTCTGCGCCACTTCTTTCTTGCACTCAAACTCGGAATCCACTCACGCAACCACCTATGCCAAAAGTGGCGAACAAGTTCCTGGACCAGACGCCACCTCTTTCTTGGGTTGAAGTATTCAGTGTCAACACTGTCCGGTGCAAATCTTCCTCCTACTTGCCCATGAAGGAAATGGTTTGGGGTGAGAGGAACAAGGTCCGATGGGTCGGCTGATTGATAGGTTAGTGGCCGAGAGCTAATTAAGCCTTCTGCGCCAACAGTTGCACTTAATAGTTCATCATCGGTGATATCCGCAGAACCCAAGACTGCATAAATGGCTTTCTTTGCCGCTTTGATCATGATTTCATGCACACCGCTGAAGTGCGGCCCAGCAGGCGGGTTAAAGTGCCAGTTGATTCTGTGGCTCGATGTTGTATCTTGGATCTTGTTCTGGTCTAAGGCTTCTAATTCTTTCAACTCATTACCTCCACCAACAAAGTTAGTTCCATTGTCACAAACAACATCTTTGGGAACACCACGTCGTGACGTCATTCGAAAGAATGCATTTGGGAATGAATCAGTGTCAAGGCTATATGCTACTTCAAGATGCACAGCCCTAGTCTCTAGGCAGGTAAACAGACACAGATATCTCTTCTGGCGTGTCTTTCCTCTCCCCTGTTTGGTCATGAAAGGTCCACCAAAGTCAACAGATATGTGGCTGGATGCGCGAAGGGACTTTCGTGTGCGTAACTCTGGCAAAGGGGCCATGATTTGCTTAGTTGGAGAAGCCTTCCTTCTTCTACACTGCATGCATTCTCTTTCCCACTCTCTAATTGCTTCTCTTGCAGAAATTATCCAATACTGGACTGAAAGCTGCGCTAGTACTTGGTTGGTCCCTGCATGATGATCTTGCTCGTGTGCATGAGCATTGTGACTATGAGCATTGTGACACAATGGCTACGAGGCAAGATGATGGGGTAACAGGTTTCCCATGGCAAATACGAAGTCTCCCATCACATCTAAGGACTCCTTCCTCCTCTAGTACAGGTCGCAGCGGCAGCAGTTTACTTCCACCTGGAATTTCCCTTCCAGCCTTCAATGCTCGAATTTCCTCTGCAAAAACTTGTTGTTGCGCCTGCCTGATATATCTCCTTCCTGCAGCGGTCACTTCATCAGGCTTTAAGGCTCCTTCTCTTCAAAGAGCTGCTGGTAAACGACAGTTCTCTAGGAAACGGTCTATACGCGCGGTAACTCTGGTGAGCTTACTCCAACTTGAGTATCTTTGTGCCTGCAGGCGGTCTTCACTGGTCAAAGCAAGGAATGTCTGCTCCTCTGTTTGTTCTGCTTCTTGGTACTGCTTACGGGCTTCAATGTCTGGTCCTTTCTTGACCTCAATTTTAGTCTCAGGCCACTCAGTTAAATCTTGCTTTAGGAATGCTGGTCCGTTCCACCATTTCTCTTCTGTCAACAGCTTAGAGACACTTTCTCCCCTGGTCAGTAGATTAGCTGGGTTCTGTCCGGTTGGCACATACTTCCACTGATTTGGACTTGTCAAGGCTTGGATTTCTCCAACGCGATTAGCTACAAATGGCTTGAACTTTCGACTGCATCCGCGAATCCAGTAAAGCACATCCATGCTGTCAGACCAGAAGCTCCGGTAACTACTCTCAATGGCAAGGACTTTTCCAACTGTCTCGCTGAGCTTAAGCCCTACTACAGCTGCCATCAGTTCTAGCCGCGGTATGCTTACAGCTTGGAGCGGTGCAACACGAGACTTTGAAGCCACAAGACAACAACTAACAGACTCATCTTTATACAGATGTCTGGTGTAGCAGTCTGCGCCATATGCTTCTTGAGATGCGTCAACAAACATGTGTAAAGTGATGCTTTTTACTATAGTGGTGCTTCTCAGGCATCGTGGAATGTGAAGGGTGGGTAACACTGACAGCTCATCAAACCACTGTGTAGCCTTCCACGACAGTCTTCTATCCACCAGCTCATCCCAGTCCACACCACTTGCCCACATCTCTTGAATCAGGACCTTGGCACGCATTGTGTACGGCGACAGCAAACCAAGAGGGTCAAACAATGTGGCTATCTTCCTTAGGAAACTGCGCTTCGTATGATCATTGCTCTTAGTAGGCAGGTTACCTTGAAACTTGAACACATCCTCCATGGGACACCACAAAACACCCAGTGTCTTCACAGAGGGCAGTTCTCCGCTGTCGAGGTCAACTTCGGTCGCACAATCTGAAGCTGGAATGGACAGTAAAACATCTGGCACGTTTGATAGCCATTTCCGGGCATGCATCCCAGCAGATTCCCATAACCTTGACAGCTGGCTGTACAACTCTACACCGGTCTTGACATCAGGAACGGAGTCTATGCTGTCATCCATGTACGTGCTTTCCAAAACAGTTTCCACCGCTAGGGGAAGTTCTGATTGGCGTTGTCTGGCATGTTCTTGAGCAACAAACTGTGCTTGGAATGGGGACGAGTTCACTCCGAATACAACTCTGTCAAACTCAAAGACGTCAGGTTCTCGGTCAGACTGCAAGTCTCGCCACAAGAAGCGATGATAAGGCTGATCTTCAGGTCTTAGCTTAATCTGCAGGTACATTTCCTGAATGTTGCACATTAGGGCCACAGGATTGCGGTGAAATCTCAATAGTACCGCAAACAAGTCTCTCTGGAGTTTTGGCCCTTGGAGTACAATGTCATTCAGAGATACGTCACTGAATTTCGCTGACGCGTCAAACACAACATGAGTCTTGGTGGTCGGTTTGTCAGGCCTCAAGACTGGGAAATGGGGCAGGTACCAAAGTTGATCAGGCTTCACCTCTTCATGTGGGACTTTGTGGATGTATCCCTTCTCTTGATAGGTCTGCAGTACTTGTTTGTAGACTTCACCGAGTTCTGGGGACCGCTTCAATTTCTTCTCAGTACACTGTAGACGACTCAAGGCCATGCTGTAATTGTCAGGTAACGATGGTCGATCCTGTTTCCAAGGCATGCCAACAACACAGTGGCCATCAGTGAAGGTCAAGGACTTAGCAACAGTGTCCCTTGCAAGCTTCTCATCCGGTCTGACAATCAGAGTTTCTTTAGGTTCATCAATGTCCCAGTAACAGCGGACAAGACTGTTCAATTCATGCATGTCCCTCAAAAAAATGTAAGATTTGTCTGAACCTCTTCCGTGGAGATTTCTGGGTTCCCAATACACGTCCAGCCAAGCGGAGTCAGTCTTGCTATGGGCTCTCCTGCCTTTCCCCTGAGATCCTCCAACAAGTACAGCAAGTCTGCATGGTCCACACCAACTAGAAGATCAACAATCGGTCTTGGTCCAACCTGAGGGAACTTGACGCCATTCAGATGCTTCCACTTGTGCTTATGTTTACTCCAGTCCACCACTTGCATACTTCCAGTCACTCTCTCGGTTGTATAGGCTGAGGCTAGTTTGAACACCTTTCCATCAGAACTGCTGATCATGAATTCCACAACTGAGGTGGCCAACGTTTCTTGCTTGTCATTCAATACGTTAACCTTTAGTTCATGTGGTCTACCTTCGAGACCAAGTTCTACTGCAATGTCACTATTTAAGTAAGTCCTACTGCTTCCGTCGTCAAGTAGGGCATTCACTTTGATTCTCCGATGATGATTAGTTACATAGACAGGAACTGTTCTCAAGGCTATGAACCCTGACGAAGGCACTGCTCCAGTTCCTGTAGTAGTAGTATGGGTTCTCTCTTCAGACTCCCCTTCCGCGGTGGCACCAACTTGCAATGTGCTTGACGAATCAACTACTCTTGAGCCCGCTACGTTTGCTGCCTCGGTCTTCTCTTCTTTCTTTGGATCTTCATGAAGCATCCAGTGATGGTGAGAGCGACATCCATTTAACCCACAAACTCTGCTCTGAGAGCATGCTTCTCCGCGGTGTCCATTACTGAGGCATCTGAAACACAATTTCTGCTCCTTAGTGACATTCCACCTCATGTCTACAGACATCTTCTTAAAGTTCTCACAGTTCCACATGCCATGGGATCCTTTACACAACTTGCACTTGTTCCCCTGTTTCTTCTTAGGCTCGGAATCTACTTCAGCTGGGAAGGTTCTCTCTCTCTTGGACCCACTGAGGACAGCTGTTATGGTCTCGGAAGCTGTGGTCAAAAACTCAGACTCTCTGTCAACAAACTCTCTCGATGTTCCTACATTCTCAATGCGATGGTTGTCACTAATCCACTGCTTGTACTTAGAGAGAAGGCCTTTGTTGAACTTCCGTTGAAGAGTAATGTACAATGATCCATTTCCTAGCTCGGCTTCCTGGTCAGCATCTTTCAAGTTCACAACAATTCCATCAAGCAGCTCTGAAAATCTCTCCAGGTCTTTCTCATTGTCCTCTCTTATTGGTTTAAAGGCATCCAGTTCTTCAAGGCGAAGAGTGAGAGCTCTACGTTTGCCACCATACTTGCGCTCTAGACGAGACTTTGCAGCTTCATAGGCAGCAACAGAATGGCCCAAATGCTCGATTACTTTGAGGGCTTCCCCTTGAAGGCATTCACGTAACCTTAACAACTTGTACTCAGGTGATGTTTTGGTGCGATCTACACAAGAATAAAACGCCGCTTTCCACGTTTCATAGTTCTTCTTTTGGCCAAAGAACTTCGGAATGGTAACTCTTTTGAGTAAAGCAGAGTCAGTACTGATCTGGTCTGAAATTGAGGACGAAAGCTGTTGACTGTTCCCAGTGGGCATTAATTGAGCTTGCCCTCCTCTGATAGGTAATTGCTGTGTTGCTGATGGAACATAAGGCATAGTACTCGGCGAGGACGCAGTTACTGCGGTAAACGGTAAGCAATCCGACTGATTCACAAAGTTTCCAACCGAAACAACAGGTAAAACTGAAGTGGGCTGCTGAGTCTGAAGGTACTGTTCAACCAAACCGGGCATAGATGTAGATGGCACCGAACATGGAGCATAAAACGGAGTAAACGGAGTAGACGAATAAACAACTCCGCCCATCGAAAGCGGGGACAGTCCGGACATCTCTCAAACGGCAGTCGAAATAACTGGCACATGTGTAGACGAAGACACAACAGGCTGTTTTTGAACACCAGAATTTTGTTTCTTTATCGGTTCCTTGGACGACAAGCACTCGTTTAATTCTCCCGATTTCTTCTTTAATTCTTGTTCTCGGCCGCCACTGTGGTCAGTTTCCCGCGCTTCTTGGTCTGGTTCTATCGGAAGCCTCTCGCTACGAAGTTTCTGTCCGAGTTGTCTCTCGCATTCCGCATACGTTCGCTCGATTTCTTGTTCAATTCGACTAACCTCTGCTTCTCGCTTGGATACTTCTTCTTTCAGCCGCTCCGTTTGCTCCCTGACAGATGAATTGCTTGCGTTGCTCAAGTATCCTCTCACAAGTCATTCGAGTGCTGTGAAATCCTCCTCAATCGCTTCCAGTTCGTTCGAAAGGGCACTGAAATTTCCCGAGTCTTTCATATCTTCGTAACACTTTCCTAAATTCTCACCGACTCGAAGCACGTCCTCATAAGCGCCCGAAAATACATCCAAACTCTCCATAACTTGCATTTTTGAAGACAGCCCTCCTTCCATCATCATCATGAGCTTGTTTTTGGTCCTCGTGTACCTGCACTTCGATCGCATTTTCTCTTTCTTTAGTCGTTCCATGTCGAATAAATCTCTCCACTAACCTCGCTCTGCTACCAGCTGTGTTCCGTATGTCCCAGGTTCGAAGGTCAGCAAAAAAGTTCAGTCTTTAGAACATACAACATTTTAATTTCCGAGGAGATAACCGTGTACACTTTTCAACATGGCCGACAACTCGCAACCTCGCGGTCGAACAACAGGTCTTACTGCGCATGCGTGCAAAACTCCTACTAGGCGGGGGACCCCAGGGAATTGCTAATTTACAACAAGGCTTTCTGTGGAACAGTATGGTAAGGTAAGGTAAGGTAATTTATTTTACGTCAAGAACACGGGGAGTGGTTGCCCAAGTCTCCCGAGCCAGGGGCTCATGATAAAAGTGTTTGACATACATGTTAAAAAAAAGATTTAAAAACTATATATTAAAAAATACAAAATTATCATACTATTAATATCTTAAAAAATATGCGTTAAAAATACAATATTAAAAAACGATAAAAATACAACATGTCTATAAAGGAATCATTTAAGACAAGAACTGCATTGGCAGCCACCAAAGTTTGTTGTATTAAGATGATTGATAAAAGCTGGAACGTTTGCTGCATTTTTTGCTGCCGGCGGTAACTGATTCCAAATTCTAGAGATGATATAAGAATACGAGCCGTGGAAGAATCTACTATTGTAAGGGCGTTGTTCTACGTTTAGCCCGCTGCTTCTAAGATTGTATGGCGTGACCCGGGGCTTGAATAAGTTGGTGATATAACGTGGGCCATTTTCTTTAAAATACTTAAAAAATATTATCAGAGATTGTTCAATACGTCTATGTTCTAGCGTTCTCATGCCCAGCAGTTTGAGTAATGACTCATAATTAGAAGTTTTCCCCGTGTTCATTACTGTTCGTAGACCGTAGTAGTTAGCGTCTTCCACTTTTTTGTTGAGCGTTTTACCTATACCAATCAGTAAAGAATTACAATACTCAAAATGCGGTATTATAAAGCTCCTGTATAAAAGTAATAAAGTATCTATGGGTACTAAGCGCTTGAGGCGACGAAGTGCGGCAATCTTAGCGTATACTCTTTTCAGCATTACATTTGTGTGTTCTTTGAAAGATAACTTATTGTCCAGACATACTCCAAGGATCTTTAAATGTTCTTTGATATCGATTAAGGTGCCATCAAACTCCAAATCGTAATTGTATGTTGAATTCCCAAGAATCATTGCTTGTGTCTTGTCCCCGTTGGCTTGAAGATAGTTGTAGTTAAGCCAGGTAGATAGTTTTTCCATGTCTTGATTTAAGACGTGTTGAAGCACAAGAGGACTTTCGTCCGCCATATATTCGGTTGTATCATCCGCGTAGAGGCGGAGGGAAGAGACGGAAACAGATTCGTTCATGTCGTTCATAAAGATGTTAAACAGTAAGGGGCTAAGGAGACTTCCCTGCGGGACGCCGCACTGTAAAAGTGACCAGCTAGAGCACGTATTATTGCATATTACCCTTTGTTTACGGTCATGCAAAAATGATCTTAAAAGTTGTAGGGCTGGTTCTTGCAAGCTTTAACTTTGCTAGCAGCAGATTGTGGCAAATGCAGTCGAAGGCCTTGGAGAGATCGATAGCAACTACACCCACTTCTTTTTTTTCATCAAGTGCGCGTCTCCAATCATCTGTTAATTTGATCAACGCTGTAGCGCAGGAATGTCCCTTAAGAAAACCCGACATGTTAGGCGAGAAAATTGGTGCAAAGGAGGCGTACATCTGGTCGAACAGCACTTTCTCAAATAGTTTGGAGATTGCAGAGATAACGCTGACTGGTCGGTAATTGTTTTTATCGGTCACATCGCCCTTCTTATGGATGGGGGTGACATTACTCATTTTCCATTCTTTGGGCAGAGTACTCGTGCGAATACAGTAATTAAACAAAGACGTTAACGGAGTAGCCACGGCTATAGCGGAAAGTTTAACAATCTTTGGAGAGAAACCGTCGGGGCCAGTGGATTTCTTGGCATTCATTTTTAATACGTAGTTGGTTACGGTTTCCTTGTTGATTTCCTTAAAAGCAAAGTCAAGGTTGTATGATTTGCTTTTAATTGCTGCTATGCTAGGATGGTCGCCGAAATTCTCTTCCGTTAAGCTCAAGGCTGAGTCCTGTATTCTTGGATTTACAAAGAAGTCGTTAAATACGTTGCTGGGATTAGATACGAGTTTCCCATCATCCAGAAGATGGATGTTACCTGTGCCATCAGTGTTAGATTTGTTGTTCGGAAGAAGAGGTTTCATCTTTTTCCAGAATAAACCAGCAGATGATGTTCCTGAGGCTGCATCGGCGCAGAAATTTTTGACTGCTCTTCTCTTTAGACCTGTAACTCTGTTCCGTTGTTCTTTGTACTTACACCAGTTTGAGTCTGTTGGCGCGCGACGGAATTTCTTGTAGAGTCGGTTTCGTATGCGAATCTGCTTTTGAATGTCTGGGCTGATCCACGGCAATTGGTTATTACGAAGCTGTATTCGTTTTACAGGTGCGTGCTCGTCTAGGACTTGTTTATATAGGCCAGACCAATGTGCCCATATATCATCGATGTTGTCATAAATATAAGCGCTGTCCCAGGGGACGTTTCTGAGATCAGAAAGAAATGTGTTCGAGTCCAAATACTTCAGGGATCTGAATTCTATTGTTCTTGCCTTAGGTCTCGGTAGCTTTTGTTTCCTCACAACAAAGATCAGGTCGTGATCGCTAATCCCGACTTGCAAAATTCCACTTGTCGCCAATCTCTCAGGGTGTGATGTTAAAACAATGTCAAGTAGAGTTCTTGAATAATTAGTTGTTCTTGTAGCCTCGTGAATAACATTCGTTAGACAGAATTGTTGGCTGAACTTGGTCAGATCTTTATTAGGGCCATTTGGGTTATCAGGTGATTCAAGCATGTTCATATTAAAGTCCCCGATAAACATGACTTCTTTCCGTTTGACGTACATTTTCTCTGCTGCTGACGCACAGGCTGGAATAAAATCCTTGACTTTGCATTTACCAGGGGAGCGGTAGCAAGCACATACTAGAAACCAGTTTTTAGCGCACCCCTTTACATCTAAACAGATCGATTCGATACCTTCAGGCTCAAATTTAACTTGTCGACGGGCCGTTACGTTTGATCTGATATAGACGAGTAATCCTCCACCTCCTTTTTTTCTGTCTCGTCGAATGATACGATATTGCGAGTGAGTAAATAAAGAAGTAGAGACAGATTCATCGATCTTACTTTCACTGATAAACAGGATGTCGAAGGCGCATTTGTCGAGTAGATTGATGACTTCGTCCGACTTACCGAAGATACTGTTGACGTTGAGGTGGCCAATCTTCAAACTTTTCTTATAGTAACCGGTAATGTTCGTAGTAAACCATTCTAACGGTGATTGGGATGACAGCGAGTCGCTTGCCGCTGAGTTGTTCAAATCGGGTTTTGCTGGGTCCACAAATAAGGAGATCAATTCTTCAGGAGACGTGGTAGAAAATGGTAAAGTTCCTAGGCTGCAGCAATTGCACATCCATGGCTCTGATAAACTAGTTGAACCGAGCAGATCTCTGCGTTGACTGATGGAAAAACCGCCGCATTTAATATGATAATTACTGTGGCAAGAAGAACACATCGATGAACGGTGGTTCACGGCGATAGTTCTTTGGCACGCCGAACATTTAGGTTTGTCGCCAGGATTACTTTCCACGTCTCCCCCTCTTAGGAGTAGAATATTGTGTGTTGCCACAGCATTCGAGTAGTATAATGTTTTCCTGGATATGAATTTTCTTCGTAAATATCTCTTTCGGACAGGATTATACGCGAAGTCGACGTGAAGATGGCGTCGTCCGCAGTCGCTTTGGCTGTTATAAAGTAGGTCTTCGATTACATGTCTCTGCTTGAAAGGGCAACTTTGGTCCACGGAAATAGTTATCGAATTGAAGTAGGTTGTATCTGAAATTTTGGTCCTAATTGGAAGCGTCGTGGGTAAAGAATACCACGCGAATAAGACCAGCAAGGCATAAACGTGGCAGGTCGCCATTGTCATGTCCCTGCTTCGTCAAATTTTTGCTCTCACTCCAATTTACGGGCGCTCAGAATGCGGAGAGTATGTATGTATGTCTGCCTGTCTGTCTGTCTGTCTGTCTGTCTGTCTGTCTGTCTGTATGCATGGATGTCCCTATATTATTGTTGGTAGAAAAGTGTACAATTGCCAGCATGGCATGGACCGTCACGCTAAAGAAAAACAAAGAAATCAACAGAACAGAGTAAGTGAGCGACAACTTCCCATTGATAGCTATCATGAAAGAAAAATGTGCTAGATGTTTACATGGTACAACAACTTATATTACAGGTTGACGCAGACCACTATATGGGTCCAAAAAAATAGACTGTTTAAGCAGACCACCAAGAAGCTCAACTGCCCAGCTACGGTGGTAACAAGAGAGACGCTGTGATTCCCTAATTACAAGGTACCTCGCAATATACCTTATCTCGTTTTTAGATTCTTTCAATTTTTATCCGTAGTATATACCATCTAGTATCTAAATTAGTTTCAAATTGGAGGGAAGCCCAAATAGTAGTTTTAGTGTATTATTTCCTTTTGATGTTACCCGGTGAGTGGTTGCAGAAACTTGACCAGATAACCTAAGTCGATGGCAGCCATTTCTGCATGAAGTTCATAGGGTTCCATTATCACTTGAAGAGAGTAACATGTTTTTGTACGTTTTTTGTTTCTTTCTTTATAAAGATCTCAGAAAACACGGAGAGAAGAAGAAAAAGGGCCTCTGAGCAACTCAGGGCTGACCTTACAAGTGGAAAGGGAGAAAAGCGGGTCTATATTGAATTTCCACGGGATTGCGACCAGGCCAATCATTTTTTAGGAAAGGTATGTCTGTTTGTTAAAGTCCAAATCAAGTGGAGGGGTATCACCCGACCGCTACATTTTGTCACAGAATACATAAACCAAAATGAATCCTGGAGTAAACAAAATTCTGCCTTTGGGTTACAGGTGGCTGGAATATCTCAAAGAATCGACCCAAGAATAGTGGAAAGAATACAAGCTTTAGCCGGGGATGGTGTCCGAGATGTAAACGAGATGAAACGTCACATCAATGTGTATGTGAAGAATAGTCTGTTTCCAGGAAGCGCATCTCCCCCTAAGTCTGATAAACGCTTCTGCCTCAGCAAGAGCACCCTAAAAAAATCACATGTACAATGCGGTTATTAAACAGCGTTTGGCAAAGGTTGACCAGGCGAACCTCATTGAAAAAATCAAAGTTTGGCGAGCTGAAAACGAGGGTGATTTTTTCGAATTTCGTCCCTATGTTGACCCAGAATCCAAGAATGCCGCTGCGGACAGAGAAGACAGTGTTGAAGAGGGTGAACTGGAAGACGACGATCTCGAGGAAATGAAAGTGGACGATGGCACTTCTCTGCCCCTCTATTTCCTCGTTGTAAAGATGAATGTGGGATACAAAGTGGTAGTTTCGTTTGTAACACAGTCGGAGACCACTGATGCTGTTAAAGAGGTTTTGTCTGTCATTAGGAAGTGGAATCCTGATTGGGCTCCAAAATACTTCATGGCTGATTATGCTGAAGAAGAGATTTCGGCAGTGGAAGATCTTTTCCCAGGTACCTTTGACATGAGTGGAAATTGGAAACATCGTGTTTTTGTTTGTTTGTTTATTTTGTTGGTATTGTTGTTGTTTGTTGAAATATACTTTAAGAACATTCCCAGTCATAAAATGCCTTAGAAATAGCGCATAAAGAATAAAATCAGTTCAGCGCATGCCTGCAATTGCAATGTGTAGATCGACGTGTACATCGACATTGCTTTATGTTTGACAAGAAAACTATAACTTCTCTTTTATTAGAATGTCTTGTCTACATATGCGACTTTCATAGAGAGCAAGCGTGGGAGCGTTGGCTGTCAAAAATCAGCAACGGAATGAGCCATTTAAAGACGAAAGCCTTAGCTGCAATGAGAAGCATTGTCCGTGAGAGAACAGTTGAGGCGTTCGAGGAGAAGGTGCAGCTACTTAAAGACGACGAAGAACTTTGGGGACAGTCTCTCTTTAGAAAGTGGTTTGAAAAAACCTGGCTGAGACAACACAAGGTAAGTCCATTTGCCGTTGTACAATACAATTTCCCCCACCGTTTGTTAGTGTAAGTTAACCTTTAGTGACTCGAATACATTGTTGCATTTATCTCTTGAACATTTTCTAGATTCAAGACTAGTGGGAAAACGGAATTTATTCAAAGTTATGTGTATGGAGAGGTTTTCTTCCCAGCAAAGTAGACTGCCGAGTGATGGTAGATCTGAAAAGAACTGTCGCTTGTGACTGACGTTTCGACAACCTGGGCAGAAGTCAAGCGACTACTCACTTGACTCTGAAGATGACAACAGTTCCTTTCTAGACCAACCATCACGCGGACGATCACTCTAGACGAACTACTGATACTCCTAGGTTCAAACAGTTTCCTATAAAATGGACTACCTAGTAAGGCATGCGCTAAAATAACAACCACATGCCTGTGGCGTGTTGTTTCTCGTTACATTTTACGCACAAATCGCTAAAGCAAAACTGCACCACGTTTATACTGATTCTTTTTGTTTCTGTTATTCAGCGCTGGGTTTGGGCCTACCGCAAAGACAATACTTGTCAATGTCAACACCAACAATGGCACTGAACGTCAAAACTTGGGTTTTACATCAGAATATTTGGTAGGAAGACGCAACTCCTCCTTGAGTACCATGCCAAGCATTCTGATAGAGGAGTTTCTCCCAGAAAGCTGCGACAGGTAATACAGTAGGTAAAGGTCATAATATCAGTCTGTAATATCATGTGGTGTAAGTTGCTCGCGTCCATACGCCTGTAAGTGAGAATCCCGGCCAACAAATTGTTTCGCAATGGCCTCTTATGTCTTGTGCACTAGGTCATTCCCGAGGTCCAACCGCCTCTTATTTTCCCTCTAACACTAACAAAAATCTTTAATGAGAAATTAGCCTTTTAACCCTTGGCGGGCCGTAACAGAGCTTTGAAAGCGCCCAGCAGTTTTCACCTTTTATGTGCATATATCAAAAAAATCAGTACAAGTGACATCAGTAATAACTGATAGCAACGTGTAATAACTTGATTAGCCAGTGTCCTGTGATCGATTGATTGATTGACTATCAATTAGTCAATGATTACTCATTTATGTGTCAGTTGGATTAAATACACTTAACTCACGGTTCCGAATAAAGTGCATTCAACTGTCGTTTTACTCCCCACAGATATGTCGAAAACAATGTTCGACTTTCCAGTCAGTACTGCCAGTATAATGCTGAGGTGCCACATTATCTGCACGATCGTCCTCCCTTGCTTGTCAATCACTGCTTGGATAGGCTGTCTTCAGCTGTCGAGATAGGGCAAGAACGCATTCAAGTGACAGATGAAGAACGAGGCACATTTAAAGTTAAAAGCTTGGATCCTAACAGCAAGGGTTGCTGGTATTACTTGTCGTTCGGAGACGATGAAACAATACCACATTGTGAATGCGTTGATTGGGAGAAGCACTGCCTTCCTTGCAAGCACTTCTTAGCTGTGTTTAGGTATTTCAAAGGTTGGGGATTTGAAAAATTCCCTGCGCATTACAGAGAATCTCCTTTTCTAACTTTGGACCATGTTGTCGTGTTTAGTAAAGAGCCAATTGCTAAAACTGATGGGAGAGAGGCAGTGGAAGATGCGATACCGGAAAACAAGGTTCATGGCCCAAATGTGATTTTCGATGAAGAGCCTTCAAAACTTCCCTATATCGACAGAAATCAAGTAGATCGTGGAACACAAAGTGCAAAGAAGCCATAAAACAAGCCACATCATTAACTCACATTCTTCATGACAATGAAAGCTTGAAGGAAGTGTACACCCTTCTACATGATTGCATTAATATCTTGAGCAATGCTGCCCAGAAGGAAGAAGGCCTTGTACTAGGAAAGCCGCGAAATAAGGGTTATTCCAAGTCAAGTACATCTGAGTCAAGCACATCCGCGTCAAGTACATCAAAGCCGAGTACTTCCAAGTCCGTAAGTTTAAGTAGCTTCAAGGAGATCCCAAAAGTGAAAACCCGAAATGCGTTCTCTGGTCGGCATGGTGAAAGGGCCGAGATAATGAAAAGAACGTTTAAGGTTAATGTTGATGTGACAGCAGGACAACCCGTCCCTAAGCGTGCCAAAGAGTCTGAGTGACTGTGTTATTGAAAGTGAAATTGTCTCAATGGATTTAGATTACAAAGCTGATCCAGCTACATCTGATCCTAATCCTGCACCAACTTCAATTACTCCCACTGGGGTGCTGGAAGCTGAATCTACTACATGTACCAAACCTGATGCTGAACCTGGCGTTCAAGCTGCTGCTAAACCACAGAACCAATCTACAGCAAAACCCCACACCCACTGCATTGCAGTACCACCAGCTACTCGCACGGCAGTATCACCAGCTACTCACACGACAGAACCACTAGCTGCCCCCACTGCAGTACCACCAGCTACTCCCACTACAGTACAACCAGCTGCTCCTACTCCAGTACCACCAGCTACTCCCACTGCAGTACCACCAGCTGCTCCCACTGCAGTACCACCAGCTACTCCCACTGCAGTACCACCAGCTACGCCCACTGCAGTACCACCAGCTACACCCACTGCAGTACCACCAGCCACGCCCACTGCAGTACCACCAGTTACTCCCACAGCGGTACCACCAGCTGCTTCCACTGCAGTACCACCAGCTACGCGCACTGCAGTACCACCAGCTACTCCCCCTGCAGTACCACCAGCTACGCCCACTGTAGTACCACCAGCTACGTGCACTGCAGTACCACCAGTTAATCCCACTGTAGTACCACCAGCTACTCCCACTGCAGTACCATCAGCTATTCCCACTGCAGTACCACCAGCTGCTCGAAGCTGTGTCCCTTCCAGCACAGCCAGTGCAATTATTGTTGACGACAATTCTCCTGATCCTCGTTCATGGGTGAAACTTGAAAACTGCTGTCCTGATGATCCTGATCATAAACTTGTTCTCTACCTGGAAAGCAAAACAAGCATCTTAAAAAAGAACTACTGGCTAGCTGATTCAAAGATCCATGCAGGGCAGCTGCTTCTAAAGAAAGATTTTCCATATGTAGATGGCCTTCATGATCCAGCAACAAAAGGTTCACATGTTGTGCCTACAACATCCAAGTTCGTACAGATGTTGAATACTGGGTCTCACTGGGTGTGCCTTAGTACAATTTCAACAACACCTGGCACTGGCACGGTCAAAATCTTTGATAGCATATATCAAAAGCCCAATTCAATTGCAGTAGAACACGCTTGTCGTATGTTGATGTATCCCGGTTCTAAAGTCACGTTCATAAACAAAAAGGTCCAGAGACAAGTGGGTGCTAACGACTGTGGCTTATTTTCACTGGCTTTTGCAACTGATCTGTGTCATGGTTTGGACCCAGTCCATCTAAGGCACGATCAAGGATCTATGCGGCAACACTATGTTAACTGCCTAGAAAATGGAGCGATGGTGCAATTTCCCAGAACAACACGAAGGGTACCTTTTCACTTAAACTGCAACAAATCTGCCATTGCTATTTACTGTGTATGTAGACTTCCATATGATAAAGATGAATATGTTCAGTGCAGTTACAAATGCAAAGCATGGTATCATCCCACATGTGTTAATGTACAGGCATGGGCACTAAACAGTGGTAGAAAGTGGAGATGTAGCAAATGCAAAGATGCCGCAAAATGTAAAGCAGTACCTCTCAGCAAAATCTGACTGCATGGTATTGGATATATTCTGGTAAATTTGACACTTCAACATCCCTCCCAGACAACCCTGCACCCCACTGTACATTTGACATAAAAATTTCCAGTTTGTCAAATGCCTCTGGGACATACTTGGAATACGAATGACTGTGAGAAAAGGACTTTTTGTGATTATCACATGGAGATAAAATTTTAATGTACTTTGACAAAGGAAATAGTAGCAGCACTGTATATTTTACCTCCAAACACATTGCACAGCTTTGGCTGGCCATTTTGCTTCAGCCAGGATATCACAAACAAACAAACAAACAAACAAACAAACAAACAAACAAACAAAGCTTTCCCAAATCCCTTCCCACTCCTTCAATATGTGTCACAATTTTTTAGCTCCATTTATTACAGCTCAGTAGTGGCAAATTTCAGCTCCCTGCACTTGTCAAGGATGAATCCCCTGGGGAGGATGTTGCTGACTTCTAATTTCCACTCGTCTATAGTAATAACAGCAAACATAAATGTAAAGAATGTAACACTCCAAATTCACTCGAGCTCGATGTGTACACTCTAAAAGCACATGGTTTAATTCTAACACACTTCATGTGAGTCACACTAAATATATCATCTAACAACTACTTCGTGTAAGTCGCACAGGATATAACATCTCCCCCTTTTTTGCGGTTGTCTACACAGTCCACATACAATAAAATAATAACACAGGATGGCAAAATCCAATTCAATGTTCCAGAGTCTTTAAATCAATCAGAACCAAAGTCTTGAGACTTAATGTGATTAATTGGTGCTTAAAACTAGTGGGTTAGTAGGTTAGTATGCTCATAACAAAAATATCAAAGTTTATCTAGTTAATACTGCAGTTCAACTCAATTGCATATTCTAAATGCTTCTGGCGTCTGATCAAAATTAATGTAAACATGTCACATGACGTAATCAGTCAAATAAGGCCGCTGTGTTTCATTGGATCCACTGCTTTGTTGTTTGGGGTCTTGCAAATCGGAATGCACACGAGAAACATTCTCACGGGAAACATTCTCACTTCCCGTATCTTTCATTTGCCTTGCAATATCCTCCGTCTGGCTTGCTTCGGTCAGAAATCGTGTTAGATCCCACGTCTTGCTAATGGCTTTCTCAATCATCTTCTTGTTATTAATGGTTTGAATTATGTGCTCCAAAATTCTCTCATCGAATGTAGCTCCAAACTCACATTCCTTCGCTTTCTCTCACAGCCTTGCCGCGTATGCACTTGTGGTTTCACCCATGTGTGGCCTCATTTTCAAAAATAAATACCTCGCATGATGCTTATTCTTCTTTGGAGTGAAGTGATCATTCAGCTTAGTATGCAACTTCAGGTACACATCTTCCACCTCTGGATCTGGTAGGCTCTTTTCTAATTGAGCTATCTCTTTCCCGCCGTAAATTATTATAGCATCCTTCTTATCGACGGCCTTCGTAATTCTGAAGTATTGGTATTCTCGCTCAATTCCCTCCAGCCATTCTTCCCATGCTTTGCCGATGCTGTTCACTTCATCAGGAATGATAAATGGCTGTGTTTGAAGGTTTCTAGTCTCTGTGACGACTTGAATCGCTTGTGCTGCTCCACTTGTTGCTGGTGTTTGTTCCGTCATAATTCTGTCTTGTTTTTCTCCTCATCGCCAATGTAACACTCCAAATTCACTCTAGCTCGATGTGTACACTCTAAAAGCACATGGTTTAATTCTAACACACTTCATGCGAGTCACACTAAATATATCATCTAACAACTACTTCGTGTAAGTCGCACAGGATATAACATATTAGTCTTAGGGCATGAGATTTCATTTTATTTCAATTGCTTTCAAATTTTGTATTATAGACACTAACATTCTATGCAAGGTGCTCCCATGTTTAATGATGAGGTTGTAATCAGTTTGCTTTAGTAGCTGTTGGTGTAGAATAGAAAGACACCTCTGAAGCTTTTTCATATAATATGCAAAATATTCGTAAACAAACATATTCGATATGAACAATTCACACTGGGATGACTCAAAAGGACCCCTCTTGACTGCAAAAATCTGTGTTTATATCTGACCGAATTCACAAAAACATGCTTGCATTGACTCAAAGACAATCCCACCAGCCAGAAGTCCTCTGAGCACCCCCTGGCCAGGAGACTGGCCCGTCACGAATGCACGTGGCATGGACCACTCAAGCAGGGTGCCATGTCAACACAGAAACCTCAAACAAGGTTCAACAACGGAGTAAAATACCCAGAAACACAGTCAATAACCAGGTTATCTAACACTAAAAACTCAAAGTCAAGCTAGCTAAGGGTGTCAGTACAAGACACCCTCCCCTCCCCCTGCTTTTGACAGCTGGCCCCCAGAAACCCGCCAGCAGATAGGCCAAGGCCTGGGCCATGTACCCAGCCTGGCCTTGACAGAGTCCCTCCTGGGTTTCAAGTCGCTGGCTTAGCCTGGATTAGGACACAGCCCGAATCCAGGCTAAAACCTACCAGGTATGTTTTTGGGAAATGGCTCAGTTATGTTTTGCATGAAATAAACTTTACAAAGAAAAAAATATTTACATTTACAATATTTAGAATAGTGTGATGTATAATGAAAAATCAACAGAATTACAGCTAAGCTTTGTTATTATGCAAACAATTATTTCATGAAGATCAACAATGAAGTACTATAAATGTTTTGGCCTTAATTGCTGAACTGTCTAGAAATAAAAATCTATTCAACCTCGTTCCCAGGGCTCCAATTTCAAAGGGAAAAGCCCTGGGAACGAGGTTGAAATCTATTTGCTACATGAACAATTTACACCGGGATGTCTCAAAAGGACCAAGCGATGACTCAAAAGGACCCCTTACGACTGCAAAAATGCATGTTTATATGTTTTGCACAAAATATTCTTTACAAAGAAAAACTATATACATTTATATTATTTAGTATAGTGTGATGTATAATGAAAAAATCAAGGAAATTACAGCTAAGCTTTGTTATTATTTCATGAAAATTGAAAATGAAATGCTATAATTAGAAATGTTTTGGCTTTAATTGCTGAATTGTCTAGAAATAAAATATATTTGAAAGGGATTTACCTGTAAAGTTTTTCTTTGCTTTGGGGCTTTTCGTTTCCTGCTCTATATTGTTTTAAGCTATTTGTTTCCCTTGGTTTTACATCGTTGGTGAGTATTAAGGTTCAAAGGGACCCCTCTTGCTGTAAAAATACATCTTTATACGCTTTGCATAAAAGAGAAACTTTACAAAGAATAAAACTATACATTTAAGCTTAGGCATTTAGTACTTTCACTTTAACTTTCACTTTATTCCACCACTTTTTGATACCATAAAAGTATTCTTTGTAACAAGCTTTACAATCAAAGAGTGATGAGAAGTCTATAGACAAACATAAATGCTTGAAGAAATAGGCCCCCATCAACGGCCATTATACAACGTTAGGTGGAATGCTTGTTTTACAATTTAATTGAAAGACAATAACAAAGATAGACTTATTTAAGTACAACGAAAAATCAATAACATTATATAACTCAGCTTCATTATTAGGCAAACAATTATTTAATGAAGCTCGAAAATGGAATGCTGTAAAATTTTCTAGCAAAAAAATATATTCGATATGGTCTTTTCACACCGCGATGACTCAAAAGGACCAAGGGATGACTCAAAGGGACCCTTCTTGACTGCAAAAATGCGTGTTTAGACGTTTTTCACCAAATAAACTTTACTAAGAACAAAATGATACATTTATAGAATCCTTAAGACCTACCTTAAATGATACTAATTTCACAGATAACTCAGAAGTACAATATTAGAAAGAATTGGGAATTCTCACGACCGCCTCGACACTTGGCCGCCATATTGGAAACTGCCGAACATTGGGGACGCATCGTCTGACGTCAGTGTTCAACCGCGACACGAATATGGCCTACTGCTACATGGACGTTCGTGCACACACCCCGGCCGAAGTCGTCCAAATTTGTCATACACAAAGTACTCACTTCTTATTGCCAGGCACCACTGGCCAGTAATTCGCTTTCGCGTGGCAAAAACCGTGGCAAAGAGGAGGACAGTTCGACGGACAGGGTACTTCTTCGTTTATTGCAACTGTTAATTAATTGAAAATTGAAATGACTAGTTCAAGGGTATTACAGCAAAGTGGCAGACAAATCTATCGGATACTGGTAGCTCAGAGGCACCGATACCATGATCTCTCGAGGGCAAGTGTCATCGGAACTGCTGTTGAAAAATCCCCAGAATTTGAGGTAACAACGAGCGAAGTTTCGAAATTAGTTGAACAGCTTTATTGATAATCCGTGGGCGTTTACTGGACTGATAGGTCCATTTTTAGCGTACCTAGAAATTTCGGTTATTTCTTGGTGATGCGATTTCCCTCGATTCCTGTTAACTGTTTTGTTGATCTGCTGACCAAGTTCCTTGTTATTAGTTGTTCTTGACTTAAATGGTCCATGAATGAAATAATTAAATATCAATTACTTAATTATTCCTGGAGTGGGTTGTGGGGATCGGAGGCAGATAGGTGCACTATATAAAGGGTTACCTAAGAGCTTTTCTCTCTGTGACACTGAGTGTGTATATCACCATGGATAGTAGAAGAGACTGGGTTTGAAAACTATAGGTCACATGTAGTGTATTGAACACGCTGATTAGCTAGGGGCGTATTTCAACATGGTGGAACTTAGTGGAAAGTTTTGAGGAAGAAGATGGTGTGAATATGGTGTAAGTATAGGAAAATTTACTATTGTGTTCCCTCAAGTTTGTTTTGTTTTTGGTTAGTTGCAACACAGTGTTAAATATTTAACTGCCTTATTTTCTTTTTTTTTGCGCAAACCATCCCGCCCAAGCCACACACAGATGACTAAGGTAACAGTTTGATGTTAAGGCTGTAATTTATTTTTTCTCAGGATGGGAAAATTTGAGTCACAAATGGTCAACTGTTAGCCATATTTCAAGCCTAAATCCATGATTTTTTTACTCGTTTTTCCCTCGTTTCTTCAGTATGTATAAGTAAGCTACAGCATTAACATTTTGATTCAAACTTCAAAAAGTGGCTTGGACATATTTTTGCCATTGATATATATTTCTAGGATCTAAAATCTGGGTCTACTTCTTGCAAATTATGAAGTGTGTTGACATATTTGGGTTAAACATGCATATTCATTTGAACATGCACACCAATACGAATAGTTGGACAATGGCTGCAGCTGCACTAAGTACCGGTATAGGTAATCATATGGTTTCGAGTTCAATTTGGAATTAATTTGCATGAGTGAGCTTTTTGAAAAACTCACAAGTGCAACTTAACTCCAAATTGAGCGAAAAAAACCGTATGATTACTTATTAATAATATAAACATGAAAAAATTCGCACGGAGGAAGTGCCGGAAGATCTTTCTTGAAGCCATTTTTTTCTCATTTGAGAAAACTTTTTTCAAAGTTTCATCACAAAATTTTTGTCATCATTTTACCTGATATCATTTTCTTAGAAAAGTTCCTATTGTCTTTCAGTCAATCATAATCCAGAATTTCAATGTGTAATTTACACTGGTGGTACACTTTTTGCACTGATGTTACACTTTTTGCACTTGTGTTACACTTGAATTGCACTGCTCTTAGCCAATCAGAATTGAGTAATTTTTTCATGTGTATTATTATAGAGTTAACTGAGTTTATTTTCGTATAATATGCTTAATATAATTCCAACCTTAAAGCTTATATAAACTTGTATTTTAGATAGCAGAAGTTTGCAAAGGGCTCAGTGACTTTGTGTCAGTTGTTGTTATAGATTCAATAAACCATATTCGTATTCCCAGCATTGGACTGAATCTTGCTCTCAACTAAGGCTAATGCAGAGAGTCTTTTCAAATGCAAATGGCATTTATCTCTTTTTCATGATATTCTGCCGCATGAGCCTTCGTTTCAAGCTAGATCCAGTCCAATACTGAGGATATGAATATGGTCTATTTGCTTGGCTTAAATGCATATACATGAATTTGTACATAAAAGACAAAGTGAAGGTCAAAGACCACAGTCAGGAAAAGGAGAGCAACAAAGAAGTTCCTGGTTTCTTTAAATGGCCACACTTTCCCTTTTCCATGTAGAGGGTACATGGTTGTTATAGAGGAGAGAGATATAGCCTTGCAACAAATTAAGTGATTTTGTTTATCTTTCTGTAGGAGTTAATATCCCTTCATGATGAACACAATAGTGTGCTTGAAGGGTTGCTCACCTAACTTAAGTCAAGCAGTAAACCCACTTCAGACAAGAACAGGCGAAGATCAATACATTGATTGAAAGAAGAGGAACAAGGTGGCACCCTTTGGTGACATGACGGTGTTATTAATTGAACTCAGCACACCTTAAGCTTACCAGTAGCTTAAGGACAGTTGAATCCTTATTTTACCTGATTGCCGAACAATTAGAGATTATGGCAGTTGAAGGGCCGTATGTATATCCGCCTTATATAGAATTTAAGGTTACATTTTGCTGAATTGCCAGAAAAAGCTCAAAACAAGTTTCTGGTCCTCAATCAAAGAAAAAAACTTTGCCTCACTTCAAGCTTTGAAAGCAATAAATTTGTTTTCACTTCAAAAAAGGCAAAATGTTTATTTCAGGTCAAGAGGCGACCTCAAAGATGCTTTTTTCACTTAAGGAACAGTTAAATGTTGATTTCATGAGATTGTGTGACCACAGAGATGCTCATTTCACTTTAAAAAAACACTTATATGTTGATCTCACGTCAACGTGAAAGTTTAGAGATCAACCCTCCAAGTTGCGACCATTTTAGTTGCCATGGCGACTAGAATTTTGGAGCTGGTGACTAAATTAGAACACGAGTCACCAGCTCGCCGACTAAAATTAACGTGACTTATGTGTCAGGAGCTTGAGCGGACTATCAACTGGAGCGAAAAGAAAAATGTTCTGAGCATTAAGAATTCACTTTGCAAAGCTAGTTGTTGTGGGATTTTAACCAAAATGTTACACGGTAAACAAAGATCAAGGAATTGCATTCAGTTGAGCTTAGGACGCGACGAAATTCGTTCCACTTGACTGAACTTTGGCACATGACAATTTTACCTGTAAACGTGAGCCAACGCACGCAATCCGGTCATTTGCCATCGAAAAGAAGAGGAATTGCAAAAGCTTGGAAAGCTTGACGGTGACAGGATCCACAATATATTTGAGAAACATCCAGATGAATTTGAGAAACGTATTTTGTTTCAGTGGACACAAAAATACTTGACTTTACAGCAAACTTGATAACACAAGCACGGGGGATTCTATAAATAAAAAAAACTGTGATGAAAAGCGGCTCGCAGTTGTAAATAAATTTCACTTGTGTGAATGAACCTGGGTTTATTTTTAAATTGTCAAAGATTTCATCAATAAAAAATATCCGTCTTAGTGATTGCCCTAAAACTTGTGAAAGTATTTTCACGTTGAGTATTTGCGTTCCATGGTTCACGTATTAAATTCAAAACGACAAACAATTTGAGCGTGAACTTTTCTGTCCATTTCAATACAGTCTTTAATTTTCAGATGAAGTTTTATATCGTTTGCTTATTCGAGCAGAAAACGAGGTTGAACATTTAAAAAAGATCATAAGCGATAAGGTAAAAATAGTGTTCACTTTATGGTCTCAGCAAGAATTTGATGTTGCCTTGATAAACATTGGAAAACTTTCCGCCATTCAGCTGCGAATGAGGCTATCTTATTGTGATCAACTCACAACACTGTTGCAATAATATAGTACTTTTTCACTGTGATCAGAAACTATTTCATTTGATCATTCCAATAAAAGCATATTTGAATCAACATTAGGTACTTCTTTCACTGAACGGGACTTCAATTTACTTGGTGGTTCAAGGAAAATGTTATTGATACTACCGTTAGATAATAATAAGATTATTATTTGTTATTAATTAATTATTAATTTGTGCATATATTTTGGCGACTAAAATTTTTCACTGGCGACCAAACCTGAACAGTCAGTGGCCAAATGGGCACTAAGGAAAAAAGTTAACTTGGAGGGTTGGAGATGTTGATTTCACTTGAAAAAAAACACACACGTGTTGATTTAGTGTCGACGGCCAACCTCAGACATTTTTTCACCTAAGAAACAGTTAAATGTAGATTTCAGGAGAATGCATGATCCCAGAAATGCTCATTTGACTTATGACAGAGCGAAATGTTGATTTCGCAAGGCTGTTGAGGTTAGGGGTCTGTCCCCTGATCCCATAAGTTCGAAACGCTACAGATCATGGCGATTTGAAATAAAATTGCTGTAAATATGATTGATCGCTACTTGCTGGCCATTATCTGTGGTACTCCCTGTGTCAATAACTATGTAATAACTATGTAAAATCCACTTCCTCTTACTTATATTACTGTTTATCAGGCTTCTAAAGCCACCAAACATCCACTGTGCGTGATTGCAATGCATGCCGGGAAGGTTCTCTACAGCTCACATGTGGGGAACATGGTGGTCGATGCAGGACGTGTTTAACTCTTATTAACGGAGCAGGAGGTCTGTATGGCAGACTCTTGACCGAGGTCTTGAGTACAGACCAAACACAGTGAGGTGTGTACAGACAACCAAGGTCAAGATTCTCCCATACAGACCGACTAAGCTCAGTTAATAAGATGTTTATTATATGGCAAACAAGGAACAATTTTTAAAATTCGTTTAATGTAACTGGTTTGTACTAACTGACATTTTGCTTGCAAACGGCGACGAGCCAAACTTTGGTCTGCCAAAGTTTGCTCGTCCTCTTTACTTGTTTTCTCATCAGGCTTTTTGTCACTTCCATAAATAAATGTTGTTAGAAGGAAATAGTCAATATTTTTGTATTTTAGTTTGCAACTTTATCACCACAAAATGTAACCAGTCTAGATGGTGGTCTAGATGGGAAAATCTAGACCACTTTCAATATCAATTTCAGCCAATCAAATTTGTGAATTTGGTAGTTCCTAGGCCTTGTGAGACACAGCTATATAATAATTTATAAGTCTAAAATCAGTTCTTGCTTTCCAAACTTTGACGACGGCAACGCTTGGCCAATGGCCACAACTCACGAAAGGATTGTTTTCTTGTGCAAGAACTGTTCTTGGACTTTGCTGCCTGGACTGATCTGACTTCAAATGTCAATAACTCGATTGTGTCAGTTTGTTTGAACATCAGGAAGCACATTTTGGTTCTTTAAAACATGCTAATGACTTACTGGTCTATCAAGGCTTTATGATACCTCGCAACCACCAGGCAGGCATGCAAGGTATTTTGAAAGAGCACTTAAGAGCTTCATTTCTCGATAGTATTTCCCTTGGTGCTCGCTCCAACTCATGTGGTGTGTTTACTTCAACAATAACCAATTCCTCCGAATTACATTGCGCATCCCTACTGGACACGATTTTTGCGTCATTAGCGCGCGTGCACATACACAGCATATACAAAATGGTGGCTTTTTCTTTGTGAGAAACAAATCCTCGTTTTTTCCTCGGAAACGAGTTCCAGGACCTAAAGATTTTTTTATTTAGTTAGAATGCAGAGATCACCTTCTATCTGTACAGTGAATATGGACCAATTTCTGTCTTGAACATTAGGTTGTTTCTCAAAAAAGAAATAAGTGCCCTGTCCCAAATAAGTGCCCTGTCCTGAATAAGGACCCTCTCTCAAATAAGCACCCTCCCTCATGGTACCAAAAGTAAATAAGTGCCCCGGACGCTAAATTGAATCATTACGGTAAATCTGGTCTAGGATTTGATCTATCATTTCTAGATTTAGTTAAGAAAGATTTTCTTGAAAGATCTGATCTCAAAGATACTGATTCTTGGATGGGTGAAATATATGATGAATTTTATATTAGGAAAGACCTTGTTTTTGATGACATAGTTAAGTTGATTGGATTTGTTGACAAAGGCTCAACTGAAAACAGAATTGATGAACTTGAGAAGTCATTATCATCTGAGGTGAGCTCTACTGTTGCAGAGGAATGTATGTTTGTCGTTATGGGAGTCAGTCTTTTTGTAAACTTGGAAAAATTAATGCCTGTGGCATTTTTTTCCTACCACCACCATCAAGTCCTATGCACTGTTAAACATTTGTTTTGGAAGTGTATTAGGAATAAGAACAGAGGGATACATGGAGCAATCCTATATAATGAGGCTGAGGTGTTCAGCCTGCCAATCACAAATCCCAATGGACGACCAATGCTCCCATTTGATTGGCTTATTCACTCAGGTCTAATTTTAGCATGTTGCCACAAAATTCTGGTGAGCGACGGGTGTAATTTTCTCTTTTATTTTAGAAGTAAGCAATGCCTTTTGAACTAAATGAACAATAGCTTCAGGAGAAGAGTTTACAAAGAAAATTGACTTTTTTAATTTCAACTTCATAATTCTGTTCCTCCACTTGCGAAAGTCAATCATATGAATTGAAGCTCTTCACTCAAATTTATAAAATGCCATATCTAGTTTCTTTGATGGCAGAGTGTCTTTGCTCCTTCGAGGATTAATGGAGTTGAGAAATAAGTTTGGAAACTAAAACTCGTTGATAAAAACAGATACAAGCAGACTGCGAAGGTAATACAATATATCTAAGGTAATATGGTTATTCTTCAGCCAGTCATCTAAAAGAGATTCCATAAGGTGAACATTGGCTGCTGTTGTACTCTTGCTGCTAAAATTCAGTGGGCCTTTTACGAACGCAGTTTTTGTTTTTATTGCTTTCAGCCATGAGTCTTCCTTCTCCTTTGTAGCGTCTCACTTTGCCATTTTTCAAGTTCTCTTGTTTCTTTGTAGTACTTTTTGTTTCCAATTTCTTTGCTCTGAATGTAGAGCAGGTTGAGGAATAACTCATTGTTCAATTTACATTTTGTTTGCACCATCATAATGCTCATAAATCTGAATAATTTTAAATATCCCACCAAAATCTCTCAGTGTTCACAGGCTAACCAAAATCACCTCTTACGAGATTTGTTTTTGTTCTTAGCGTGCTGAGATAAATGGAAACAGATAGCTTGTTGAGCGCAGACATCAGCTTTGTTATTTTAGTTAGCAGCGAAATTTGACTGTTCTGTGAAGTGATGAGGATAATTCATCGTTTTTGTTGTTTCAAAGGCATCTTCTAAAGAGTTAATATAAGTTTTATTTTCACTGTATTTTCATTATTTACCTTATGTCATTCTACGTAAATGACTCTGTTGTTTTGATGAAAAAAAATGCTATTTCTTCACAACATCCATGTTATGTGACCATTATTTCGGCCCACCATTGCACAAAAAAGCCAACAAAGTGCTTCAAAAGTGGCATGTCCTTGCCTTTTATAGGATCGCTCTGTGGTTAAGAGCTTTACTAGCACATGGGATGGTGCTTCTCCACATGTTAAATTTTATTGCTTTCATTGCTGTCCAGGTGTACCTGAAGAGATAGTTATTATGTGGCTTTCAAAAAGTGTGTAGCCACACTATGTCATGATCGGATTTATTTATTTATTTGTCTACGAGAGTCAATCACGTGGTCTTGTGGCCCATGGCGCACTAGTCTGAGTCAGCCATTTCGGTTGTAAGTGTGGTCTCTAGTTTCCCCTGCTTATAGTTTTAAAGGTAAGTTGTTTTTCATTTTGAGCTTGGTCTTGAGTTTTGCATCTTATCATTTCTTTTACGCGTTAAAAATCTAGCTTTGTAATTAAGTACAAAATTAATAACGAAACCCGTTTGGAATTGTTGTTTCACTTTCAGGTGTTCATGCAAGTCAACAAATCGAGACAGTGGGAGTAAAGTTCCTTGCGAAAGCTAGGACAGACTTGGCATGTGTCCAGTGCAGGTTCTACAGCCGTTGTACTTTTAAAAGGCAATATTCATTGCTTTGAGCTGTCAGAAGTTTAAAATGTCTCCATCAGCGATCACAAATTCAAAGACAGTACTGCTTGAGTTTGAAAACAATATAAATCACAGACACCTCCTCAAGACTTTCGGAAACAAGAAGGTAATATGTTTCATCACTTTATATTTGGATGGAGTTAGTGGAATTACTTGTTTACAAATGTAAGTCACAGAAGAGGTCATTCAATGATCAGTTGACTGTAAAGCGGTCAATTTGCGGAATATATTTTTACCCTTTTGAGTAAGTATGCTTCTTTACCTCAGTTTGAATATGATTGAACTGTGACCTTTTCCCTTTGTCCAAATTAGATATTCAAAAGTGAAATAAATTACCATATTAGAGTTGATTTGCATTTTTTACTGTACTTTGAAATTATAATCACATTGTTTGAAAAGCAAGCTTATTATATTTGGAGATTTAGACAATGATTTCTTTGTGCTGTTTCCCAGAATTAACGGTAGGCTTTTAGCTAATGAGAAGACAGATGGTCACTAGAATGTATAATAAAAACAATTATTGCACTCACGCTTGTTGGTTATAGTCAACTCAATGCTACATGCCTCGTTAGCTATCCATCGTCTCTTATCTAACCTGCACTCATGGAATAACCATCAATTATTTGCAGGCTTTGATACACGTATGGTGTGAGTGTGTACTTGTAACTGAATGATTTACTGTTTGATTGATTGATTGAAAGATACCTACAATCCAGTAGCAAAATCAATATCTCATCTCATCAGCTAGCACAAAAAATGGCAAATGTTCCCCAATTAACCGATTGCCTACTTTTTTTTAAAAAGGGCTTGCTTTGCAGCAGGAAATAATACAATGAATGTATAATACAATGAATCAGTTAATCTTTTGCTGATTTTGCTGACTTTCTCAAATAGTGTGCTAAACCCTTAATTAAGGAAAATTCATATTTCTTGTTGTTTTTTTTTAAGTTTGGTTTGGGATATATTTATCAAGGCCTATTAATCTTTTAAGTTATAAGCTGAAGCAATAAGTTTCAATTACTCACAAATTAGCAAATTTATTTACAATACGGCAGCATCTCATTTACCATATCGTAACTACTAGTATGATAAAACTAAATAATTGGAAGCTCCACACAAGCACACTTTGTGGTTCTCTGTAATAGCACCCTATTCTCTAAAATATCTCACATTTTCACCTTCTGCTATCAATCACTGACCTTGTGAGTTGAAAATCCTAGTAGTGTGTTTCATTTTTTTTCATGATAATTATTCAGTTTTATCCTAATTAAAAGTATAACTTGTAAGCCACACATGTATGCACTGCGGACCTATTTTTTTTAAAACTGAAACTGTGTATGCTAGGGACACAAGGGTTATTCTACTTCTTTTGTTATCCTATGTATTTATATTAAACAGCTTTTTGAGGAACAAAATGATCAAGTTCAGAAACAACATGACGTGCGAATACCTTGGCTACAACTACTCGATGTATTTGTGAATGAAATCAATTAATCAAGATACAGTGTAGGAGAAGTGCATAGTTTGTTAGAAACATGAACAACTTTTTTGACTGCTTAAATGCAAACGGTGCTCAATCAATTTCACTTTAAGGTGATTCCTTAGTATTATATTGCGCACGAGTTTCGCGTCATTAGTGCGCATACATGAGCCCGTGCTCATACAAAATGTAAGAGATTTCCCTCAAACTAAGCTCCATAGTGAAATAAATGCTCCTTTTCTCTTGAATGAGCACGGTGACCCCCAATTTTTTTTCCAGGTATTTGCTAAGAATATTCTAATAAAGAACATATTTGAAGAAGAAAAAAGTTTGAAAGTAGAACATGATATTTTTTGGAAAATAGTTCCATACTGGGTGTATTTTGGCCAAGGCGATGACTTCAAGCTAACCACGGAACTGTCCAAAAAAGTGCAGTATTCCCACAACCAGGCAATCAAAAACGGCTTAAACGAAGCAATACTGCTTATGTCAATAAAAGAAGCTTTACTTTCAAGATAAAATTTTGTGTCTTTCAAGTAACCAAGACTTAATTCTGTATGAAGGTGATTCGAATTTTTAATGCACAACCAGTGAAAATACCCCATTTTAAGAGCCTGCTGACGCGTAAACAAGTATGGTGACCCATTTTTTTATTGCATTTTTTTAATGTTCATATCATGAATGTTAATATTATGCCAAGTTTCAAAAAGAGTTTGATAGTAGAACACATTTCAAGGGAATTACCTTCAGAGTGTGTATTGAAGTCCACTTGATAGGAGACTAGTTAGTTAGAGAATGAGTTTTTAAAGTACTTTCAGGAATTGGAAAAAGCTGGCCCATGAACCAAACATGTTCCTCAACAGGAGTGAAAACAAGTGACCAGACTTGAGAGGAGCTACAGATTTCTGTGAAATGTTTTGTGAAAATAGTCAGGTTCTCCCTTTCCGTCCCGCAGTGGATTATGTTATTGCAAAAAAAATTCAACCAAGATCCACTTTAAAAATTTTGAGGCAAAAGAAGGGAGCATATGAAAGTTTCACTTGTAACGAATTTAGTCAGAGCACAGTATTTGCCAAGACACATGCTTTTAAAACTGTGCAAAGAATAAAAGAACTGCTGGTGATTTGCTTCCACTCGGACTGGAACAAAATTTGAAATTAGCAAAAGTTCATAGGATACTGTAAAGATGGTCTTTGTGTATATTTCTATGTACATATTGGTATATATTTTACAAGAGAGTTCAATGTATTTTGGAATGGTTTTATTGATCTTGAAATTCTAACGACTGGATTGTCAGAAATCCGCAAGTTTCTGCAAAAGCAATCGGTCTCAATTTTTTGAGCAACTGCGCATGCGCTGCATTTAACTGGGTTCTTTCGGTAACAAAGAGAAAACTGAGAATTGCTGGTTTCTTTGCGTCGTTACCTTTTCTAACATATCTTTGCAATAAAAGACTAAAGCCATCAATACACTGCGTTCAATAATAGACAAAAAATAAGAGATAGTGCGGGTGTTGAGTAAATAAAATGATCGCTCTTTGCAATCCTTGTGCGCGCGCTCAATTGCATCAGCAAAAGCGCGCGTGAAAACTGTTCAGCCACCTTAAGTGGGAAATTTATTTTACAGATCTCATGAAGCCAGGCCAAAAATACCTTGAGATTTGCTTGAGTTTGTTTGTGTGATTTCCACCTTTAAAACACTAGTTTCAATGAAAATAACTACTTTTACTGTTTAAAACTGGTTCTGTTCAATATCACTATTGGAGTGAAAAAAATTGATTGATTGATTGATGTCATTGGTTTTATAAAAAGCTTTTATGAAGCTAGAGCTGTTGACGGCGCTGTCCTTTACGAAAATTACAGAACCTAAAGCAGTTTGTCTTTGGCGACACGACTGGACATGCAAAAGTTTCTGGCGCCAACTGCCATTCCCCATTTGGCCTCCCCATCCTTGCATTGTATAAAGGTCCCTAATATTGCCTACAATGATGCAGAGGACATTAATGTCAAGCACTTAAATTTTAAAACAATACTTTGCAATAAACCTGCAACTCTTTTTTGCACCATTGTCGTTATTCACTATCCAGTAACCACAAAAGTCATGTCCTCTTGCAGGGCTTTTGGTGTAGTATCGTTTACGATTCAAAACATCTAAGTCACAGTTGCATTATATACCTTCAAATGATTAAGTACAATTTTTGACACAAAATCAATAAATCACAGTAATTCTCCAAACTATACTTGCAAAGTTGCTCATTCTCTGACACTTTTTTGAGAACTAAACTACACTTCTTCAAGCTAAGCGTGAGTGACAGTTGCATGCCTTTGCAATATGACACCAACTAATACACGCCTCCAGGGGTTTCAACGCTACACAAAAACAAAATATCGCACTCAAAATTTTGGGCAGTCCTCCAAACGATTGAGAACAACTTTGAACAACAAAATAATTGAAGGGGTGAGTGCAAAACCATGCTAAGTGACGATTTTGTGTGTGTGTTTTTTTCCGCAAAAGTGCCTGAGTTTTTGCATGTGGCTTTCAATTTAATAGAAAAACATCACCCTGTATTTTTTTTCGCTGGTTTGCTCTTCGTTTTCGAGAAATAATGTATGCAAAAAAAACTCCGTTTTCCTGCGGCATCTTTTGGAGATCTTTTGTTGCACGAGAAACAAAAGAAGTCTTTTGTTTCACTGAACAATGAAATCAGCGAAGCGTCACTTTAGCCGCCAGTTGATGGAGCTGAAACAAATATTTTAAACAAATAATTGAGCCGATCTGATAACCCTGCTTTGTTAGCACAAGCGATTAACGCGCTGCGCTGCGGTCCGTTCACTAAATCACCAGAAGGTGGTTTGATATCACTTTGGTTGATTTTTTTTTTTTTGTTATCTCTCTTCTTCGTTTAAAACCTAAGCACCCTTTCCAAGAATCTGTGCTGTCGATGTGCTAAAATAAAGCATTTTTAAGTTTGTATTTAAGTCCACCTTCGAATAGTATAAAGTAGTTAATGGAGCCGAAACAAGTATTTCATAAAGAAATAATTGTCTCACATAGCTTACCGTGCTTTGTTGGCGCAAGCGATTAAAGCGCTGCGCCGCAGGCCATTGGCTATTGTACTGAAGGCTGGTTCGACACCACATCACTCAATTTTTTTTTTCATTATCTCTCTTCTTCTTTTTAAAACCAAAGCACCCTTTCCGAGAACCCGTGCTATCGATACTGCTAAAATTAACCGTTTTTCAAGTTCGTATTTAAGTCCACCTTTGATTAATATAAACTTCCAGGGAAATCGGCGAAATGCAGTCGTCGATAAACTCCAAGGTCTTTTTTTCAATAAAGCAACAACCTGAATCAAAGGCTCTTTGCCTGGGCTGCCTCGTGTCACCTGTCTAGTGCAATTTTAAGACAATTTCAAGCATAATTGTGTTGTTTGTTGCTTTCCTTCATTGATTGAAAAGATAGTGATATCAGAGGAATCGAGAACACTGAACAAGTTCCGGGCAATTCGCGTATTGCTTCGAAGTTGCAACATTGTTTATGCTCTGACGCTTAACATCTACATGTAACTGTAGAAGAATTTACATGACTGTTGTGTGACAAGACACCTACTGAAAGTAAACCCAAAAAGCAAACAAAAGAATAAACTCAAAAGTTTAGCCTGAAGGCAAAAATTTAAAGTTTGCAATCGATTTGGGTTCTTGAAAAAATGTAAAGCTGTCAATCGATTTGGGTTCTTGAAAATCTTCTCGCTCACCAGAAACAATAGTTGCAAACTTGTTTATTCTCTAAAGCATTTCTTCTAACTAGAAAAGAATTCTATGAGATACATTTGGCTGACTGTTATGCCATGTTTTGATTTGACACCTTCTCAAAATCAACCCCTGCCAATACCTAAACTCAGCATGAATTCAAAACTTAAAAAAAAGCAAGCTTAAATTTTGGCTTTCCCAAAGGGAAATTTGCTTTGGTTTGCAAAATTTCATAATTCAGGCTCAGCCTAACCTCTCAATACTGCAGTCAAAATATGATACTACTGTCAATGCTAAGTTCTGTTTGGTATTTTTAATTTACAGTTAATGAACTCTGACTGAAAAGCAAACAATAAAAGTTTCAGTTTTAATGCAAGACCCATAGTTACATACTGTAATAAAAAAATTATCTAAAACAATATATGTAAACTTAGCATGGATTCAAAATGTAAACAAATGTAAAGCTTGCAATCAATTTGGGTTCTTGAAAATCTTCTCGCTCACCAAAAACAATATTTGCAAACTTGTTTATTCTCCAAAGTGTTTCTTCTAACTAGAAAAGAATTCTATGAGATACATTTGCATGACTGTTATGTCTTGTTTTGATCTGACACCTTCTCAAGATCAACCCCTGCTAGTACGTAAACTCAGCATTAATTCAAAACGTAAACAAAGGAGCAAGCTTAAATTTTGGCCTGTTAGCAATTTTAAAGCTCCCATTTGATTTGTGTTCATGAAAATCTTCTCGCTTGCCCAGGGGAGAAATTCGCTTTGGTTTGCAAAATTTCATATTTCAGGCTCAGTCCGTACCTCTCAATACTACTGTCAAATATGATACTACCGTCAATGCTAAGTTCTGTTTGTATATTTAATTTACTGTCAATGAACTCTGACCAAGAACCAAGAGCTGTCATGTGACATCATGTCCTCAAACCCACAAGATTTTGCTAGCTTTTTGGGATTATGCAATACATTGCATAATCCCACAAAAACTGTGCAATGCATGGTGTTGTATGGTTTGAATTGTTCCCTTTATTTGTTCCTTAGACAATCTTCGTGAAAATTTTTGGGTGGGCCTCTGTGACCACAGGTTTCTTTAGTTTATTATGGGACCATTACAAGGAATGTCTTTTAGAGGTTGTTACAACAGTTGAGGCAATAGACCAGACCTGATAACTGACTCGGAAAACTGGCAGAAAGAACTAAACATTACCATATCAAGATTGAGCACTGTGCCATGAGTCAACTGAGTAGACTGAATACAAATAAACGTTCTGCCTGTTGAACTTATATAAATTGCACGTATAACAGAAGATAAATTAACATTTGGTTTCCTAGAATTCTCTTTCTGGTTTGATTCTTAAAAATGTTGCCAATCTCATTCACTCAACCACATGCTGATGAAAATGAATTCACACAGCCACACCAAAACATGTACCATTACATCATGCCAAGACATTTAACCTTTGTTGAGTCCAGTATTGCAAAAGGTATCACCAATTTACAAAGTTATTTTTCTGAATATGAAAACACAGTTCAAGCAGCAAAGTGGTACTAGTGCAGTAAGGTTTTTGGGGGCTCCCATCTGCAAAGGCACTATGGAACTAGGCACTAAGGCAATAAGGTGTAAACTTTAATGTTTGTGTAATTAATTAATTAATTAATTAATTAGTCTATCTAGAAGCAAGGAAGCAGTGAGGGTGGGGTGGGAAAGGTACTTGTGTACCCTAAGTAAAACATGTTCCACCCATGGCAGTTGGGTGTGAATATCACAAAGCTATATATTTATTTCAGGTAACCCCTTGCTCTCCTTGTGGCACTAGAACAAAACCAATTTGCTAAAGTCATAAGGAAATAAAAATTATATTTGAGAGGTGGCTAAAGTAGCAAAAGCTTTCTGGTTGGCCACTACCATGGCCAAGACAAGTAAATGATTGATATAATGCTGGGGGATCACTTGGAATTTATAGATCGGTGGTTTCAGGGACAGTATTGTGATCTGGACATGTGCTACGCTTTGCTTTTTCTTATGTACTTCAACATTTCTTTCACTCAGATACAACTGACTACTTGTTTAATGAAGCCGGCTGTTAAAGAATATTCATCTTGACAACTTAAGTGCCTATGAAGTAAAAAATAATTGCTGCTGATTTGAAAGGCTTTTCAAAGTAAAGAATGGCGTTTTCCTTTTTGGAATATCTTTTTTTGTTTTAGAGATATTTACGTTTTTGTGTTATAAGTGATGACGTCATAGGTGGTTCCATTTAAACAGTTCAACACTCAATCAAGAATATTTCTAGAAATATTAAAGCAGTCTTCTTTAAACTTGGCACCAGAAATGTAAATCAGAGAAGAAAAAAAATGACACCCATCGTGCCGTCGTCATGACAACAGTTATGCTGCTGGTCCTGTTTTAATTAAAACTAACATTACCAGATTTTATCTTAAACAAGGATCATCCACTCCCAACAATCTAATGGGGAGAGTTAAGACAATATGGGAATCATGTGTGTTCTGAGCAAGACCCTCTGTCCCTTTTCGAAGGGTCACAAATTGGCATATTTGGTTTTTCACAGAAAGAGACGGGAGCCAAGTGTTGTCATGCCAACAACACAGAAGGTGTCATTCTGTTTCTTTTGTGATGCAAATTTGTGGTGCCAAGTTTGAAGAACACTGCTCCAATATTTCTAGAGATATTCTTGATTCAGTGTTTTACTGTTCAAGTGGAACCACCTATGATGTCATCACTTTCCTCATTTCCATAATATAAAAACATAAATATCTCTAGGACAAAAAAAGATATTCCAAAAAGGGAAATGCCATTCTTCTTTACTTTGAAAAGCCTTTCAAATAAGCAGCAATTATTTTTTACTTCATAGGCACTTTAAGATAAAACCTCAAAAGCAGGAAATTTTACTATTTTGTGCTTAGCTGGTCTTTGTTGTGTTACAGGAGAACAAAGCAAAGATGGCTGCTGCTGTTCAAGACTTGAAAAACACAATGAACAGAATTAAGCAAGGTACAGTTTATGGGTGGAAGTTATACACTTCTGAATTATTTTGTTTTGTTCTTAAAGTACAGTAGAACTCCGGTAACTCGTATTCAGTATACAGTAATTCATAGAGCTATCTTGAGGAAGGTTGTCCAGTGAAAGAATAAAAGATTAATATACAACAAAGGTATCATAGGAAGCTGTACAGTGTTGTTCTATGATGTCTATGAAGTGTTATCAATGGAAAGGTGAACTACCTCTAGGTAAAATACCATTAATTTTGGTATTTTCTCATATGCTTTTACACCCTTCTGGGACAACCTTTCTAATGAAATGGATGTATATAACTCCAGTGTTTTCCTGTCTCCAACAACTAGTCTATATCGGTGTTATTTCTCCCCTACATGTATGTATAACAAATGTATTAATTTATCAGTTATGCTCAAATAGAAGGTGTAAGCAGATGCAAACCTTGCCCAGGTCCTGCCATTTTTATTATGTTCAAATATAGAGTTAGACTGTAACAAATTACTCACTGCATTAAAAAGAATAGTGCAAATTCATTTCTTATGATCTTATGATTTTCAGCGATTTTATGATTTTCTCCAAGTTTCCAGAGTTGAAACATGGGCTCTTGTTGCACTTTGTGGTCATCTTTTTTGGTTTGTTTTCTGACTGATCAGTTCATGAACTGTCCCAATTTTTGCCTACAATAAATTTCCCATCTAACATTGCAGGGAAGTTTGAACATCCAAAAGTGATCATTGTCCCACCATGACTAACCCATTGACTCCTGTGCCGTCCATAACAACCTGTGACAAGCATTGGCCTTTGTTCCACTTCTGATGTCATCACCTTTGACTAAAATTGGCATCACTTATGCTCATGTTTTGCAGGAGGAAAAGATCTTTCTAATGATACCCAAATTGGAGTGATCGGCTCAATGGAGCCTGAAATATGCATGAAAATGCTCAGTAATTTGAGTGATGAGTCTTGATGATGCTTTCTCAGAAATTTTTAAACTGGAAGCAAGCCCAGTAGAAGGTCAATCACTGCAGCAAAAAGATAAGAAAAGGAGAAAAAGGAAAGGTGAAAAAAAAAATTAAAAAAGCTGAAAAGCCTAAAGACGTAGGTCACTTTCCTCAACAACACCAGATTGAAATAAATGCTTATGGCTTTTTACATGTATAGTTGACGTGTCTGAGTATATCACTCCTCAATAATTTTTGCTGGAACCTGGTAGGGACCAGGCTTGTCTTTGGAAGCAAGATCCTATAAGATCTTTTAGGATGTGAATGAGGATCCTAAAAAGATTTTCATCAAGATCTACAAAGATCCTTTGATCTTTCTTTAGAATAATTTTTTTTTTATTTCAACCAGGTTGTCCTGCTGGTGTGATTCATATACAGTGTGGTACAATATAAGGTTGTAATCATTCTTGTTTACACTGTAAGATTCCCTCACCCTGTCTCATGTAATTTTTCTCAAGGTGGAGATGAAAAGGCAAGGAAAAGACATACCTCAAAAGGAAAAATGTTACCTAGAGACAGAATATCCTGCTTGCTTGATCCTGGGTATGTTTTATTTTCTTTTTCATTTCTGATTAGTACTATTGATTGGAAGCTATGTTGTTCACTCAACAATTGGTATATTGTCTTGAACATCCTGCTGCCTTCCCATTCTTTAACTTCTTTATAGCGTTCTTGATCTCTTCAAATGTAATGCAACCTATCTTGATGTTTAGTCCATTGCTTGGCTCTACATTTTTTTGTACTTCTGGTGGGTTGGTCGGCCCCCCATGATTAAGGACATTCAAGTTAGTTGTTTTTGCGCATCCTTACTGTGCACGCAAATTCACATGCCACATCATGCATGAAAATGTGCGCTGAGTAATAAAATGAACAATAATAGGGCAGATGGCCATTGTTATGGCTTTGCCTGGATTTAACGATTTTGGATGTTTGGCGGCCACTATTTTTGTTTTGATGGATCATTTTCTCTACCGATTTTCTAAGTTTAGCGAAAAAATGAAGGAAAACTATTGATTAGAAGTCTGAATTTTTTTGCAGAATACACCATTGAATTCCCTTGTTTTTAGCTCTTCGTTTATCTGTGCGACGGTTTCAAATGCCTCTTGAAGGGTTAAGTTTTAAGAAAACGTTGGTAACGCAACAGACCCACATCTACAAAATATGACTAAGATAGTTTGCCTCTGTTGACTCACCTTCAATATTTTTAACTATAAACCCGTGTAACCCTGCTGAATTATGTGCGCCAATTTTTCTTCAAAATCAGGGTAGTTTACCACATGCTTTATCTCTGCAACGAAGTTGGTGACCCCCAATAATATTATTGTTTTGCATTTCTGACACAAGTAACCTGTTCTAATCTGACTGCAGCAAAAATTAAAAGAACCTAGCTATTGACTGGAAAGTTTTCGTGCGAACGTCCTTAAAGGGGCTCAGTCATGGTTTACACTTATTGAATTCGTCATTTGTAATCTGTGTTAATCTTCTCCATCCTTAACCATCCTTGTTCCTTTATGGTTTATCAGTATCTCTTTCGTGTTTTTCTATCTTATTAAACTGTTATTTTCAGGTTTCCTTTAATTTAAACTTAAGGTAATTTTGTATGTGGCCAAAATAAGTCAAAATACTGTGACTGAGCCCCTTAAAGCACTCCTTCAAAGTGCCCCCTAGGTATATTAAATTACAATATTATTATTTAATAGATTGTAATAAATTACAACTAGGGCTACAATTAGTTATAAACTAGCAAAAACCATAATTAATCACAAACTAACGAGAAGAAATTCAGGATTTCAAATAAAACAATAAAATCCACAACTTAATAGTTTACAATGTTCCCTCAGTACCACTTGTGCTTGTTTTACAAGATTAATGGTTGTCTTCTTTTTTCGGCAAAATCAGAGAAACGAAAGTAAAGCCATCCTTTAAAGCCCTTTAAGGCCATTTTACAGTCACTTGAGCGTGTGAAGTTAGTTATTTTCGAGAGGTAGAAGGTATAATAAGTTTTTCATTGTAACGAAAATACTTATGGTTCTTCCTTAGCGATTTGATTCAGGGAAAGTCTTCTTGGTTTTCCTTCACAAACCTACGTGATATTGTGAGTTTGAAAGCAATCGATAATATATAGATTTAGGCCAGCCTAAAAGTGGAGCTCCTCAGTTATTTTTCGGAATGTTGTTTCGCTCCCGTAGGACTTTCGTGCCGAAATTGAATTTTTCGCTATTTTGCACTAATTTTGGGTCGAATAGTAACAATCTGATGGGGTTCAAATTTTCAGATTCTGTCTTCCCATGTTTCTGGCTTCTCAAGGACTAAATTTATGCTAATTTATGCTAATTAGATGCAAAAATAAGTTTTGCGAATGTCTTTGCTCTTAGATTCAAGGTACAGGGACCAAACTTTACACAAAGCTTGCTCTTGATGACGTTCGTCGTATGACTTAGATTGGTTACCATGGCAACCAGCGATGACGTCAGGATTAACTACCAACTATTTTGGCCATCTTGGATCCGCCATCTTTGATTTTCAAACTCTCATACTTCCAAAGGAAAACAGTGCATTGTTAATAAACTTTTAGGATGCGTTTCTTTAAGAAAATCCAAGATTGGATTCTTAAATCCGAAAACGGATTTTGC
Source organism: Orbicella franksi (assembly GCF_964199315.1). Taxonomy (NCBI): domain Eukaryota; kingdom Metazoa; phylum Cnidaria; class Anthozoa; order Scleractinia; family Merulinidae; genus Orbicella; species Orbicella franksi. The sequence continues at coordinate 18,669,859 of NC_138152.1, read as the reverse complement.
GTTTCTTTTCTAAACAGATTAATCCAAGATCCCTCGGATCAAGGAACCGAAGAATCCACTCTGGGCAAGGATTTTTCGGTTCCTTTGACGCACCATGATCTGAGTGATCTCGGATTGATCTGTTTAGTAAAGAAACGCAAAATTAGTGTTCGGATTTAACAGTCCAATCTTGGTTGTTTTATAAGGTCATTCCGCTGAAATAGAACCTGCACTGAGATTTTTGTCAAACTTTGCCTATTGATTGTTTATATTATAGGAACTTAAATTTTGAAATAAAGATGAGGGATCTCGATGTTCGTTTAGAAGCAACAGTACCTTGTTTGTACCCAATAAATCCTTATAATAGCACCATGGTTATAGTCACAATTGCTTGCTAAATTCACGTTTCCGACGATTGTTTCTTGTTCTACACTGAGAATTGGTTCATATTTATTTTACACAGAGAAATTTATTATTCAATTCAAAACAACAGAAAAAAAAATGATAGGTCATCGTACTCGTTTTCGAGGAAATGACGATTTACCTCTATGGCGAAGTCCAGCTGTAAAGAAAAGGCCGTCATTTTGTAATGCGCGCGTGCTATTCACGTGTGAAATTATGTGCACTAGGGATGCGCAGTGCAATACTGCGGAATGATCTTAACAAAGAAACGCACCCTAAGTAACGAATGATAGCATGTGCTGCGCGAACTGATGAGTTTCTTTTCAGGACTTAAAATTGTGAAACACGCCTAGAGTTTGGAGTTTTACAGCTGTTTTTTTTTTTTAGGCCTGGTTTGGATGTTGAATTACATATGCGCCGAATCATATACCAATTCGAGTCGCTTCGAATTAAAAACATGCGGCATTTGATTTAGACGTGGCATTTCACATTTGCCAATTCGAAATCTCGAGCGCAGGAAGCACAGTGATGGGCATAATGAAGTTTAGTTTTTTCCTCCCGATGGCAAGTTTGTGATGGAAATTATTTAGGCAAGGCTAACGCAGAGAATGGTGAACATCTGGATAAAATGAAACACTCTATTCGTATGTTCGTATCCTTTAAAGAGGCCCTCCACGAGCGTAGTCCAGAAATGGTTAACATCTATGACGACATCCAGCCCTGGTACTCTGAAAAGGTCAAACCACAAGACCGTGAAGAACAAGGACTTGAAATCTTGGGCGATTTATGATAGAGTACCTCAAGTAATTGCACAACCTGTTTCAGCTCATCCATGCTTGCCGCTCTGGGGACTGGGAAGGCTACCTGATAGCAATGGAATGCCTGATAAAGTACTTCTTCACGCACGATCTCCTCAACTGCGCTCGGCTAATGCCAGTCCACCTCGCGCAGATGAACGCACTCGAGCATGAGGACCTTATGACATATGAGGCATTGAAGTCCGAGGATTTTATTGAGCGAAGTCAAAGATCCCGTTCACGAGGTTGTTCACAGATGAGACGCTAGAACAGGAGATCAAGGTGATAAAGCGCCACGGAGGTATGTTCATGTTAAGTCAAGATGAAGCTGCCCTAGATCACCTTCTTGTCACGTCACTGCATCTCTACCATATGGTAAAGCAATAAAACGCGTCCGAGGCTTCTGAGCGGAACGAGCACTATCAGCTCTCTTGGGATGTTGCTGTAAGAACGCGAAAAAACGCCATGAAACTCCGCCAGTCGATAGAGCTGCACTGCGAAGGCAACTCATTTACAGTTGAGTCTCCCTTGAAGAGTGTGTTGTCGTCAGCTCTTGTGCCTGAAAAAGCAAAGGAAGATATCCTGTGCTACGCAGAGAAGGGCCGAGAGCGGTTTGAAGCATTTGTTGAAGACAAACTGTTGCAATCTTCTAAGCACTCCTTATGAGACGCTATGAAAAAGCTGAGACTGGTCACTTTGTTTGCCAATGGATTATTAGCGCGCTTCTCCAGCAACACAATCATCAAGCTGGTCATGGTTTACAATAACAAAATCAAATGTAGTTTGATTTTGTTGCGCTTATCTAGTGAACACAACACCTGCTGATCCCTAACCAGGTGTTGTGTTCACTAGATGAGCATTTGTTGCAAGAGATTTGTGTATCCTCTCCGGACACTGACGTACTAGTCCTGCTACTCAACTTGGTTTCCAGGGGACGTCATGGAAACCTGAATAGCCTGAATTTTTGACAGGCAAGGGTGCAAACTACAGAGAGATTGATGTTACTCAGCGAGTTCAAGCGATTGGAATACACAAGTGTCAAGGTCTGATTAGATTGCACCACTTCATCGGATCCGACTGGGGAGAGAAGTTTGTTGGCATCACGAAGAATTCCTGGGTGAAAGCTTACATGACACTCCATAACGACCATCTCGCGATCGACTGTTTCAGAAAGCTTGGTGAGGGTCTTATCCAAAACCAGTTAGCCAACGGAGAACTGCCAACTCAAGTTAAAGACCTAGAGAAATTTGTCTGCCAAGTGTACTGCAAAGCGGGACCTACCACCCTTCCTGAACTTCGATGGGAGCTCTTTTGACTCAGTAACTTGGAAGGTGAGATGATGCCATCAAGCGCGCAAACTTCATAGCCATGCGTCACAAATCCTATACCACCAGCTGCCCAGATCTTCCCCACATTAAAGAGAACGGCTGGAGCGAAAACTAAGGAGCATATGTGCCCGTTATATGCTTGTCTCTCCCTGCACCCCAAGCTGTCATTGAGCTTACCAAATGCGGCTGCAAGTCAGACTGCAGGGGACTCTGTAGCTGTTTCAAGAACGGAATTCCATGCACTCCTCTTTGTTAATGTGGTGGAAAAACCTGTACAAATCCATTCGCAGATGGCACACGAGTTGATGACGAGGATGGTCTTAGTGCATAAGAACTTAAGTCACATTTTATGCACGAACACTTTTAACGGAACTGTAGATTAGTATTATACATAACAGAAAGAAGACTAACAAAAGTCAATGATATTTTCCCATGAGAAACTGAAAGAGTACATGCGTTTAGCAAAAAAGGAAAATAAAAGAAAGATCTGCACTTAACTGGACATCGCTCATAACGGAAATCATTCGTTAGTTAAAGTTTATTTAAAATTCACTGTTTTGCTTTAGAAAAATGAGAGTTCGAAAATCCAAGATGGTGGATCCAAGACGGCTGCCACCAAAATAGCAGGTAGTTAATCCTGACGTCATCGCTGGTTGCCATGGTAACAAAGTTAAGTCATACGATGTACGTCATCAAGAGTAAGCTTTGTACAATGTTTGGTCTCTGTATCTTGAATCTAAGAGCAAAGATATTCGCAAGACTTTTTTGCATCTAATTAGCATAAATTAGCATAAATTAAACCCTTAGAGTAGCCAGAAACATGGGAAGTCGGGATCGGAAAATTTGAACCCCATCGGATTCTTATTGTTCGGCCCAAAATAAGTGCAAAACAGTGAAAAAAATCAATTTCGGCATGAAAGTCCTACGGGATTACATGCCGTACCGCACTAATATACTCAGTCCCTGAATCTCTACCAAATGAAATCTGACAAAAATACCAAAACAGTATACATATGTGAAAAGTTGGAAAGTTTTGTTTTCTAAGTTGTCCCCAAAGATACATTTAGCCATCTTCACTATTGTATGGAGTCTCCTCCTGCTGGAAGGGTTTGCAATAAACAAAATCCCCCTCGCTTGAATGGTAATTACGATATTTTTTTTTCCTGATCATGAATACTTGCATAGGCTTCTAATAATAATTTTATTATTCAATTTCAATGTGATTTGTTCTTTTTCGCAACTGGCATTGTGGACTACAAGAGCTGCGATTGGGTTCCATTGATTAATTTTGCTATGATTAAATTATACCAAGAATTATCAGTGAGCTAAGCGGAAGTTATATTATGTACATGTATTTTGTCTGCACTACACAACCAAATGCACTCAAAGGTTATGAGGCATAGGTACATTTGTCAGAAGAGCCCAGCATATCCAAGATATGTTTTGATTGACACATCAATTAAGATAATTTACAGCAAAATGGATAAAAAATACATCAATATCCTACATGCACCAAAGCCAGACATGAGGTTATAAGGCAATCGTTTAAACAACAGATTGAAATAATTTATAAATTAGAGAACACTATTTCTACAACAGAATGGAACAAATTAACCTTATCGGACATTGCGAATGGCAAGGCTGTCTGTAGAATGTCACAAATTTCTCAACCCTTTCTTTCTACAAAAATGCTAATCCTGCAACTTTGCTTAAGACCCAGTTCTCCATTTCGTGTTGGCAAAATATCAATTTATGCCATGTCCAATGCAGATTATCACAAAATTGATTTAAAAGCTCAATAAATGTCATTTTAAAGCCAAAAAGCCAATTATTTAAATAAACCATGAGTAAATTATCTCTAAGAAAAACTGATTAAATTAACAGGCACTTAAAAATAATTAGTTAATATGTGTTTCTTAATAATGTAATACAGTGTATCTGTCACAATGTTGCAGCTATGATATTACTACAAACAGGATGGGTTGCAGAGCTGAACCTCCAAGTCAGTTTATTCAATTAACTTGGTGCAGAATTTATAATCCCATCAAGTTGTCTGTAAATACAGAGAAACCAAACAAAGCATTACAATCATAAGTAATGAATTACTAAACTCTTTTACATGTACTGTATGAACAGTGTATGTTCCATTAATATTGGGGATCTCTCAGAAGCTGCATCCATGATAAATTAATTTGTTCCCAGATGCATTTGTTTATAGAACTTTTCACAAATTAATATCTCTGTCATAACAGTGACCTCTGTGTTCTCCAACAATAAGCACACAAGAAAAATACACTCAGTAAGATATTGTTTACAATAAAAATCAATGCCTATAAGCAATCATAAGGACCTTAAATTTATATTACCTCAGAAATATCTCACCAGGCCATGGTTGCTTTGAAAATCTTTGATGTTTTAATACAGGCTCCCCATCTGTAACCTGTTCATATATTGACTGACAGGAACAGGCATGTAATTCCTTTCTTTGATATACAGTGTACTTCATTGTTAGCTGTTTACTGAGTGTTAGTAGTGAATCAAATGCTAGGGGTTGGTACTCCAACTTTCACTGTGGCAGGCTCTGCCCTGAGATACAAAGCAAACTTACATAACTGTTATGAACTTCGCCACTTGCTTTCGAGAGCAAATGCAATTTGCTTCAAACAAGCAACTGGAACATTGAGGGTTACAACAATGTGCACAGTCCCAATCACAGGGTCATCCAGGCTGTTTGGTTGTACATATAACTGTACAACTGCATATGAGTTCAGCTTCCAGAAGAAAATCAGAGTTTGTCAGGATAAATACTGATGTTCTTGCTTACTCAATGAATGAATGTGCAGTTCCAGAAGATATTCACACCCAACACCCATTCACGGCCAGTCTTTAGAAATTCCAAATTAAAGTATCAGGAATCAAGAGCTCTAATAGAGAAAAAACCTCCATGTGGGGTATGAATCTTTTCTTGAAGAAAACAATGTCTGAGAAATCATTAATTACAAAATAATGTTTAAGAAACATCTTACCTTTCAGAGAATTTTGTAATCTACACTGTCTGGCCAGTTCATATACATGTATTTGACAAGTTGACACTGGGCATGTTTGTAAATTTGTGCACTTCAACATCACATTACTATGTAGTAGCACTGGCCAACTAAAAACAAACAGCATAATTTGGTTAATTAATATACACTGTACATTATTAGGTTGAAATATTGGTGTAGATTGTTGCACATCAACAGATACAGAAACTATTTGCACCTGAATCATAATGAGTGAAAAATCGTGCATGAGACATTTACATGTACATGTAACAGCCCTCCACCTCAGAACCATCACAGATATGATATGATATTTTTAAACTCTCTGAAATTTCAGATTATTCAAGATTAACATATGCACATACATCATCTGGGGCAACCCTAAAACACTGAATTTGGAAACCGAAATCCGGAATCCAGAATCTGGAATCCAGAATCCGGAACCAAACACCAGAATCTGGAATCCAGATATTATGAATGATGATAGAAATAATTCACTTCAGCAATGTCTAATAAATAAATATGAGCAAAAATCATTTTGTTGTTATTTATTTTCTTGGCTTTACTTCAGCCACAGACTGTAATTGGTAAAAAATTATTGACTAGTTCTGAACAACCCTTAGCTATATATCTGGCCCCGTTGTTCAAAAGCTGCATAAAGCTATTCATTCAGTACATCACTATCCAGTCAGGGTTACTGATTTTTTGGGTGGATATAGTTACTCATAGCCTGCAAGCAGACTCTAGTATCTGTCTCTATTGTCTGAGCAGGCTAAATAGGTGTCTAGTGTTTTTCTGCATTGGCATGTCACCAAGAGCCTTCATGTGGCTTTGCCACTCACACCCCCAGCCCAAACACGAGAGCCTGCTCATAGGCTAGGTTACCCATCTTTTGTTCAAGCTGGCCCTGGTGAGAGCCCGGTTCTTGTCTAGATCAAATTGCTCTGAGAAGACTGGTGAGCAGCACATTAACAACAAGCTATTATAGGCTATTGCAGTGAGTTTCTGGTAGTCTTTTAGCATCTTTGAACAGCATGTGGTCTGATCTGTCAGCAAGTGAGAAGCAGACAGAAGTAAGTGTGCAACATTTCTACAAATTGTTTTAATATGATGGCTGCCAAGAATATGAAATGCTGATTTGTCACAGTATCAGTGTGGAAATTGTGTTAATCTGGAATTGGTCTTGTATCTGTTGGAAAAATCAAATTTCATATTTAGACCAGACGGGTTAGCCCTTAGACTTCGAAATTGGGGGGCGTGACTGTCAATGTACAGGGGGCTGCCACTGATGGATATCCTGTTCTCTATGACATTTTCTATCTTATTCAGTATGTACTAGACATAAAGGATAAATTTATACTTCCGGTAAATTGAAGATCACTTATTAAACAAAATGGCAATTACCAGCAAGCTTATTTTAGATACTCTCGAGGTGCTTGGAATAAAATTAAGACGCACTTTACTGAGATTCTCATAATCATAGCCCTCACTAAAAATAACGGTTGTGCAATTTCAACAGACGGGGAATTTTTGTTTCAAAAAAGGTTAAGTTTGAGGTCCTTTTTACTTGGCAGCGTACTTTTTACAGTCGAAAAGCTAAGCAAAACAATTTTCGTGTATTTGAAGAACTTATTTTCTTTGATTTGTGGATTCCGGTTTCCAGTTTCTGGATTCCGGTTTTTGGTTCCAGATTCTGGATTCCGGTTTCTGGGTTTTAGGGTTGCCCCATATTTAACATATTGTTTGCTTCACATTCAGTTTACACATGGCTGTTATCCAGCATAGGCAGACTTATAAGTTTTCCTTCAAAAATATATTGCAACAACTATTGCATCTTTCGTTACCTATTCTTGTGATGAAATGACACAAAATTCAAGAACAAGAAGTCATAAGCATAAAACTAACTTACATGGTAGTGCTTACAGTTCCTCTTACTGTCTGCATATGCTGTCCATAAACTGATGCTGCCTGGACAATGTACTCATTATTTTTCTGATCACACCTTTAAAACGTCACTGTTATATAATTTGTCCTGAAAAAGCAATACATGAAATGTTATGCCTTTGGCACTCACCAAATACCTTTACATGATGTGTAATATACACCATATCAACATTCACAATTCTCTTTACTTTCATTGTAACTCTTTTGTGTCATTTTCCCTCACTTGAAGACAGGACTTCCACATTAGGTTATAATTTGCCTCTGGAATCTCTATGAATTCACAGGGAGTGATAACAATTAAATCATGACTAATTTTAGCAAAGGAGGCGTTCAAATGTCAGATTTTAATGCTAAGTTTATACAGTAACTTTACATTACTCTTCGTACATATATATAACCTCTCAATTATTGCACCTATAGACAGAAGGTGTGCTGGGGGAAGAAATGTTCCAAACTCTCTGAACTTTTCCCCCTTACCTGTAATAGGATGACTATTATGAACTACGGTTTGTAACCAACACCAACATCAGGTTATGTAGACACATGTATATTTTGTTGTTGTCTGTAATCATAAAAAAATAAAAATTTAAAATCCTCCATAAAGTTCACATTCAATAACACTGCTACATGTAGCGCTGTTACTGGAAATCAATTTAAGTGAAACTGTTGAAACAGCTCTGCCAAAATTTTTCCTAGCAGTTAAGGCAGGATAACAGAATATACATGTAGCACACAGCAAAGGCTAGAGATACACACATGTTAGTTATCAGTTAGGATTTGGTGAGCTTCTGTGCTGTAGGTATGGTGGAAAATAATAGATTATCAGAAATGAAGATTCCTGAGACATTTTGACAGCACTGAGAGGAATTAATATATAAATTCACAAAAGAAGGAGAAGTTCTTGCCCTGTCCAGTTCTCTGTAATAAAAATATCATTTACATATGAGTCATTTATAATATGTGGTTTGTGTTTAAAGCCGATATAATGCACACTGTGATTCGCCAATTCCAGTGCATTATTTACATTTACATGGTATACCTCGGTAAAACCATAAAACACTGCGTGCAACTAAAATAAAAAATATAAAAAATAAAAAGAAATGCCTAATTCATAACAATTTAAAATACTCAACACTAAAACGAATGTAATTCTTCACTTGAAAATTATTCTCCCGTAATGCCCATGGGCCAATTACAGGCATGCTAAAAAGTCCTAACACAAAGTAAAAGGAAATTAAGAAAACTATTGCTTTTTTCCGGAAAATTGTAGCGACTGAAGACAACGATGGAACACTCTGAGAGTGCATTCTATCAACCTGATGAGATAAAATTTAAGGAGAATAGAGAATTCACGAAGTTATATCACAAACAAATTGGTACAGGACAGGAGAAAGGAAACTGTACAGCCAGGAAGAAACTGAAACTTTCTTCGACCAGCAAAAAAGTATGCATGCACAACAAAGAAAACAGTCAGTGACATTCATTTAATAAGTTAGTAAATAAAAAATTAGTGTGAAGAAGAGAGCAAAGAGAGAGAGAGTGGAGATAGGAGAGTGCTCTCTCCAACTAAATTGTGTATATATGTATGTAAAAGTTATTCTTATTACTGAGAAATGGTCAGGGCAAGAACTTCTATTACACTGTTCAATTTACCGAGTCAATTAGTACTATCTCACTTTTTTGGAACATTTCCATATTAAGTGTAAATACCGCATTGGGGAATAACCTCTTATTAACAAAATACGGTCCATGTACCCCCAACCAAAAGCAATGGCACAAATAACATGAAATAGCCAATCAAAATCAAAGCAGAGCTTTATTTGCAGACAGGATTGCCATGCATAATCGTCTACTCGACATTTTGGACTATATAAGCATTTCACCAAACCGAACTAATTGGACAGACAACAAAATAAAACGAGGAAATCTACATTATAAACACAAGATGCATATCACTACATCTGAGCTCGAGTATCAACAGCAAATCCCTTTTCAATGAACGGTGACCGAATAAAAGAGAGGATAAAGAAAATTCGTTTAAGCTTGCGGTGTTAAAGTTTAAAAATTATTCACGCTTAAATTTGAATATTACTGAGAGTCTGTATTTTTGCCGACGGCTTAATTTAGCTATGCAGTCATTTTATTGGCAGTAGCTTTACCAGTCTTCAACCAATTCAACCTATTAGCTGGAGTATGGCCGCCATCTTGCGTGACTCCGTCGTTGTCGTTGTCGTCGCCGTCGTGCGTATGCGCCCACGAGCAATACCGCTAGCCATAATAACCATGAGAAAATCAATTCATGGGTTTCCTTTTCTTCCCTATATGGGTATGGGGCTCCGCTGGAGCTCCGCTATAAGCGAATTATTAAAGGCTCCAGATGATTTTTTTAACACAAGAAACGGAAACACAAATGCTACCTTTCGGTAAATAGTTTCTTGACAGGAAAAGAAGAAACAATGAAGAAGAAAAGGAAAAATAATCAGCAGTCACCACTGGGATTCTTATCACACTGTGCTAACTGTACATTTGTTTCCGAAAGGCTAAAATATTAGTTAGTTATTTATGTACAACAGGCTCAAGTGTTTCGCTCAGTCCATCCCTCACTTTTTACCAAACAAAATGATCTTGTTGTTTTTGACAACAGCGTAACTACCTGTGCAGATACATGAGTCAGTATCACTCACTGACTCCCACATTCTCTCTTTATTGGTTTGGAGGGTGTTATCGAGCGTGCAGTGGTCTAGAAAATAAAGGCCCACAGAACCCCAAAGAGAGTTGTTGTGTATTTAGTGAGATAAACCTGTTTATCAACCTGTTTATTTGAAGTGCCAAGCCAAGCTCATGTATATATTTTTATTAAGCAATAGAAGTAAAGAGCTGGATTAGTTGGTTCAAGGCATTTACTTGCTACTCAGGTGACATCCTCTTCGTCACCGTTGTCAGTGTGTAGGTTTCCCCATTAAACAGTTATAATACACATCCTCTTTAATTCGACGATTTCTGAAATGTTATTTAAAGGAAACTTCTGACTCAGGTTCCGGCTAACAACTGAAGTACTTTTGGAACTTGGCTGAATTTCTGAGTGTTTGTCCCATTATATATATACCAGTTAGCAATAGGGGTATCGAATGGTTCCACTCAATTTAAAAGTGCTCGCAAAATTTGGCCATTGCTTGAATTGCTCACAAAAATTAGATGAGTGCTAGCTTGCTCTTGCTCGCAAAATTTTTGTCACTGCTCATGTGCTCAGATTCTCGTTAAAATTCCCATATGGCAAACCTGAGAAACATTGGGGAAAACTTCACACGCTGTGAATGTTTCTGGAAGCATGCTTCCTTGTTTTGCTGACATTTTATTGAAACTGATGCACGTAACAATTCTTCGCGAAAGGCACCCGCAAAGGTAGAAAGTAATATAGAGACATGAAGACATGTAGAGTACTACTTTTACTATTCGACCTTTAGAGCCTGTCAGAGCTGTTTGGCTTCAATTGGTTAGATCCTAGAAGCCTCCAAATAAAGCTTCTGTTGGGTTGAATCTTTTTGCAGTCAATCGGTTTGCCAATCTTCGAAACGGAAGCTCGAAATGCTTGTTAGACTAAATGCCACGTTGTTCACATTTCCTAAGAATATTGATATAACCAAAAAAGCCTTCCATGTCACAACACTTGAAAGCAGGACTCAAGACTAACTTTTCAGCTTGCTAGCCCAGTGGCTAGTGACAGGTTTGATTCACTAGCCAAAACAAGTTTTTCTCTAGCCAGACACAGACATTTGCAAACATAGGCATCAATGTTATAATTATAGGCATCGCTCAACAATTAGGCTTGATTTTAGCCACTCTCAACAACGAAAACTGAAGTTTTTGCTTCGGTGAGATGGTGGGTCTAAAACACAGGTAACGGGACATTGTTTTACCAATACTGGAACAACCCTAAACCCTTCCTAATGCTAACCTTAGGCCTAAATACTACACTAAGACAATGTTTAGGCTTAAGGTTAGTATTACTAAAGGTTTAAGGTTGTTTCAGTATTGGTAAAAACAATAATAACTTGTAACCCATTACCTGTGTTTTAGACCCGCCATCCATGAAAATTCTCATAGAACTTCACAACTCGCTGCCAAAAAACATTGAATTTCCTTTCTTTCAAAATGCCAATTCATGATTTCTCATGAACACAACAATTCGTTCCATCTTAACTTTATTTACAAGTTGCAAACATAGGCATCGATATTATATAGCCATCATTCAAATTTTCGAACAACTGCGAATTTTTTAAATTTTTGAAAGTGTACGTGATCTCCAGATGACATGATCTCTAGAGTTCCGTATGATTTCACGTATGACTAATCATTAGCAGCAAGCAGTTCGTTTCTCGTTCATCGCTTTTTACAAACAAACAAAAAAGTCAATCATTCTTTCACATAATAGTAATTTAAAGTTGTTGTTTGGGCCAATAAATTATACATGATATCTGTTACAGCCGATGTTTTAAATTCTGCATGCTTTGACTCGATTTCATTTTGTGAAAAATTTGAAATTAACTTCTAATTGGTTTCCTCTGGGCCTCCAGTGCTCACAAATTTTCAGTTTCACTAGCCAAAATGGCCAGTGAAGCGCAAAAACCATTAGCCAAAATGGAATTTTTACTAGTCTGTGGCTAGTTGGCTACCGTTAGTCTCGAGCCCTGTGAAAGTCTGGTAACTTCAAGCTTCTTCCCATGATGTGTTCACAATGTTGGAGTAGAAAGCTTTGGATCTCCTTGAGCGTCCACCTAGTGTACCGCACTGAAGCTCACATGAGGCTACCTGACATAATTTGACATTCAACAAGGCATAATTGGCTGTAAGCCGCTGGGATTGGTTGAATGGTGTCAGCCAGATTACTTGGTGCAAAATGTTTCTTTTCAATAAAAGAGAGATCTAAATTTGGTCTAGAAAATTTACGAGTGGTATACCATGGGAAAACAGTACATAACTATTTTATGCCATGCCATAGAAAATACAGTGGTCATCACAATCAATGTGACATACATGTAGCGCACACTGGGAAGGTCGTGTGCAATACCGTTCAATACATAAGGGCTCTCCTATATTCTAATTGACTGATTTTCATTGGAAGAAGCATGAAACTCTGAGTAGCAAGTAAATGTCTTGGACTGACTAATCCAGCTCTTTACTTCTATTGTTATAAATTGCTCTAGTCTAACTATTGAGCACTCTGACTAATAACCAATGAGGATTTCAACCTGCTATTTGGTTATATTTTTGTTAAGCTTCTCGCCATATATAACTTCATCAGTGCAGATTTATTCTAGCTAGCTAGCACGTTTATACAATTGTAACAATGTTTGCTTTACCACCCAACCCACCCTCCCAAGGGTGTTATTGAGCATGCAGTGGTCTAAGCAATAAAGACCCTGCAGAACCCCAATTGAGAGAGTTTTTGTGTATTATAGGGTTTTAGTATTCCAAGTTTAAAGGAAAACAGAAGGCAAAAACCCAATTTTTTAATAGTCATTCTTATAGAAGCACATGATACGTTGTAATCAAATCCCTATGTTTTAGGATGTGAACTTACCTTTTAACCTAATTGTAACAGCAGTAACCTCTGAACCAGATTAATTTGAATGTCCACCCTTTTGGAAGCCATGTTGAATGCTTGGCATAACATGATGTCACTGCGCACATGGGAAAAATGCGTGAATTTCAAGAGTTCAGAAGACAACATCAGCTCCCATATGGTCGAATATGCTGTAGTTGGCTGTTCAAACAGAGTGGCCAGAGATTCAAAAGAGGGATAAGTTTCCATTGACTGCCCTTAAAAAATAAGCTGCTTTTAGGGGCCAGCTGATCTGCCTCTATGATAATAATATAAACAGGTTATATCGCAACCATTTCGCTGCCATTTGAGGGTGCCACACACTCCACGACAAAATACAAAATAAATGGAATAAATCAAACAACACTTTCTTCCCACCAAGTCCATGGCTGTCTGTTAGCTTCCTAGTGCCAAAATAATTAACATCTGGTGAATTATTGTTCACCTGAAATGATTTTTATTTATGGCTTCCTCAATCTCCTTGCAGCATAAACATTCTTTCTCTTGTTGCCTCTCCCAGTTCAGGTGTCTACAAAACGAAGACCTAAGACCCAAAAACGAAGACCCAAACACGAAGACTTGTTTTCTCGCAGGCCTATCAAACCACAGACAGTCAAACCGGGTCAACGCTTTTCTTCAGACAACAACTGACGCGAAATTAATGGGGTCTTCGTTTTGTAGATAAGGCCGGCTCGAACTACAAAACGAAGACCCTCGCTAAATTGCTTTGTTCGTTGTCAGCTGACGTGGAATCAATGGGGTCTTCGTTTTGTAGATAAGACCAGCTCGAACTACAAAACGAAGACCCTCGCTTAAATGCTTTCTTTGTGTCAGCTGACGCGGAATCGATGGGGTCTTCGTTTTGTAGATAAGACCGGCTCGAACTACAAAACGAAGACCCTCGCTTAAATGCTTTTTTTGTGTCAGCTGACGTGGAATCAATGGGGTCTTCGTTTTGTAGATAAGACCGGGTGGAACTACAAAACGAAGACCCTCGCTTAAATGCTTTTTTTGTGTCATCTGACGCGGAATCGATGGGGTCTTCGTTTTGTAGATAAGACCGGGTCGAACTACAAAATGAAGACCCTCACTTAAATGCTTTCTTTGTGTCAGCTGACGCAGAATCAATGGGGTCTTCGTTTTGTAGATAAGACTGGGTGGAACTACAAAACGAAGACCCTCGCTTAAATGCTTTTTTTGTGTCATCTGACGCGGAATCGATGGGGTCTTCGTTTTGTAGATAAGACCAGGTGGAACTACAAAACGAAGACCCTCGCTTAAATGCTTTCTTTGTGTCAGCTGACGCAGAATCAATGGGGTCTTCATTTTGTAGATAAGACCGGGTGGAACTACAAAATAAAGACCCTCGCTTAAATGTTTTCTTTGTGTCATCCGACGTAGAATCAGTGGGGTCTTCGTTTTGTATATAAGACCAGCTTGAACTACAAAACGAAGACCCTCGCTTAAATGCTTTTTTGTGTCATCTGACGCGGAATCAGTGGGGTCTTCGTTTTGTAGATAAGACCGGGTGGAACTACAAAACGAAGACCCTCGCTTAAATGCTTTCTTTGTGTCAGCTGACGCAGAATCAATGGGGTCTTCATTTTGTAGATAAGACCGGGTGGAACTACAAAATAAAGACCCTCGCTTAAATGTTTTCTTTGTGTCATCCGACGTAGAATCAGTGGGGTCTTCGTTTTGTATATAAGACCAGCTTGAACTACAAAACGAAGACCCTCGCTTAAATGCTTTTTTGTGTCATCTGACGCGGAATCAGTGGGGTCTTCGTTTTGTAGATAAGACCGGGTGGAACTACAAAACGAAGACCCTCGCTTAAATGCTTTCTTTGTGTCAGCTGACGCAGAATCAATGGGGTCTTCATTTTGTAGATAAGACCGGGTGGAACTACAAAATGAAGACCCTCGCTTAAATGTTTTCTTTGTGTCATCCGACGCGGAATCAGTGGGGTCTTCGTTTTGTATATAAGACCAGCTTGAACTACAAAACGAAGACCCTCGCTTAAATGCTTTGTTCGTTGTCAGCTGACACGAAATCAATTGATGGGGTCTTCGTTTCGTAGATAAGGCCAGTTCGAACTACAAAACGAAGACCCTCACTTAAATACTTTCTTGTTTGTCAGGTGACGTGAAATCAATGGGGTCTTCGTTTTGTAGATAAGACCGGCTGGAACTACAAAACGAAGACCCTCATGTAGATGCTTATATTTTTATAAATCATATATACGCAAAATATTCTAGGTCATGCCTTATTTTTACAAACAAGCATGCCTGCATTTCAATACAAATGTATTAAAAGGGATAGAAAGGGAGTCAGCTAATTATTTCATTTAATTGGTGTCCATTTTGATCTTTGTTAACGTTATTCAGCTATAAATATGAAGATTAACCGTTTGTAAATTCTACTGGGAATCGCGGAAAGTCTCTCTGTTTGTACGTTTTCCTCCAATTGCAAATAAAACAGTATTTGATTTTCTTTATTTTAAAGAGGGTCTTCCCTTTGAAATTGGGGGCGGTGATGGTTTTGCGTCCATACCGTCCCCGAAGGTGTGCAAGTTTACATTATTTTATTCTATTTTTTACTGTTTTCCAATTACTGTCAAGAAGTGGGGTCTACAGGGGATTAGCCGATAAAAACTGTCGACATTATACAAGAACCCATTTCGAGTCAGGTGACAACGAACAAAGCATTTACGCGAGGGTCTTCGTTTTGTAGTTCCAGCCGGTCTTATCTACAAAACGAAGACCCCATTGATTTCACGTCAGCTGACGAAGAAGAAAGCATTTAAGTGAGGGTCTTCGTTTTGTAGTTCGAACTGGCCTTATCTACGAAACGAAGACCCCATCAATTGATTTCGTGTCAGCTGACAACGAACAAAGCATTTAAGCGAGGGTCTTCGTTTTGTAGTTCAAGCTGGTCTTATATACAAAACGAAGACCCCACTGATTCTGCGTCGGATGACACAAAGAAAACATTTAAGTGACGGTCTTCATTTTGTAGTTCCACCCGGTCTTATCTACAAAATGAAGACCCCATTGATTCTGCGTCAGCTGACACAAAGAAAGCATTTAAGCGAGGGTCTTCATTTTGTAGTTCCACCCGGTCTTATCTACAAAACGAAGACCCCATCGATTCCGCGTCAGATGACACAAAAAAAGCATTTAAGCGAGGGTCTTCGTTTTGTAGTTCCACCCGGTCTTATCTACAAAACGAAGACCCCATTGATTCTGCGTCAGCTGACACAAAAAAAGCATTTAAACGAGGGTCTTCGTTTTGTAGTTCGAGCCGGTCTTATCTACAAAACGAAGACCCCATCGATTCCGCGTCAGCTGACACAAAGAAAGCGTTTAAGCGAGGGTCTTCGTTTTGTAGTTCGAGCTGGTCTTATCTACAAAACGAAGACCCCATTGATTCCACGTCAGCTGACAACGAACAAAGCAATTTAGCGAGGGTCTTCGTTTTGTAGTTCGAGCCGGCCTTATCTACAAAACGAAGACCCCATTAATTTCGCGTCAGTTGTTGTCTGAAGAAAAGCGTTGACCCGGTTTGACTGTCTGTGGTTTGATAGGCCTGCGAAAAAACAAGTCTTCGTTTTTGGGTCTTAGGTCTTAGGTCTTCGTTTTGTAGACACCCCTCCCAGTTCGCACAACACTTGCATACACACCACGATGTATTTTCTCTTCAGCGCTCATCTTGACTCTCGTGAACATCGTCTTCCTCTGACTCCGAACTGCCTTGCATAGGTTCAAAAGAACAAGGCTCGATCTCAACCATAGTCTAAGCTAAATGCAGTTTCAACACAAGATTCTTCACAAATTTTGTTGACATGAAAATATGCATGTGCGCAATGACATCACAACATGGCAGCAGGCATTCCTTTCATGGAAGTAACCGGAAGGAAAGATGTTCAAAATGGCGGACGTTCAATTTTGTTCATCACTTTTGAAAGGCAAAATTCACTTTGCTTGCTTTTTACTACAGATCTAGGCTATTTGAATAGTTCTAAGCTCCCATTTAAAATATGACTCCCAGTCTTCTGTTCTCCTTTAAAGGTCAAATGAACCAAAATTTAGACATCTTTTCTTCAGCCATTTTTTTGGCGCCAAAACGTTACAAAAACACATGTAAAAGGAAACTTTTGTGGAAATTTTTCTTTCTGAGCAATGAAAAGGAGTAAAAAAGTTAAAAGCACAAAGACAGCTGATGGCCTCATGAAAACGTTTCCAAAATGACCACGCACTTTAATGGAAGGAATGGAATTGAGACTGCTTTGTGTCTTCATTGTTGTCATGTTTCTGCATCAGTGAGCCTTTCGTGGGGGAGGCTTTGGATCTAAATACAAACCTTATTTTACTTGGGAAATGACTGAGGAGTTCGCCCGCTGTTCGGCAGGCATCATTTGCTTGTTTTACATTGTTTCCTGTCCAATTGCTGTCTTGCAACGTTCCATAGTGAATTTAAAAATCGTCGGTACCGCGTCTTTCTTGGCTACAAGTTGACGAAGCTTGAAATAGGGTCCCAACAAACTCCTTACTACAAGATTTTGTTCAAAGCTGTTTTGGACAAAGTGTTTTACACAAATGCGCAAATGCTTCAAGGGCACAAAGCATTCTCTTGTCATTTTTATAAACCTTTCTCTTTTTTTATCGCAAAACACATTAATTACTTACATTGCCTTACTCTACTTACAACATGACACAATACTTATCCTACTTACACTACACTACATTATTGTTATTGTTATTTCTAATGCTTTTGCTGTCTTACAAACGTCACTTACAATACATAAAAAAAAAACCTATTTACAATACTTGGCATTACCTTACTTACAATATGCAATAGTTTAAGGCTTTCGTGCAAAAAGGGCATATATAGCATTTTGGGCCGATTTTTTGCATGCGTTATTTCTCGAAAACGAAGTGCAAATCAACAAGAACAATTACGCATCGAGGCTTTTCTTGTCCAAACAAGTCAGTCTGCCAAAAATTAGCTCAATCCTGCAAAAAATAAAAATCGGCCCAAAATGCTATATATGCTCTTTTTGCAGGAAAGCCTTCAATTACTTATTATGACTTACATGTTACATTACTTAAGGAATTACAATACAATGTAATTACCTAATTATAGAAAAAAGGAAACAAACAAACAAACAAAAAAAACCTTGCAACAAATTACTAAGGGAAACACCTTAAATATTGAGAAGGAATTTCCACTTCTGTTGAAATTCCCTTTCACCATTCAATGTGCCAGCAATATATTTTTCTATCTCGATTTTATCCTGCACTAATGAGATGAAGTTACTGAAAACGAACATAGTATTATTTAGTGCATTGATATAAAGAAAGTATTTGCCTAGCGTTATGAGGTGGTTGAGGGTCAAACAGTGAGTGCAGGGATGAGTAATTCCAAATAATACCTCTGGCTTGGAGAGAAGTAAACTGCATTACTTACGGTAGAATACCAACTTTGGAACTTATACCAAAAGGAACATGCTTGCGGGCAGCTAATAATTAAATGATGTACTATGTTTTGACTATCAGAGGGACAGAAAGGCCAGGATGGGGAGGTAATCTTGTTCATTTTATATAACCTAATGCTCGTGGCTAAAATTTTGTGTATAATTTTGTGCTGGAACATTGCCAAGTTGACTTCTTTTGTGGCTATGAATGGCAGAAGATAAATTTAATTTAGACTCTCTTTTGCGATGCTGTACGAAGTGGGAGGAGGAAGATTTTCAAAGGTTAACAGTTTGTCATATAACATCTTGCACTTTATAGTACAGATTGGTGGGGGGGGGGGGGGGGGGGTGTTGTAGAGTCACCAGAATTAATGTGAAGGAGCTTCTTCCAACTTTGAGGGATCGTGGATATAAGACCACGATATTGTAAAAAGTTGCAATTTAGCGTGTATTTATTGCGTAAGGAAAGGAAAGGCTGGAAGCAATTTTCATGCTCGTCAAAAAGGTCTGAAATTGGCTTTATACCCGTTGGTGCCAATGAGGGGATATACCATTTTTGTTTCAATCATAATGAATTTGTTGTTCCAGATTGTCTGAGACAGTATCTCGGTCTTGCTGTGAAGTGTCGTAGACACGATTTCTTGCCAATGATGAATAATTTGTTTGTAAAATTCATAACCCTCAGAATAGTCATGGATGCACACAGCTTGATCAAGAGGAAGGTTTTCAAGAAGAGAATCTAGCTGTTCCCTTTGCCATTTAGCAAGAAAGGAATGGTAAGGAAACTGTCCTAAAAGCTGAATGAAATAATCGAACAGTTCCTTTGGTCCTGTGCACTTCTCAACAAGGGCTATTTTTTTCATGTCTTTTCCTTCAGTGGTAAGTTTTCCAGTTGACACATAGTCATACCGCTTTCATTTCACTTCGTGATTGCCAACACCTTTCTCCTCTGGCAGCAAAACCAAGTTGTGAACTCCATAGTCTCTGCACTCCCTTTTCAAGCATTTCAATTTATGATAGTCTTGGTCTTCAGGTTTGGGGCAAAGTGTTTGTTCAATAATGTTTCCAACTGAGGTATACACTTCTGTAACTGCTTGATTATCTTCTCTGCTTTCATCGATCACTCTCTTCCTAAACTTCATGCAGTCTTTGAAGACAATTTGAAGTTCAACGTGCTGGCGACACGTGCAGGTCTGTCTATCTCATTCCCTTGCTCCCCTAACAAAATAAGGCTTCAGGTTTTCAAATTTTCGCTGAGATATCTTTATCTCTGGGTGCATTGACGCAAACTCAACATAGGCTTCCGTTTGGGTTTTTTCAAGCACGTGTTTCGGATGTTCAACCCACGTTTTCACTCCAACTCGTTTTCTTATCAAGTCTTTCTTGTTTCCTGTTGGTCTACTTGCCACCATTTTCCAATAATCATAAACAACCTCTTTGGTTTCTTCAGTGACTGCATCCGGCCTGGTTTTTCGTTTGGTTTCAAGCCAGCTTGGCTCTTCACCTTTTAAGATCATTTCGTGTTTCTCAATTCCCGACTTGATGCTTCTTCTATCTAAGGCTATGACCTTCGAAAGTGTCTTCTGGCTTCTACTCTTTTTAACATTTTCACCAAAAGAAAGTGATTTTGCCACTCCAAGTGCAGCTCTTCCTTTGTTTGACTTGTCATTTTTGACGGCTTTAAGGCTTTGGGTGAGATCACCAGCAAGCGCTTTTAGTGCAATCACTTCTTTCTCCTCTTCTGGCGTTTTTATTAATCCGCGTTTCTCGAGCACTTTCCTCGTCCGTGGACTTTTTGATATAGCTGCCATTATTTCTGCTCTCTTCTCTGGGGTATCTGGGAGACCCTTCTTAGCTCGTCCAATGGCACGTTTCTTGGCCATCCTGTTTGGGAACGGTGTACCAGTAACTTCGATCCGTGCGGCTTCCGCCGCTTGAACCTGTGTATTTTGGTCTTTCTTTTTTTGACGGTATCGCTTACTTCGTTCTCTAGCCATCTTTCTCTCTCTCAAGTTTTCCTTTATTTTCTGAAGCTAACTTCTGCTGGTTTTGTTCGCGCTGACGTTTCTTTGTGGCATCTTTGATTGGAACATACTGTAGTTGGCTTCTCGACTTTTCTTTCTGGCTTCTCGACTTTTCTTTCTGGCTTCCACGACCTTTTGAATAATTTCCTCTCGGTGCTCTTCTTTTCTCTTGTCTTTCCTTCTTCTTTTGTTCTTGCCACATCTGAATCCTAGAAACTCCAGAATCCATAATCTTTGCATTCAATTTTACGGCCTTGTGTTTGCGAACAACACAGTACTTGACTACGTGCTTGAAACAAGCGGCATGTGCTCAGGGACTTTCCCTGATGAAATATTTTACTTCCTAATAAGGAAATCTAAAACAATGCTTATCGATTCTGTAGACTGTAGGATGATTTGGAAGGAATGGAAGCTGCCAAAATGGCCAGAGCGCTGCGCTTGTCTTTGCTGGAAATTCAATCGCTTACCTTCCTCAGGATCAAAATTGTTGACGTTATGTTTCGAACAAACTTTATAGCCAATATTTTCGTCGGCTTTTAACAGATTCGATCGATTTTGGTACCAAAATTTAGCTTGTCATTTGAGCATTTTGATTATGTCAACATTGACACGCTCCAGTGCACTCGTCGTAAACAATGCGACTGGGAAATTTAATTATCAGAGTTATCACGCGCCAGATCACACCGCTTGCCAACTGTTTAGAACGCAGAAAAAAATTCGAATCTCGGCAACGTTTCGATATAAAAACAAAAAGGCGGAAGGAAAGTGAAAAGCAACTTATGAGCATTACATTTTGAGGTTAAATTGTTCTGTAACTCAGGAATTATAGCTCGCACAATGAATTGAAAATTACTTGTCTCTCCCAAGCTTGAAGCGTGATGCATCATACGGTGAACACTTTTGTTGATTTTAAGGAAGATTTAGCACCAATTTTCAGGATTTTGTTTGCCATTTTGCTTAAAAGGAACCTTTTCCATCATCTGTGAAGTCTTACGGTTATAAATGAAACTTAAGTTGGCAAAACAAGAAAACAGTGAACAGTGAAGCCCACGCACGTTACGCGTGACGCCATGTTTTTGTCGCTAACTTAACAATTCGGCTCCGATTATATTTTTTCAAAAATACTTTATTCTACTTCTGTTTAGTCCAAAACCATCTTCAACACATGTGTAACACTTTTGGAAAGTCTCAAGCAGATCTGATCATTGTGCACCGAGAAATTCTTAAAAGATTCAAGCAAATCTGTGATTTTTCCATTAGCGCGTGACAAGCGTGCTACTGATCTTTTGGAATATACTTCCACGGTGCATCTGAGTCGGAGCACAGCCGTTTTACCCAAGTTAGTTTCGAAGCCTTATTGAAAAGAACAAAATCTTTCATGCCAAGACCGCCATCCGATTTCTTCTTGATGAGGGTTGTCTTTTGTAATTTTGGCGGGTTTTTGCTTCCAGATAAAATCAAACACTATTTTTAATTATCGACCTCTGTTGCAAAGTTTTTTGGAGTCTCCATAACACTGGAGATGAATACAAGTGTGGAGAGGGCTAATGTTTTAACAATATTTGTCCTACCGTATATAGATAAGTCTTTTCTGGACCAGACACTTAAGGTTTTCTTTAGGGATCCTAATTTTTCAAAGAAATTTTTCTTATGAGACAATTCAATAGTGTAAGTAAAATGCACACCAAGCATGTAAACAGGATCATCGCTAATTTGGAAGTTGCAAATTGTGTCTTTCCTATGGTGCATGGAGCCAAGCCATAGAAGTTCTGATTTTGCCTGATTTATTTTTAGGTCAGAGCATTTTTCAAACAGTGAAAGTAAGTCAAATAAATTAGAAACTGACTGGACATCAGCAAGAAGGGCAGTTGTGTCGTCAGCATATTGTGTGAACTTGACCTCTTCATTTCCCCGGATATGTATGTCCTTGACGTCTTTTGACTGTCTTATACTTTAAGCAAGAAGCTCCATAGCAATAACAAAGAGTATGCCTGAAAGGGGACAACCCTGACGGACACTGTGTTTTAAGTAGAAGTGTTTAGAGGCAACGCCATTGTTAATGACGCAACTAGAGATGTCTTTATAGAACACGCTGATCCACTGCCAGAGATTTGGTCCTTTTAAGTTTTGGGTCCTGGGGGAACGTAAAAGTTCTAACTTTTGATTTTGAATGGTTTTCCTCTGAAGTTTACTGTGAACGTGAAACCAAAACAGTTTCAAATTTCCTGCATTTCTTGAGCTCACCAACAGTGACATCACAAGCTTTGTTTCCGACAATTATCCGACAATTTTCCCGACCGCTCTACGATTGTGAAGTATAAATACAGTGATTTTAACTTTCCAATATCTCCACAATGCTTCATCCAATTTGTTTGAAACTTCAGAAAATGTTTATCTTTTATTATATCTCTCAGTTAGTACGTGCGCTGTGATTGGTCAATTTAGCGGGCTGTACTCTCCTTTACAGCCTGCTAAAATTTAAAGTTGGTTTTGTTGCCAAACTGTTTCGTGATTTATTCCAAAGTGTTCTTAACCTTTATAGCAAGTAAAAGTTTAATATACTCTAAATTATGTAATAAAGAGTGCTGACGACTTAAAAACAGTTTCAAACTGACTCATTTTGCTTTCGAGGAAGCATCTCCGAGTCCGCGTGAATACAAATCGTTTCTGAACCCGTCAGGGACACAGTAGAGATATAATAAATATCTTACTAACTTCGTTTTCTCGGTCCATACTGTAAGTTACAGATCCTTGTTTTTTCCCCTTCGATTTATGACCCGCACGCTTTGCACTTGGGCCATAAATGGAAGGGGAAAAAATTTGATTCGTAACTTACAGTATGGACCTTGAACTCGGTTAGTAAGAGGTATATACTTAATGAACACATTGAACTGAAATGAAAAAAATGTCTAAATTTTGGTTCATTTGACCTTTAAGTATTCCTGCGTTCTGGGTTTAAGTATTCTGTTGTCCTGGAATTCCACCATTCCGAGTTTCAGTACTAGCCCACATCCCTGCAAACCCTTAAGCATTGAGTACATCTCGTATGCCTAAGGATTGTGTTTCTTGTAATGCATGGATCCTTCACGTTCGCAGACATTAGCTCTATATACAAAATTAGCGGCCAAAAAAGTCTTGGAAATTTTTTCTTCACAGGTGTTATGCATCGATCATGAGTCCTTTTCTGAATAAAATTCCTACTTGATTTTTATCACTTAGTTGCCAAATGGCAACTCAAGAATTTTTTTAATTTTGAGCCCTGGACTCTGAAGTTTGAGCCATATTATTTTGATGGTTATAACTCGTAAAGCAGAAGTGTTCATCTTTCCTGTACTTGCAAAATAAAGTACCCTTCAGAAATCACCCTATAATGCATTACGTGCATTGCAATATTCTGTTAGCAATTCATGTATGTACCCTAGAGTCAACTTTGGTAGCATTTGAAATATAAAACTAGGTGTGCTTGAATAACCTATAGCCAGGAGAGATTGATGCAGTCATCTAGTAGATAAAGTTATCTAGTTAATAAAATGATAAATAACTCAAATTTAAATGAAGTTTTGAAGGATTCATATTGAAAATCTTTATGCTAATGAAGTTCATTATAATAATTTAGAAATGGAAAACATGTACCATGTTTCTATTGAGTTATAAAAACATGAGTGGAAGTTTGGGAGAACGAGAAATGCTGTGGGAACACGAGCAGCAGGTGAGTGTTTCCACAGCTTTTTCAAGTTCTCCCAAACTTTCACAAGTGTTTCTATAACTTGATAGAAACATGGAGAACATGTTTTCTATTTCTTTTAGAAAACACTGTGACGAAAACAAGGAAAACAACTTTTTAACTTTGTAAATTCTCTTTGCACATGCCATCATTACGTCAACAGCTCATGCTAGTTCTGTGTTTCCATCGAGTTATAGAAACACGATTTTTAACCAATCAGTGCATGTATTATGTTAGGACTGTTTTCTAATTGATTATACTAATCAACTATGCTGGTCAAATTGATAAGATGCCAGACCAAAATGATTTGAAAGGACACATGTCCTGTTGAAGAAGAAAAATTATTTCCAACACCATGCCGAATGTTTAACTGCCTCTCACAACTGTCCTTGGACTGGTGTACCCAAACTGCAGAAGATGTTTGCTTTTGGTGTTTCTCCAGAGCCAGAGCTCTTTATTTGATGGATTAAAGGCCAACCAAGGCTACCCAAGTAAATTGTTTGCAAATTGACCAATAGCATTTTAGTGTTAAGACAATAAAATTGTCATCAGCTTATTCCTTTGTGGTGTGCAGCTTGCTTAGATCGATAATTTGATAGAAAATATGTATGGTTAAGTTCTGAGGTTTTCATTTGAACATTCACACTATAAAATTATATTATATTTGACTACAGTTTTCCAAGGATGCTGCGGAACAGGACAACAGTCCAACTGCTTGTATTTGTGCTATTTTTATTTTGTAGATCTCCATTTATGGAATTATCTCAGTTAGCTGGTTACCAGTTGTACGACAGTGAAGAAGTACCTGCTGGCGGCATTATAACTGGCATTGGTAGAGTATCAGGGTAGGTTTCAAGGTTACATGTTTTATGGAAAATGTAACACATGTTTACAAAGTTTGATCCATGTACATGTATTCAAAAGGGAATAGTGTAAACACAATCCATAGGCAAAAGTTTATTTCCAGTTACTTAACGAAAATTCTATGGGTTTTGTTTTAACACGGTGGTGCAACATGAACTGGCGAAGCACAAATTGACATTTCACAGTGCTTTGTAACATACTGTACATGTAAGCAATACCTTCCCTTGTTGTAGAGTGCCTTAAATCATGTGACCATACGGTGACTTTCACCTGACTATTGATTGGAAAAATAAATAATTATACCTCTTGGTCTCAGTATTTTCGGTGAAGGAGCAGGGTGGCTCGCTACTTTCAAAGAGTTGCTACTCTTGGGATTTTTTAGCGGCCACAGTTTTTTTTTATGTGACTTTCGGGGGGTTGTTACTTTGAATTCGGAAGTCTACAGTATGTTCCCTAAATAAAAGCCAAGGATAATCTTTTGGTAAGACTGCCTTAGACTGAGATTTCTGCCTCTGAGTTGTTTTTTTTCCCCATGATTGTATTGTTGGGAACATACAGCCATCAGGACTGAATGTCCTTCAATCCCTTATAAATGAAGTTAAGATGGATTCTGCTCAAAGTTTGAGTAATAAGTGCAAAAATTATTTACTAAAAATCTGCTCCTTTCACGGTAACATTTTGAATACTGTTTGAAACATCACTCTTTAATTCATTTCTCTAAGTGGTCCAGGGGTTAAATTCTCAATCATTCTTGGGAAGAACTTCAAACCTTGTACAATTGCTTACAGCATGTGTTATTTTGTTTTTGTTGTTGTGAGTACTGTTCAAAATGGCGGCAACAATGTGGAATTTTGGATGTTGATTATGGGCAGCATGGAGTAAACATGCAAAACTGAGCTCTGCAAAAGTTTTCTGGTTTCTGTCTCAAACTGCCTAAATTTCTCTGGTATTTTGCAACCACACTTTATGTCAGGAAGACGTCTTCGTTCTGGAAAAATCTTTGTGCCTGAGCATTACGTACATGTAATAAGCGGCATTTTCACCTGAAGGAGAAAGTTGTCAATGTAAGTGAGTCAAACATGGCCGCTGCTGAGCTAATTGAATGACTAAATTCAATGAGAGCAGACTTTACTGGCCAAATAACGAAACTGAGCGACAACGTCAAGGAATTCCAACGAAATAAAAGCAAAAGGCTGTTAAAAATTGAAATGAATGTGAATGAATGTTTAAAGTCAACGAAATCAATACTTTGAAGACCAAGCAACAAGAAATGGAAACAGATACATACATACATACATCACCTTTATTTCACCTTGGATTTACAGGAGTAGCTGTATAGCTAATTTCCCCAAGACATGAATGACATGAACAAATCCCTGCTCAACTTTGTAAATATCAATACTGAAGAGGTGGAGAACCTTTGCGAAAGTGATGAGGAACTGAAGGTAAAGCTGGAACATTTAGAAAGATACTCCAGAGACTTAGGCATTCGAATACTGGGTGTAAATGAAAGTGAAGGTGAAGATTGTCTGAAGATCATTATGGATTTCATCACTTCGCTTGGCTTTGATGTTGACCCCGCTGCTGAGGAGGAGAATGCACACTGTATGGGGAAAAGACGTGATGATAAACCAAGCCATATCATTGCAAATCTTTACAGTAGGCTCTTCAAAAGAAAATTAATACAAGTTGCCAGGAGTGATGGCAGAAAAGAAACTCTTGGAGGGGTAAGAACTGTGGAAGACCCTTCTCCATGTGACTTTGAAATTCGCCAGAAGGCCATCCCACTGATGAACAAAGCATACGATGAAGGAGAGGAGATTAGATTTACCAGAGGGATACTTCTGGTGGATGGTAGAGTAATCCCTGTCATTTAATTTTAAAATTTAAATCACTGATCATATTTTGGATAAATGACAGTAAAATGATCTCCTAAATTCTTTAAATTGCAACGCTCAGTTAAAGGCAAGCGCCAAAGAGCATCACATGATGTTGTCATGTTTGCCGACAATGCTTGTGCAGTGCGGCACAAGAGTGAGGCTTTGTGCAAAATTTGTTTATATTTAATTTGTTTAATGTACGAATAACAACTAGTTATAAAAATGACGTTTTGATCTCCATGAGATCATTTTCAAGTTGTGGAAAAAGCGAATGAAATATACATATATAAGTACATATTAGGGCATGAGAATGTCCAATGATGAAATATGTAAATAGAAGTGCTAAAATGTAAGTGTTAAAATAATAAAGTACTATATAAAAAAACTATAGATATAACTTTGCACAGATTGAATCTGACTGTTTGGTCAAAGTTGGCTTAAGCTCCTTTATAAAGAAACAACGCGTTGCTGGTTAATGATAGGCGGCTTCTTTACTTTTGGTTTGATCTTGTGTCAGATCTTATGACTTGTATACACAGGGGGAATATCAATTCTAATTTTGTGGCCAAGTTCCCCAAGTTGCCTTTGCATGGGATTGGTCGATCTCTGATCCTTAAATAGTAACACTATTCTGACAGGCGCTTCATTTACGTTACACGATCGTGCGGAAATTGGATCACCAGGAACTTTCTGGCTGTGCCAGCAACTGCCTTGGGCAATATTCTTTCTACAGAGGCAGTTAACTCCTTTTCTTTCTGCAATAGTGGGTGGAAATGCATGGGAGGTCTTTGTCTCATTTTGGGTCTTTCAGCACATACTGGTCTAAACTTGGTTTCGTTGTTTATGGAGGACTCTCTCAGTAGGCGCACATAATCCGACTTGTCAATCACAACCACTCCTGATGCCTTATCAGGCTTAATGATAGGTGTGGCTTGTACGATGCAAACTATGTCGGGTATATGTGCTGACACCTCTATCAGTGCACTGAAGAACACAAAGGATCATCTTTAATCGGGAATCACCTTAAGGTATCAGTATAACTCATTTGACTATCCGCACACGGTGCGCTCTAGTGTTCGTGGTTTTAACAAAAACCCATATAAACCGTATATTTATTGGAAGCTTAATAGCTACAGATTATGACCCGACCTGTTTAAAATGGTAAAAACGTACCGTGTTTGGAAAATGTGAATATGTTTACAAAGCTTCACAAACCCATAAATCAAGGTATACACCTGCTAAATTCAGGTTGGAGAAAACGATTAACATGGCATCCGTTTCTTCGCACATTGACCTAAAAGAAAAGGCATAATTTTTTAACGAACACAATAATCAGAATTTGCAGACATGGTTTTGTCTTTGAACGTTCTGACAACATTCCCTCTGAATTTCAGCCAAGTTGGTCCAGGGGCTGCCGACCTGGAACTCAAAATGCACGTGCAACTCGCCTATTTTTTACTTTTGAGAAACAGAAAAAAAATTAAAATTCGGCGGCATCCAAGTGTCATGAGATTATCACACCAAGGAAGATACCACAGAGGAATCAACTTTCTGTATAACAATAGGACTGTGACAGTTAACATGGAACAGGTACAAATTTCCCGTGATGGGGCACAGTAAATTACTCATCAGTGAATAAACCGCTTTTTCATGTGTGAAGTCAGAATTCCAAGGTTAGTAAATGAGAAATTATCTTTTGATTTACTATATTAGCATTAGAAATTTTCAACAGTATTTTAGTGCAGCTTGAACTCATTTCGGCTTGCTTGCTGGCTTCGTGATCGCGATCATTGTCGAGTTCATCCGGCAATTTTTCTTAGTTGTAAAACGACCCTTTGACGCTTTCTGCCAATTTAGTGGCCCACTCTTTGTCGAAAGTGTTTTTTGCCTTCTTTGGCCTTCCTTTAGCCGATGAAAACGGGCAAGATCACTTTTTCTTCTTTGAAGACATCCAGCACTGATTATGGCATGCGAATCGCGTGTCAATTCAGTGTGATCTTGATGTCTGTGACTTCTTGCCTCAATAATTAATTCATGTGACAGAACTTGTCAACTCTTGATTAAGTAATTAATATGCAAAAACTCTTTCTCGCGCAATAACTAGCGGCAGATGTAATATTTTTTTGTGGAGTTTTTTTTTATCTTAAAGATTACCTCAAGATTTATCCAACTGCTTAAAAAAGTAAAATTATGCAAAATGGCAAATTTTCCCCTTACAGATACCTTAAAGAACAACATGGAACAGTCCCAAGTGATCTATATCATGATTTTAAGATCTTGAGAAAGTGTCAAAGTAAATTCGACTGCCTGATCTACGAAATGCTTGTTATAAACGAGCTTAAGCCAACTTTGAACAAACAGTCAGATTCAATCCGTGCAAAGTTATTTACATAATTTTTTTTATAGTATTTTATTATTTGAACACTTACAATTTAGCACTTGTATTTGCATATTTTATCATTGGATATTCTCACGTCCTAATTTGTACTTATATATGTATATTTCATTTGGTTTTTTCTACAACTTGAAAATGATTAAATGACATCATTTTTTATTGCTAGCTTTTATTCTGAAAACTACTTAAGACTTTTATTATTTATTGACTTTGAAAAGCCTTTGTTAGCCTAGAATGGGACTTTCGTGAAAAATGTTTGGTAAAATTTAACTTTGGGCCTGATTTTATATGATGGGTTAAGATTCTATACGACAACATTCAAAGTTGCGTTAGAAATAATGGTTTATGTTATCACTGTTTCAATATAGAACATGGAGTGAGCTATGGTGACCCCCTCTCCCCTTGAAATCCTAATGATTGCTATTAGAAATCAAGAAAACATTACAGGAATAACTATAGACAGTGAAGAAACTAAACTGTTGCAGTTTGCTGATGACACAACTGCTGTCCTATCAGATTTGGATTCTGCATGAGCCTTGGTTATATTACTTGAACTTTTTGAGAAAGCCTCTGGATTTAAACTTAACGTAATGAAAACAGAAGCAATGTGGATTGGTTCCCTTCACAACTCTGAAAGTGAACCACTAGCTGTTAAGTGGAAAACATGTGTCAAATTTTTAGGAATATTCATCACATATGACACACAGCTATTAGTAGAGAAAAACTTCAAGCAGAGGTTGAAAAAGTTAAAAATACAGTAAATCTATGGAAATCAAGAGGATTATCAATACACGGCAAGGTAAACATTATTAAAACACTTCTATAGCCAAAAATGATTTATCCCAGCTCTGTGATAAACACTCAGCCAGAAGTCATAAAAGAATTTAACAGCCTGGTTTTTCAGTTTCTGTGGAACTGGAAAGACAAGGTTACCAGACTTTCAACATATGTACCTTATGACCAAGGTGGCCTTAAAATGTTAGACTATGAGACTGCAATTAAAGCTGTAAGGCTAAGCTGGTTAAAGCGAATAGTTGACCCAGACTATTCCAGTTTCTGGAAGTCATACCTTGATAACCTTTTGCAGAAGGAGGGAGGATTATCTTTATTTCAGTGTAATTGCGGTATCAAACAAGAGATTATCAAAGTAGGAGAGTGAATCCCCCATAAATAGGCCTTCTACCCGAGGTAATCCCTCTTGGACATGGTACCCAGTCCTTCCAAGGATGTTACTCACGCAATGCGTGGACAGCCCATGCGACTTTCTGGAAGCTACCTGAGACAAAATGGCAGGAACGTCATTTAATATGTTTTGGTTTCATTTCATACCAGAGATGTTTTCTGCACTCTCAGCCGCCTTTATGTTAAGCTCAGGGCTTTTGTTTGATTTGCGTTCGTTTGGTTGTCCATTATTTTACCGTTTATTCGGTTTTAGGAAGTTTAATACAGCAAACTTCAATGGTACAATGGCTGTGTTAGCGTGCGTTATAATTGTTTGTTCATTTCTTTGCCGTTGTTTACAAAAGGTCACAAAACAACAATGTGAAATAGCCACACTGCATATGTGAGAGAACATGAACTGTACGACAGCCAATTTTTAAAATTTCTCTTTCAAATTTTGAAGCTGTCCTGATCAGAGCCTGAGATATGTTCTAATCCAGTATGTTTACTCAACTGATTTGATTAGCAACTGATAGCATACCTAATTGGTCAGTTGGTCAGTTGGTTGACCAACCGGCCGGTCCATCAGTCAGTCAGTTGATGGGTCTGTCAGTCAGTCAGTTGATGGATCATTGGGTCCCACAACTAGCCAGGGTATTTTCAATGGTGAGGAAACAAAAAATGTGGATTTTGTCTCATTTGATAAAAATTAAGTTGATTACCCATAAATTAGAACTGTGTACATTGACAGACACATACAGTCAGTTTTTTGTTTGAACTCATCAAAACAGCAAATGTATTCCACCTAAATACAATGTAAGCTTAATGATTACTCATAAATGAATGATTGTTGTAAAGTTTATGCCGTGTCATGCATACAAACTCCTCAAAATCTTTTTTGAGCACCCTTGTCGACTGTATTACATGACTGTATATGAACATGTTTGTTTCAAATATAACTAAAGAGTCTGATATTAATTGAAAACAGAATTTATTTCATTTGACAGTTCTAATAATATTCTAACTCAAACCATTGCATATGATTGTAAAGTTGGCTTGTATGCTTTTTCTTAACAAATAGATTCTGTGTTGCCATGTGTAAGTAATTGATTACAGATAAGGTCAAAATGAGGTACATGTTCATGAGGTGATACTCAAGTGTGTCACTGATGTTCTTACTGAATAGACACCATGGAATCCATCTGTTTTGTACAATAAAGTTTCAGAAATTTTTGAAATTTTTTGGGTAAAACGCTGATGATTTGGGCAAAAGTACTCGGGAGAAAACATTCTAAAAGGTAGTCAAGGCCAGGCTTATAGGCTAATTTCTCTGACGTTTGCCTTGTCAAAACAGAGTTGAGGTCAAATGATATAAGGATCCAGCCACATATCGTTTAAATGTGTATCGAGGAAATCCATGATATGGATATTATTTTAGGGCTTTCCACAAGTTGCTTGAGATTTCCCAAAAAGTTGCCTGCAATTTGTTAAAAAGTTGGCCAAAAGTTTCTCAAAAAAGGTTAAAGGTGTCTTTTTGTAATGAAAGTTGCTTAAAAGTTGCTCCAAAAAAAACAAAAAAAAGCATTTTGTTGCTCTTTTCCTTTATTAATTTTGGTCTGGTGCAAAAATATGCAAATTGTATGACAAAAGTAAGATTTCTAAGGTTTTTTTGTGCAATGTTGCATCGTAACCAGTGTTGCTAAATAACTTTGTCCTCAATTAAAGACTACGCATCAATGTTAATCTTGTAAAAATTCTTCACCTGAGACACTTGAGTCAGTTGAGTGTGAATCTTCATCTGTTGACCTGGCAGCCCGACTGCATGCATCTTGCACCCATCATCTGCCCCAGAGGGGAGGGGAGATCTGGCTCCTTGTTCACTGGAAATTTATAAATTGCATACAAAAACATTGTGAAATATTGAAGCAAGGCCAATTTAAGCACTAAAAGCTGTTCCAATTTCTCAGAATTTGTAGAAAACTAGAAGTTGCTCAAAAATGCAAAAATATGAAGACATGATTGATCATTGCAGTTATAAACACAACTTAAGCAGTTGTGAAATTAAAGCTTGAAAAAAAATTCAGGCCTGCATGAACGGGATTCGAACCCATGACCTCTGCGATACCGTTGCAGTACTCTACCACCTGTGCTATCAAGCCACTGGGAGCTGGTCATGTTGTGAGTTCATAATATACTTGTAGATGATGACGAATGCCAGTGAATATATCAAAGATCATATATTTGAAAAAGTTGCTCGAAACCAAAAAGTTGTTCAAAATGAAAAAAGTTGCTCGAAATACAAAACTTGCCAAAAAGTTCCCAAGCAACTTGTGGAAAGCCCTACCAGAAGTTGGCAAAAAAATCTAAAAGAAATGCCGAGCAACCTGTGGAAAGCCCTCTATATATTATTTCCATCAACAAAACAATATTACAAAAGAATCAAAGCAAATGAAGACCAGGACTTTTGTATTTGTGGTGTCACTGAAAAGTGCCGTAATCTATTTTGAATGGCTCCACTGAAGAGCTGTTTTACATGTAAAATTTTTCTGGAACTTTTTGTACTAGGAAGAATTAACTGTTTCGTTGAAAAGTTTTTGATTTTACCAGGTAAATAGTGTACTAGGTAAATAGAGTATCCATGTTTTCAAAATAACTATTTTTGGAATGATAACAGTTTCATTAGACTTGAGAATTTTGAATGTTTTTGTTTTTACTGCGATTTGAGTGTCTTTGAAACACTCTCGCTTTAGGGCATTGTGTAATTTTTTTCGGGCAGTAGGGTCACCCCCCCATCAAGTCCGAAGGTGCCCGTACGCCTGTGACAGGTCTGTTATGTAAAGTTTAATTAGAAATGCAGATGTCTGTTTGCTCAGCTTTCCATCTGTTTTTGTTGGTTGCTTATTTCTTTTTTTATCTACTTCAATATTTATTCTTTGGCAGAGTGGAGTGTATGATTGTTGCAAATGACGCGACGGTCAAAGGTGGAACATATTACCCTATTACAGTTAAAAAGCATGTTAGAGCTCAAGAGATTGCCCAGGAAAACAAATTACCATGTATTTACCTTGGTGAGTCTCATCTGATACACAATTATAATTATTCTAACTTATCATTAGGTTAACACTATGTTTGATCCAACATGATGAAATGTTTTAACAGGAGGTCAACCTACATGTAGCTATTGTTGTTACAGTGTATTTAGAACTACTTGTGAACTTAGTGCAATTAAATACATGTAAGTGACTACTTGGCACTGAAACAACAGTCAGACCTTGTGTCCCTTTGTACAAGAGCATGTTATACTTATTCTAACTTACACAGTTGCTATGCATGCGAAGACGTTAACCCTCCTTGTTGTCTCTAACGTTCAAATCAATCTGACAGTTATGAAGTTTCAGGACAGATGCCTTACTGTTGAAAGCAAATACTTATCTTGGCATGTGTTTCTCTCTTTATGAGGGGAGGACTGGGAAATCATGGCGTCAAGACGTACTTTTCATGTGCTAGCGTAGAACGCCATAAACAGACACCCTCCATGCAGTAAGAACCGATCCAAGTAAATCATTTTGAATTGTAAGCACTTGTTCTTTGACTAATTCGAGTCAAATGCCCGACACCAGGAAGCACAAATGTGGAGAATGCGGCTCAACCGAAAAAAGCCCGAACACTTCGAAGAAACCAAACATGGCGGACGAGAACTTTGAAGAAGCCTGCAAGGGAACCACTGTAACCCTTGACGCAGATGAAGACGAGCCGAGCCTTCTGGAGATAAAGAAAATTCTTATCGGCATTCAAGCAACAATTTTTTCCATCAGTCAGGAAAATAAAGCATTAAAGAAGGAAATCGAAGAGCTGAAAGCAAGTGCTAATTTCAACAAGAGGGAGCTTAAAGACTTAAAAGACTCGATCCAGAAGGCAAAGGATGAAAACAAAGCTTTAAAAGATTCCCTAGCTTCCACAGATAAGCAGCTAAAGAACGCTAGACAGGAGTTAGTAAAACAGAACGAGGAATCTGAAAGACTCAGCGAAGAACTTGACAATCTAGAGCAGTATACTCGCAAAAATTCATTAGAATTTCATGGAAAACCACAAGACGCTTACTCCAACACAGAAGAGGTGGTAATCAAAGTAGCAAATGCTCTCAACATCTCCGTAAAACCTAAAGATATTGAGATATCTCACAAGCTCAACTACGGTAAGGTAATAATCGCAAAGTTCTGCAGTCACAAGGTCAAATCGGCGATTTACAGAGAGCGCACAAAGCTAGAACAAGTTAAGTCTCCGACCTCTTTCCTAGTTATCCCTCCTCTGGGCAACAGCGAATTTTCATTAACGAGAACTTAACCACGTTTTGGCGTAGAGTGGTGGAAGAGGCAAACAAGCGACGGAGGGAGGGAACACTAATAAGCGTCTGGACTTTAGATGGTGAAATATTTGTCAAGACCTCTCCAAGTGGATCACCAACCCAGATTTTTTGCAAGGAAGACCTGGACAATATGTAGCAGATCAAGAACCCGTATCTTTTGAAACATTAAGGTAAAGTCAGGAAAGGGCGTCTAAACATTAATGATTAATCGACTCCCCCCACAAACTGTTCATTTTTATTTTTTGTTGCGTGTTTATTGTCATTCTCTTTTATACCATGTAAACATTATTTTAAGTTCGGTTATCTTCACTGTTGTCGTTCTGAGTCAAATATTTTTTCAACCGATTTGTCGTCTACATGGGTGCACAATGTATTTTTTCTTTTCCTCCGTCCTCGCACAATACCTCACTTGTTATGCTCTAAATTCCAGACCAAAAGCAAT
Source organism: Orbicella franksi (assembly GCF_964199315.1). NCBI lineage: Eukaryota > Metazoa > Cnidaria > Anthozoa > Scleractinia > Merulinidae > Orbicella > Orbicella franksi. Next base: position 18,634,434 of record NC_138152.1, on the reverse strand, counting down.
ACTTTTCTTGAAAACAGAGTGAAGCTAAACAGCCTATATGCTAATCTGATATTTATGCAAAATAGCCGAATGAAAATTTTTCGATTCCTTGTAAAACAATGAATCTGAAAATAGCGTCACTTAATGTCAGGGGAATAGGGAACAATACTAAGAGAAGAGAGGTGTTTAATTGGCTCAGATCAAAAAACTTTTCAATATATATGCTGTAAGAGGCCCACTGTACTGAAAGCACAAGGGACATATGGACTAGCGAATGGGGTTACAAAACGCTCTTCAGTTGCTGCTCCAGCAACAAAGCGGGAGTCGGTATTCTTTTTAATAACAACTTCAACTTGAAGATTCTAAAGGCTTTTGTGGATCCGAAAGGCCGTTTCGTAATATGTGATATCGAAACAAACAGTAAACTTCTAACTCTAGCTAATGTATATGCACCTAACGAGGACGACCCAGATTTCTTTCAGACTGTTTTTAGTCACTTATCCAGCTTTCACTGTGAAGAAATTATAATCGGAGGTGATTTCAATTTAGTTCTTGACTTAGTTACAGACAAGAAAGGCGGCCTTCCTAGAACACATAAGAACGCCTTGAAAGTAGTTCAAGATTTCTGTGAAAGCCTTGATTTGTCCGACATATGGAGAATTCTCAATCCAGAAGCCAAGAGGTACACCTGGCGCCAACGGCTATCCGACATACACTGTAGATTGGACTTTTTTCTAGTAAGCCAAACTTCCATTTGCAATATCACTCAGGCAGACATTATCCCAGGGCTCAAAACTGATCATTCCATGATTACTCTAAGTTTATCTTCACACTCAAACCCCAGAGGAAATGGCTTTTGGAAGCTGAATACTTCTTTACTATCAGAAACTTGCTACCTAGATAAAATCAAGGCGGCAATAGAAAATACTGTAAGCAAATATGAAAGTGATGAGACGGTCAACCCTATCTTACTTTGGGAAATGGTAAAACTGAAAGTGAGAGAGAAATCAATTTCTTACACGGCATCAAAAAAATCAGAAAGAACGAAAAGAGAAGAGGATCTAGTAAAGTCAATCGCGATTTTAGAAAAACAACTTGACAATGGAAACAGTAGTGAACCTCCAAGCCAGAATGTTATAGAAAAACTTAACACCCTAAAGAGGGACCTCGAAAAAATAATAGAACATCGGACCAAAGGTGCAATCCTTCGTTCAAAGTCTCAATGGTATAATGAAGGGGAAAAGAATACCAAGTACTTTCTGAACCTTGAAAGTCGACAGCAAGGAACAATAAGTCAATTGAAAATTAACGACACTGAATTTGTCACTTCCGACGTAGCAATTTTATCGGAATGTGAATCTTTCTACAAGAGTCTTTATACTTCCAAGGAAGATGACGGCCCCCAGTCACTTTTCTTTCAACAAGTTAATGAAACTGTGTTAGGGCTCGAGGAACAAGAGAGCTGTGAGGGTCCTTTGTCTGAAAAGGAATTTGCTGAAGCTGTAAAAAGCATGGATTCGGGCAAGACGCCTGGTTCAGACGGTCTCCCAGCCGAATTTTATAAAGTTTTCTGGAAAGATATCTCCTCCCTCTTGATCTCCACGCTTAATTGCACTTTAGAATCTGGCTGCCTCTCTATAACACAAAGACGTGGTATCATTAAACTAATTCCCAAAAAAGACGTGGAACTCTATTTCGTTAAAAATTGGCGTCCAATAACTCTCCTGAATACTGACTATAAGATTGCTGCAAAAGCTATTGCAAATCGTATTAAATCAGTTCTCCCAAGACTTATTAACAAGGATCAGACAGGGTTTATGAAAGGTAGATTTATTGGAGAAAACATCTGGTTCATAGACAGTATCATTCGCTATGCCGCAGAAAATAATATTCCAGGCTTATTACTTTTTATCGATTTCGAAAAAGCTTTTGACTCACTAGAGTGGTCTTTCATCTACGAAAGCATGCACTACTTTGGTTTTGGTCCATCGATCATTAAGTGGATAAAGGCTCTTTACTGTAAAAGGGAAAGCTGTGTTCTGAATAAAGGCTGGTCCAGTAATTTCTTTCAGATCCAAAGAGGTGTTAGACAAGGTTGTCCCCTATCTCCTTATTTATTTATCCTTTCAGTGGAAGTATTGGCCAAAGCAATCAGAAACAATGTGAACGTAAAAGGTATATGTGTTAACAACAATGAAATTAAAATTAGCCAATATGCCGACGATACTGCACTGATTTTAGACGGGTCAGAACAAGCTCTTCTCTCTGCCCTTAGCATGTTAGATGAATTTAGTAAAGCCTCCGGTCTGAAACTCAATGAGAAGAAAATGGAAGCCCTTTGCATCGGTTCTAGTATTGGAAACGACAAACTTTCTCTGCCAGGAAAAGAATTAACGTGGCCAGAATCCAAAGTTAAAACATTAGGACTGTGGCTATCAGTCGAGCCTGAAATAGCTGCTCTGCTAAACTATGATGAAAAGGTGGAAAAGATAAGGAAAATCCTTAGCTGTTGGAAGTACCGTAGGCTGACCTTGATGGGAAGAATTACTGTTTTGAAATCGTTAGCCGCGTCGCAGTTAGTTTATTTTGCTATCTCCTTTTCCATCGAATTACAATGCTTTAAATCAGATCAACAAGCTGTTTTATCAGTTTCTTTGGAACGGAAAGGGAGACAAAATCAAATGCAAAATTATGATAAATGATTATTGTGATGGAGGCCTAAAGATGATTGATCTTATTTCTTTTAACAAAGCTCTAAAAACAACATGGATCAAGAAATACCTAGATACCACCAATAACACAAAATGGAAATTTTTTTTTCGATTTGGCTCTAAAACACTATGGTCGTGAAAATATTTTTGCTGGCAATCTCAATGTTAAAGACACCACAACGTCTATTAAAGCTATGGATGCATTTCTCAAAGAAATTTTGGAGGTCTGGGCGGAGGTCAACTTCGAACAACAAATAAAATCCCAGGTGCAGTTTCAAGAACAAAGCCTATGGCACAACTCTCTAATTAGAATAGCAAACAGACCAATATTCTTTAAGGACTGGTGTGCAAAAGGAATTACAAAAGTGAAACATTTACAAAAACCAGGGAGCAACAACTTTCTCTCTTTGAATGATTTTCAATTAAAATACAGCTTAAGTGTCTCTCCTCTTAAATATTACGGGATAATATCAGCTGTAAAGACCCTCCGTAAAGAAGTGGATGATCATGATAATAGTCAGGAGTACAAGCCTTTTTGCACTAAGCTTTTAGAGACTAAAAAAGTAAGCTCATTCGTATACAAAATTCTGACAAGAATCAAAGGCGAAGTTCCAAAAAAGAGCCAAATGAAATGGCCTCTAGATTGTAACTACTCAAGAAATGAAAATCTCGACTGGAGCTCAGCATACCTTTTGACATCACGATGCACCAGGAGTACCAAACTGATTGCATTCCAGTTGAAATTTTTACACAGATGTCTAGCAACTAATGACTTTCTATATAAAATTGGGCTTAAGGCAAATGATAATTGCACCTTCTGTCAAGAAGGCCCAGAGTCATTAATGCATCTCTTCTGGACATGTCATGAGACATCTAACTTTTGGAAAAGAGTATCAGAATGGCTGCAAAGTATAAAACTAATGCCCAAAACCTCCACCCTATTAAATGTTACAGCTTTTGGTCTGAAACCGGAAAGGTCAAAATTTGCACTTCAAATTAACTATTGCCTTCTTTTAGCTCGACGTCATATCTGGCTAGCCAAATCTAAAGAAATGTCCCCTAACTTTGACCATTATCTACGCTTTCTGAAATCAAGGCTCGAGTTGGAGACAAAAAGCGGCGATATGGAAAAATGGGAACCTCTTGCAGAATATATACCTACTGATAGATAGCATCACTTCCTCTGAAGCATTTGCAGCTATCAACTTTGCCAACCATCTTGTACATACGCTGTCACCTATGAGCTTTTCACAGCAATCTGCTCATTATCTTCGCTCTCACATACTAGTAATGCTATGCGTAATCAACCTAACAATACACTTGAAACACTTGTTTCGTTTTCTTCCCTTTTGTACCATCTTCATTGTTTTTTTTCTTTTTATTGTAATGTGTTAGATTTATTTTTGTGGATTAAAAGGTGCTGTAAACACTATTAGTGTGAACATTGTAAGTATAGTATTGTGAGAATAATAAGTTTCGTCTAGTACCATAGTTAATGTCAGCTCGGTAAGTAGTTATTCCCAAGTAGTATCTAGTACTGTAATCATTTATTCTGTGCTCTGTAAGGCAATAACTTAAAAAAAAAAACTACGTCCACAGTGTGATAGCACAAAGTCTCCCCCTTCTTAACTCATTCATGCGCAATGAATGAGTTTTAGTGATGGGTGCCTTCATCCGGGAATCTGCATGGACTTATTGCCATAGACGGAAATTAAATGTTCATTAATTTATGCTGTCATTAACCAGAAATAACAGTTCAAGAAGAAAGCGAAGCGTGCCGACTAGGGCTTGAACCTCAGCCTGACTTCAAGATGAAGATATCCCCTTGGTCATCTCAACATTCCTGTGTTAAGTTATAATGAGGGGAGCAAGGGTATTTTCGTGACGCCGTGATCGGTTTTTTTGTGCTCTGTGAATCGTGATTTGATAAAAAACTGTTCTGTGAATCGTAATTGAAGTGTATTCCATGAGGCATGAAATGCAAAAGTCCTTGGCTGTGAATCGTGAATAGAGAAGAAATAAATTGTGAATGTCTAAAGTTGAGTTCGTAGCTGAATTTCACTGCATTGTGATCAGATTTTTTCCGTGACCTTAGTGAATTTAACGCTTGAGTCAAGCTGACCGAGAGTAGTGACAAAGGAAACATGTTGACAGGTTTAAATAAACCTGTTGATTTCCTGATCACCGTGTTAGCCAATGAACCGGTCTCAGTAGGATTTTTGACTGATGAGCCATTGATGAATGACATGATGCTGTTGGTCATTTCAAGGATAAATGCCCCACATCTCTTAACTACTCCCATAATCTAGGAAACACTGTGTACGAAAGCATCAAAAGGATCACAAGCTGGGCAGCCTATTATTCCACTCACCCAACATCCTACTATCCAGTTCCAGACAGTTCAATTCCACTGAAAGACATTTCCAAACTTTTGCATCTTGGGAGAACAAGGTACTTAAATTCTACCCAAGAGCAGATCATGAGAGAATGGGCAGTTCAGCATGGCAAGTGCGTTTGACAGAGAACTGTGAGGCAAGAAACAACAAAGTTCAAGGCTGGCACTTTGCCTTTGAATATGTATCATCCAGCAGATTCTGCTTACCCAAAGGACAAGATCCACCACGAACCTCCTACACAGTATCAGCCAGCTGTTCCACCAATCTTCGACAAACAAGAAGAGCAAGAGTAAGAAGTCGCCTTTGCTCATCCTGAAGTGTCTGAAGCCCCGGAAGTCCCAGAAGATGATGTGCAGTATGACACAGACAGTGGCCCTGACGATGCCGTGGAAAGTGACAATGACAACGATACTCAAACCTTCTTAAGAGCCGTAACAACTCACAGTGGAAGAGCTGTCCAAGTCCGATATTTCTCTTAAGAGGTCTCTTAAAGTAAAACCAACAAATTAAGATTTCAAATATCACCTTTCCAACAACTGTAAATTATTGGTAAAGTTAAAGAATGCACTTTTTTGTACAAATTTTGATTACAGTTTCGTGCACATGTTCGAGAATGGTGAAAAGTGAATTTTTTGTTTCGTGATTCGTGAAATCGAAAATTTACTATCGTGACTTCGTGACAAGAACCCCCCCCTTGCCCCCCCTCTTATAACTGGCACCTGTGTTACATGTATGAAGCTCGATTTGGCACAGAAATTTTTGTAGAGCTCAACGACTCTACACTTTCGTCACCAGTCTCCTCCTACATGTTGGAAAGATACATTACCTCCTACTTCATAGCTTTTACCATTGTTGTGTATTGTTACTATGGTTACCTGCCTATTTCGTAACATTTGATTTCAATTTGTAGCATATTCCTCGCATATATCTCACATATATTAAAGTGTTATTACAGTGTTATTACGGTTTACAGTGTTTTAATCGTTTTCAATTAAAATTCTGTATTGAGTTTACCCTCTACCATCTACACTCTACGCTCCACAGTTCTATGTACGGGCATAGAGGCTTACAGTCATTGTAGCAAATATTAAAGTGCATGAGGAATGTTTAGTGTTATTACGGTTTACAGTATTTTAATAATCTTTTTAATGTACAATTCTGCATTGAGTTTATCCTCTACGCTATATGTTCTACCATCTACATTCTACTCTCCACATTCTACCAGCTACTCTCTTCAATCTACGATCTACCATCTACCCTCTAAGCCCACCTACACTCTACATTCTACCAGCTACTCTCTTTGATCTACGCTCTGCGCTCTACAATCTACCATCTACCCTCTACCCTCTAAGCCCATCTACTCTCTACTCTCTACGTTCTACCAGCTTCTCCCTTCGATCTATGCTCTACGCTCTACGATCTGTGATCTACCCTCTAGGCCCATCTGCTTGGAAGGTTGTTGAAATTTTTAAATTTTTTTAAAATTTTTTAATGAAGACTAGTGAGCAGGACAAAGGAAGACTTCTTGTAGTTGTATGCTTTTTCGTTTATTTCCGACATGTTTCGTCTTTTCTGAGACTTCTTCAGGGAATGATTACAACTAACATTGAACAGCATATATAGCACATAAGCGTGCCTTAGTTGAACTTCCCATGGAAGTGAATAACTGCTGAAACATGCTGTAAATGGATGTTACAAGAAATGCCTTAATGTACATGTTATTGCATGTTGTTATATTTTGGGGGCCATATGATAGTGATTAGTGCTAATTGTATGGCCCCCAAAAACATACTATTTACATAGATGTGCTAAAGTAGTAGCAGATTTATAACTGACCATACAGTCTAAGTCTGGTAAATGTCTTTGGATAACCAGCTTGATGTTAGTGGCTCTGAAATAAGCCATTTATTTGAACTTGAAATGAACAGCAATCTCTACGACCAATTACGACCCTAAAAACTAGTAAATAACATCTCCATGTGGTCGCAAAACATCCACTAAGCGTTCAAAGTCACATGACCTAAATATTTGCACTTTTTGAGTGCACTATAACAAAATGCCCCTCACATCAGTTAGCATGACCACAGTTAAGTGTAGATTTAAAGACTACCATTCTACTGTTGCAAGATTTACGTTTTAGTGAAAGCCATTTAGTTCTGTTACTTTATTTAACCTCCCTGAATAAAGGAAGTAAAAACCCAACTGGGTAACTGCGAAGCTGGAGGCACTTCCAGAATTTCTCGCGTTTCCCTAAAGGTTTTAAATGTGGAGCTATTTCTAGTGTAGCACATAAGTTCGCCTCTAATAAAGGCCCTCTTGTTGCTCATGGGATGAAATGACTCAGAGAATGTACAGATACGTATTTAGTGGCTTTTGATAGGTAGAAAACTGCAGAGTGCTAAAATTAGCATCTTTGTAAAGAAATAAATCAAGAAACGAAATACTACTTTCCTCAATAACATATTATGTAAGTTTGATATGCCATAGAGACAACTAAGAAACTCTAATAGGATTTGTTTGGAACCCTTCCAAACAAAAGATGTGTCTTTTTTCAATGTTTTAATTTTTTAATCTTTCTTAAATTTTTTATTTTTTTATTTTTTAACATTTTTTATATTTTGGGGGCCATACAGTTAGTGCTAATCGTACGTCCCCCAAAATATAACAACACGCAATAACATTTGCATTAAAGTGTTCCTTGTAACTTCCGTTTACAGCATGTTTTGGCAGTTATTCACTTCCATGGGAAGTTAAACTTAGGCACGCTTAAATCATTCCCTGAAGAAGTCTCAGATAGAGACGAAACGCATCGGAAATGAACGAAAAACCTTACAACTACAAGAAGTCTTCCTTTGTGCTGCTCACTAGTCTTCATTAAAAAATTAAAAAATTAAAAAATTAAAAAATTCCAATAACCTTCCAAGCAGATGGGCTTAGAGGGTAGACCATAGAGCGTAGAGTGTAGATTGGAGAGAGGAGCTTGGAAATCATAGAGAGTAGAGCGTAGATGGGCTTAGAGGGTAGAGTGTAGATTGTAGAACGTAGAGCGAGTAGCTGGTAGAACGTAGAGAGTAGAGCATAGATGGGCTTAGAGGGTAGATGGTAGATTGTAGAGCGAAGAACGAGTAGCTGGTAGAATGTAGAGAGCAGAGTGTAGATGGTAGATTGTAGGGCGTAGAGCATAGATTGAAGAGAGTGCCTGGTAGAACGTAGAGAGTAGAATGTAGATGGTAGAACATATATAGCGTAGAGCGTGGAGGGTAAACTCAATACAGAATTGTACATTAAGAAGATTATTAAAATACTGTAAATCATAATGACACTAACCATTCCCCATGTGCTTTAATATTTCCTACAATAACTGTCAGCCTCTACGGCCATACATAGAACCATAGAGTGTAGATGGTAGAGGGTAAACTCAATACAGAATTTTAAATTGAAAATGATTAAGACACTGTAAACCATAATAACACTTTGATAACACTTTAATATATTATGTGAGATATATGCAAGGAATACGTTACAAATTGAAATCAACTGTTACAAAATAGGCAGGTAACCATAGTAACAATACACAACTATGGTAAAAGCTATGAAGTAGGAGGTAATGTTTCTTTCCAACACGTAGGGGGAGACTGGTGATGAAAGCATAGAGTAGTAGAGCTCTAGGAAAATCTCTACGCCAAATAAAGCTTCATAAAATGGGCTCCAGTTGTTTGATCCATCAATAGCTTTGAACAGTGACTGTTAATCAAAAGATTACCAAATGTCATGTGCAAAGGCTTCATGCTCAAGAAGTGTTTTCCTTGTGCAAATTATTCCAAATGTCCATACCACCTCATTTTCTTGTAATAATTATAATTACATTGCTTTTATGGCTTGAACATTTTTATTTTCCAATACCTATATGTGACCCTATTTGGGAAAACAGAGCTTGATGAAAATTGTGTTTAAATGCATTTCAAGAAATTTGGAAAGCGTTGTGAATGCATTGTAATGCTTGATAATGATTCACAATGATTTTCAACATTTGTAAAGGATTTGTTATTGAAGCAGACAATGCTCTTTTAAAGGCAAGAGTGATTTTGTAATATTTTTCAATGTACATGTACGTTTGCTTATGATTTCCAATGAAAAGGTAAAAGGTTTCAAAATTTAATGCTGTTAACCTCAACATAGCGATGATGTGAGTGGGTATATTCATCTTGTGGATTCTATTCATCAACTAAACTGGCATGATATAATCATTATTCACTTTCAAATTTTTCATTGAAAACTATGCCACTTTTTTTTCCAGTAGCGTTACAAACTGCAATTGTCTTCTCTTGAATGGAAATATTTCCATTTGGAAATCTTTCGCAAGGCAAAATCAATGTATTCCTTATCACACACACCAAGATCTGACTGGTGGAAAAGTTTATGGCTAGTGTACTTGAATATTGTTCTCTCCCTGAATCGTACTACTTATATATTTCTTATTGATGCATTTACTGCAGCAGTGATTACAATTTTAGCCAGTCACAAAATAGAAGACCATAGAATTTAACACTTGCAGTTCTTACTTTAGAGGAAAACTGATTGTCAACAAATTAATTTTGAGTTGCTAAAACTTTGTTAATAAAGTTACCATTATTTAACAATAGTCTAAACCGTGTATTACACTGTGATAAAACATGACGGTCATTTGAGAACACAAGGGAAATGTAGAAAACACAAGTAGAAACAACAAAGCACACAGATCGACAAACTGACGCAATTTAAAACCACTAAAGTGCTACAAGCAAACCCCAGCAAATGTCTATCACAAATTTCTTTAAAGGAAATGTTTTTCACAATCTCTAACAAAAATGTTGACGAGAGGTGATGGGGCAAAAATTAATAAAACACCCTTTTTCTATGTTTTATACTGTGATGAAACCTGGGTTTTTAACTATCAGAGTGCACGTAGGGTCCTACCTATATTATAAAGTGTAATATTGTTTAAAATGTGATTTAGCCGTTTACAGCAGTGTGACAATAACTTTCAATTCGTTCACATTCTTTCATCCACCCAAACCATCCAAGCAGAACCCAAGAAAACCCACCTTTGGCTTATTAGATAGTCTGCATACAAGAAAGAATGCAAATTAATTAAAAGTGGTCCGACTTCTGGGCTCCTTGCTGTTAGGTAATTAATGGTGTCATGTTAGGAGACATTGTGTATAATCATGTAAAAACAGCATCATAATAAAATAAGTAATCTCAGGATAAAAAAGGTGTTGGAACCAAATTGGCTATAAATTATAAGGTAAAATGGAGTGACTAAATTACTGCAAGTCAGAATAGTATTCTTGTTCTCATAAGAGGTAGCATGGAGAGAAAGCAAAAAAGTAAAAATCCACAGATGTGAAAACCAACATGAAAGCAGTAAGAAAATCAACTTATACATTCAGACATGAAAATTAATCATTACTGCTAAGGATTTTTGTAAGTTCTATTCTTGGCTTTTATTAAACCTATACTTATTTATTAAACACCTCATTTGAAAATGACTATTGTTTAATTTAGTTGATTCAGGTGGAGCTAATCTTACAAGGCAGGCTGAAGTCTTTCCAGATAAACTCCATTTTGGAAGAATATTTTACAATCAAGCAACCATGTCTTCCAAGGGAATCACTCAGGTACATATTTTTAATTGAAACTTCAAAAACATGCTTATTACATGAAGGTTTAACAGTGCAGTGTATTAAGTACCAATATCTGTGGTATGTGATAGATATTACTGACAGTAACATCATTCTGGCTCAAATAGTGTGTAATAATTGTTATGAGCTAAATGTACGTGTTGAGTGGTATACTACAAAATGTCCGTCAAGTGAAAATGAATGGGAGTAGGCTCCTCCTTGTCATTGCTATATTTGTTGTCGTCATTGTCTTCATGATCATCATTGCGTCTTTTCCCCTGATGGAAAATGGGGCCTAATAGAAGTGGAATGCATGCATCATACTATCCTATAGTGAAAACATTGATAGAAAACCTAGTACATGTATAATGTTGGAAAGATGAATTTTACTCATTTGTCTCACAATGGAGTCACTTTCAGATGTTGATTGTGACATTTCGACTGCTATACTGTTAGTCTTCATCAGGCAATGAGGTCAATTGTTAACATGTTGCTTTTTCAGGCGGCATTGGACACAACTCGCAAAGCATGTTGGGAGAAATTTTTGCTCGAGCTCATTTTCATCTGATCCCCAAACAGCAAACATCTCCACATGCTGAAGGTGATATGGAAATATTTCTTATAGGAGGTTCATTCGCTTCTTTTTTTTTAATTTTTCAATTTTTATATTTTGGGGGCCATACGATTAGTGCTAATTGTATGGCCCCCAAAATATTAGAACTGTTCACAGTCCCCTATTTTTCCGTGAGATCGTAGATGTCAATCATTGAGCTCGATGGGCTGCCATCTTGGTCTTTTGATGCGAGCAAAACTGGAGAGAGTACAAAATGCCCGTGGGTAGGGGTGGTGGAGGGCATGGCAGGCGGAAAAAATAGAGAGACTGTAACAGCTTCACTCTGTCTCATGTTAAAGGGGTGCGGCCACCAGTTTGGCGTCTCCATTAGTCAAATCAATTAACAATCTCCTCCCCTGAGAAAAAACCTGTCAAATCAGGGACGATGATATGATTACCTGTTACTGTGTTGTGAATTTCGAAACATTTTGGAGGTTTACTAAGTTGAGTGAAATGAATGCGGGAGGGAAGAACTCTTCTCTGACTCCAAAAAAAGCGGCAAAGCCCGCAGAGAATTCCAATTATTGAGATGCGTGCTGTCTTTGTGGCATTAATTGTAAAGTGTCAGTCGGAAATAAGAACAACCAACGGAGCTTTCAGCCATTTCCTTCGCCAAAACGAAACTTTGATATTTTAAACTCTTGCTGAAACCAGTTGGAAGAACCGCCAAAACATCTTTTCCTTCGAGTAAACGAGAAACGGCCTCCTTTTGTTCGCACTTTGAAACCAATCCTCCAAGACAAGAAGCAGACAGACGATCAAAATCAAAACATTCTCCAGAAAATTCTCTTGAAATCGATGCCATTTTGGCCTGAGCCACGAAGTAATGAATGTCACTTTCTATCACTCAAGTTGTCAACGCTCTGCTACGTTCTGATGAACTCTATTGTCCCTTTGACCAATCAGGTATTGCCATTGCTGGAGCAACTAACGCGGCGAACACCAGAAAGAGTGAAGCTGTTACAGTCTCCCTATTTTTTCCGCCCCGTCACCCCCACGCCATTAACCCCACCGCCACTACCCACGGGCATTTTGTACTCTCCCCAGTTTCGTTCGGATCAAGAGACCAAGATGGCAGCCCATTGAACTCAACGCATCTACGATCTCACGGAAAAATAGGGGACTGTGAACAGTCTACCAAAATATAACAACACGCAATAACATATGCATTAAGGCATTTCTTGTAAAGTCTGTTTACAGCATGTTTCAGCAGTTATTCACTTCCATGGGAAGTTCAACTTAGGCACACTTATGTGCTATAAATTATACGCTGTTCAGTGTTAGTTGTAATCATTCCCTGAAGAAGTCTCAGAGAGAGACAAAACGCGTCGGAAATAAACGAAAAAGTTTACAACTACAAGAAGTCTTCCCTTGTGCTGCTCACTAGTCTTCGTTAAAAAATTTAAAAAACAAAATTTAAAAAATTAAAACAATTAAAAAAATAAAAAAAATAAAAAATTGTAAAAAATTGTATCTATTTTGTAGACAATGTGATAAACACAATGTTGGTCTTGCTTTACTTCCTTGAATGTAGTAAAAGAACTACTAATGAGTTTGCCTCAGACATTGCCACTGGCAATATCAATAGGTTATTCACAAAAAAATCCACACACCCCCAACAGATGGACATGCTTTTTGACTGCCCCTTCCAACTGGATCTCCTCAAGTACTAGACCCCCCTCCTGCCAGGATTTCCAAGGCAAAAGACCCCCCCCCCCATGCCTGGATTTCCAAAAAGATTTATGGGCCTTAAATTTCATTTATATTCAGTAGAATTCTTTGCACAATCATATCCAGAATATGCTCTTGTGTAATTTCTAAAGCTTCAGCCAATATTAAGCTTACAATTATTATGTAGAACTCAATAAAACAAGCTAAATACAAATACATTTTTGGACTCGTAGCTTTTTGAAAACATGTGACTTGTTTCTTACACAGCGCAAAATATGTCTCCAAATTTATAAGGATAAGACTTTCGGTAACTCGAATAAATATTTTACCTCTAAGCTGGGTTTCTAATAAGGTGAGGGAACGAAATTGTGTGGAATATTGGAGGCAAACTGTGTGGGAGAACACCTCGATTGACTGCACGGAATTGTGCAGATTGTGCAATCTTTTGATGAACAAAATTTAAATTTCAACTGTTCTTGCCAAGTGCTACAGCAAGGAAATTCTGCATTGACAGTATATATAGTTTAGCTTAGTTTATTTCCCTAGAAGTTCAAATACACCTAGCCCGGGACATCCAAACGATGGAAATCAATGATTGGAAAACCAATCGATCAATCGGTATCAATCGATAAAATTAGTTAATTGGTATCAGTTGGTATCGGTCAATCAATGAACAATCGATAACCACGCAAAAACTGTTCATCAATTGCTATCGATTGGCACAGAAACCTCGAACAGACGTCACACACGCTACTTGTCCGATCATCCGCCATTTTTAGGAAGCCAGTGCCAACCCAGTCTTCTCAACGCAAAGAATATACCCTGTTGCACATGTACTTGAATTACCCACTTGCCCGTCATTGCCTTTCCATGTCATTTCTGTGTCATTCTTAACCATCGTGGACAGCTCAGTTTATTTTATTTCTTTCAGACACAATTGGCACCTTCATAGATTTTTTGTTTGTATGTTTATGATCTTTGTTTTAAGCACGATTAGGTTTGTTATTATCAGGCTAGGCATTTTCTGCTTTATTCATTATTTTGCATCAACTCATGCTGCTGTTGTTAGCAATTTCATTGTTTGCCAAATTACAACTTCTGTTACCAGAATTTTTCTGTGAAGGCGCAATGCAACCACTTTCCATCTTTTGAAGTCTGTAGTATTGGCCCGTGTCCGCTCTGGTAAATAGCTTTCCACTTTGGATAACATTTTCAAACTTCAAACGTTTCTGTTTTTGGTTGACGTTTTCATGGGATATGTGTGGACGGGGGAAGCAAGAACAGGAACAGCTTTTGAGTTGTCAAAGGAAAATGGATACTGGTGGACGGTGCTTTGAAGAAAAAGAAGAGAGTATTGTTCTCCTGTTAACTTTGAAAGCATTAAAATGAAATGTGTTTACAATTACTGCGTACAAGGATGTGATATTTATGCGCCAATTCCATCAATCTGCAGCCAATCGATATCAATTTATCTATTGATTGTTATTGAAAATCAATACCAATCAATAACAACACAAATCTTCACCATTGATTGGTCATCGATTAACATAGATGAGGACCACCAGATGCCAACCTTGTTAAGCTTAATTGGTGGCAAAACGTACACATTGTTGAGAGATCTTCTGACACCAGACTAACCAGCTATGAAGAGCTTCCAGGAGATCGTCAGAACCCTTCAACAACACTTTAGTCCTAAACCATTAGAAATAGCAGAATGTTTTTGTTTTTACAAATGAAACCAGCGTGTAGGAAAAACTGTGTTGACCTATGAAGCCGATCTGAAGAAGCTAGCAGCCCACTGCAATTGACGGGTTGGTCTGTGGCCTTTGCAATGTACAGATACAAAAGTGTTTGCTCTCAGAAGCCAAACTGAAATATACCAAGGCTTTGGAGATTGCCGTAGCGATGGAAACAGCCATTCTTGATGCTTCGGAATTGCAAAGTGAATTTCAGCTAGAACAACCTAGAGTTGACAAGATATCAGATAATAGCAAAACAACTCCAGTACTTCCCCCACTGCCGAACCCCACTGCTAACGCTTGTTATTGGTGTGAAGGAGACTCGCACGCAACACACAATTGCAGATTCAAGGACCAGACATGCTATCATTGCGGAAAGGTGGGACACATTTCAAGAGTCTGTTGCTCGAAACAACAAGGTAAGCCCAAACAAATGTAGAGAACACAGCAAAACACCCAAGAACATACTATTGAATACAGTAAGATCGATGAATATGAAGATTTATTAAGCTTGAAGATACATAATGTGAGCAACCTGAGCAGAAATGTTATCTGGGTAGATTTAAAAGAAGAGGGGAAACCTCTGAAAATGGAACTGGACATGGGCTCGGCAGTGTCGATTATCATGAATTGTACTTGAAGAAATTTAATGACATACCTTTGCAGAAAACTGAATTGTTGTTAAAAACTTGCACTAGGGAGAACATTACTCCTGTTGGAGTGCTCAGAGTACATGTTGAGTACAAAGACCAGCAACCATTACTGTTGGATCTGTTTGTCGTCAAGGGCAAGGGCCCTGTGTTGATGGGGAGGGATTGGCCCTACAAGATACGCTTAGATTGGTGTGCCATCAATTCACTGAACATTTCACAGGCTGCACTAACTGCCAAAGAGCATCTGCAAACCATGCTAGACAAATACTCGGATGTTTTTGAAGATAAACTTGCAACATTCAAATCAGCTAAAGCAAAGCTAGCCTTCAAAGAAGACACCCAAGCTCGTTTCCACAAAGCTCGAGCTGTGCCATATGCCTTGAGACCAAATGTTGAAGAGGAACTGAGAAGACTTCAGAATGAAGGCATTCTCACGAAAGGCGAGTGGAGTGAGTGGGAAACTCCCATTGTACCCGTCCCAAAGAAAGATGGATCAGTACGAATATGCGGTGATTACAAAGTTACAGTGAACCCAGAGCTACAAGCTGAGCAGTACCCCTTACCCTGCATTGAAGACATCTTTGCAAGGCTTTCTGGTGGGCAGAGATTCTCAAAGATCGACATTTGTCAAGCATTCCACCAACTAGAGATGGAAGAAGATTCTAAGAAATATCTCACTATCAACACTCATATGGGCCTGTTTCAGTACAACCAACTAGTGTTCGGCATCACATCTGCACCCGCTATCTGGCAGCATACGATTGATCAAGTGCTGGAAGGAACATCTGTACAAGTTGTATCCTTGATGATATGATCATTACAGGAAGGAATGATGAAGAACACCTGGCAAATTTGGAAGAAGTCCTGTGACGGCTACAGCATCATGGCTTAAGAGCAAACAAGGCAAAGTGTGAGTTCTTCAAGGAGAAGATAACCTACTGTCGGTATGATATCGACAGCAATGGCCTACACAAGTCAGTGGAGAAAGTAGAAGCAGTTTTGAAAGCACCATGCCCAAACGATGTAGCTAAAGTAAGATCGTTCCTTGGGTTAATCAGTGATTATCACAGGTTCCTGCCTAACCTGTCAATGGCAGTGCATCCCCTGCATCAACTCTTGAAGAAGATTCACAAATGGAAATGGACAAAACAATGCCATGAAGCATTCCACAAAGTGAAAGAAGTGATCACTTCAGAGCAAGTTCTAACCCACTACGATCCAAGCCTACCACTCACAAGAATTGAGGAAAAGTATGCACAGATTGACAAAGAAGCCAGTAGTCTGGAGGGTCAAGACGTTTCATGTATATTTGTTCAGGTGCTCGTTCTCCCTGTGTACAGATCATTAGCCATTAACGTCACTCTTTCATCTGCAGAAAAGCATCCCTGTTGTCACTGCAGTTCAACTTCAACATTATGCTTTGTTCCTGGCCGGCTATGATTACACAATTGAATACAGAACACTAAAGTTCATAGTAATGTAGATGGTCTTTCCTGTCTCCCTCTTGAAGCAGAAATCAGAAATGAAGAAGTGGTAGACCCAGTGGGAGTCTTCAATTTGTTGCAGTTCAATCCACTACCAGTCACTGTGGACAGCGTCAGTAAAGGATGGCCATACAACCATGTTCCTGAACTCAACCCCTTCTTTATGCGTAGAGATGAGATCACATTACAGTCAGCCTGCCTAATGTGGGGAATAAGAGTCATAATACCTCCCAAGCTGCACCCACAAGTCCTCAAAGATCTTCATCAGGGACATATCGGAGTCGTGAAGATGAAAGCCATTGCCCGGAGTTATATCTGGTGGCCTGGTATTGACAAGGAAATTGAACTGACTGCTAAGTCCTGCCCTGGCTGCCAACTAACACAGAGAGAGCCTAGTACAGTACCAGTGCACCCATGGGAATGGCCTTCGTTGCCCTGGCAATTAATTCATATTGATTTTGCAGGACCGTTCCTTAACAGCATGTTCTCGGTGGTAGTGGATGCGCATTCAAGATGGCTAGAGGTAGAGAGAATGAGTTCTACCACTTCAGAGAAGACCATTGAAACCCTTCAGATGTTATTTGCCAGGTATGGAGTGCCAG
Organism: Orbicella franksi; assembly: GCF_964199315.1. Classification (NCBI taxonomy): domain Eukaryota; kingdom Metazoa; phylum Cnidaria; class Anthozoa; order Scleractinia; family Merulinidae; genus Orbicella; species Orbicella franksi. The sequence continues at coordinate 18,616,923 of NC_138152.1, read as the reverse complement.
CCCAGTTAGTAAGTGACATTATCATGACACGTATGGCCCTGTGCGCAATTTCCTCAGAAAACCATAAGAAAAAGGGCCTCGTATGAGGGCCGTACACGTTGAAGTGATCAGGCTGGAAAAACACGCACCGCCCTACTAGAAATGCATATGGCCCTACAAAGAATGCATATGGCAAAATCGATGCGAGTTAATGACAAAAACAATTTTGTTGCTGCAAAATTTTGTTCTCTTCAAAATGAGTGATGAAAGTGAACATTCTGGGAGGTAATTTTACTATCCAGACAAACTGTCCGATACAGAACTACTTCAGTCGCCAACTCAGGGTCCAAAATTGCAACTGACTGGTTGCCAATGCAACTAAAAATTAAGTGTTGGCGACCAGAATTTTAAAACTGGTCGCCAGGAGGCGACTAACCTTTTGTCCTCTGGGCATTTGAAATTCCGAGGTAAAAGGGCTTTTTTTAAAGAGAAAACATGAAGCTCCTGTGGACAATTGTGGTAAAACGAAGTGAGGATTTTGCGATCGCCATATTTACCCAGCGCCATATTGTGTCAGTGGCTTCTCCCAATACGGATATTGCGGGCGAAAATGAGACTTAGTGAAATCGTGACAAGTTGTGACGAGATCGAAAGCGTTGGCGGAAACACGTGCGCTTAATTCTTCATACTTTACCTAAATTCCAGTAAATTTCAGCTCTGAAATATAAGTTGAGGTGTTATCTTACCATGTACTACATGTGCAAAAGATGGCTATCAGCTCTTTGCGATCATTTTGTGATTTGCTGCTCCCAGGAGACGAAACATCCATTCTGAGATGTTTCGGTGACTTAGATAAATGTTTGATTGTACAATCAGATTTAGTAGATTTGGCTAAGCTGCCTCGGGATGACCTTGGAATGAGCTTAATACCAGATGACATCGCTGCTAAGCCTTTGGCTTATGGAAATCCTGTGGCACTGTAATCAACTGGAAACGGCAATTGTTTATAGAGTTAGGTCTCACTACTCATTTTGTGGTGATGAATCTCGTTGCTGGAGAGTTGTATTTCAATGCTGAATATTATGCCAATCACAAAATTTTTTTAACTAAACGGAAATAATAAGAGAAAGAAATCCAAAGCCTTTACTAGAATGTTGACAAACACGCTCATTGAGATGTAGGACTCTGTTACTGTTACACAGCTTTTGTGAGTCTCTCCTTTAATAGCTGTATGTATACTGCGTTGAATGAAAACATTTTGTTGAAAGGTTAAATTTTGTGCTTTACTATAAATTAAGGTAAATTATACCCTGGGAAACCACAAAAAGGCGACCAAACCTTTCCATCTGGCGACCAAAATTTTTAGGTTAGTCACCAGTTGGCTCCGTTAGGAAAAGGTTAATTTCAGACCCTGCAACTCACTCTGAAAGCAAAGAAAGAAAGTCAACACTCCTCATAAATGAAGAAGTTTACAACTTTGTCAGAAGCCAACAACAAGCAAACAGGTGGTCAAGAAAACAACTTTTCAGGATGAACTGTGTGATAGTTAATCTTTGGAATAAGCAAACAGTCTTGAGGTGAAACTTCTTTCAGTGGAAAGTATCAAAGAATTCACCCTAGGTCAAAAGCAAGAAAACAATGCAAAGAAAACAAAGCATGATATATTAAGTTAAATGTTTTTTTTTTTGAGTTTCCAGAGCTTCTGGGAGAAGTTATTTAAACCAGAGAAATCACAAACGTACTGTAGAGTCGTGGTAAATATTAAGGGGGGAGGAGTTGTGGAGTGTTTGGCCAGCAGCTGACATTAGTGAGCATGTGCACTCATGCATGTTTCTGTAACCATGTGCTTTGATTCACATTAAACTGAATATGTGACAGGGTTGGCTTTGGCTTCCTAAAAATGGCAGATGATCAGACAGGTAGTGTGCGTGACGTCTGTTTGAGGTTGCTGTGTATGCACACATGTACTATTTACAGTGGTTGCTACTTACCTTGCAGATGGGAGATGTACTTGAAAATAATAATTGAATTCCATAGTATATTTTAATAGAGTAGTTTGTTTTAAGGTGGCTGAACACAGTTTTTGATACCTGTGTTTCATTCACCTTTTTCTCTAAAACCCTTGATACCACGGTCGCCAAAAATGGCTGCAAGCAAGTTAACAACGCAAAGTTTGGTTTTTTGATGGTTAAGCTGACGTATGTGCCATTACCATGGCAACATGAATAAATATAAAGAGGCCTTTAAAATCAGTTTTGTTTATTTGTAGAAAATCTAGTTATTAGATTTTCTTTATAATTTGCATGCGACAGGCTTGTAACAATTCTCACAAGTTAACACCATTTGCTAATAATTTAACAGAGAGATCTCTAATCATTCCTTGTTGAAGGTTCACTGGAATATCTAGAATTTCCTTTGTTAAAATTCAGTTATTTTCAATACTCCAGTTACTTATTTCCTAAAGTATTTTCATGCCCAATTTCGTGAAATTCTAATGAGTGGTTCTCGAGAAATAGGCGTATTTCCGAGAGTGCAATTTTTCATTCAATCGCAATTTTTTGACTTACTACACATGCACTGCATTTAACTGGGTTCTTTTGGTAACAGAAAAAGCTGAAAATTGCTGGGTTCTTTGCATTGTTACCTTTTCTAACATATCTTTATTATAAAAGACTAAAGCCATCAATACACTGCGTTCAATTATAGAGAAAAATAGCACAGATGGTGCGGGTGTTGAGTAAATAAAATGATCGCTCTATTGAAGGCAGGTTTGTTTTTTGCAAACCTTGTGCGCACGCTGAATTGCATCAGCAAAAGCGCGCACGAAAACTGTGTTCAGCCACCTTAAGAGAATTGCAAAGTACTGACAAGTGCACATACAAAACAAAAAAGCACAACAGCACAAAAAAACATATTCTGGAGCCAACAATAGGTTCACTTGTAAATTATATTTAGTTGTGATTTATGTTTTTTTAACTGGAAGATTATCTATGATAAACACAGTGAATTAGCAATGAATGAATAGCTCATGGTTTCATTACATGCTCTCATATTACACTCAATGACTCAATGTAACTTGTATAATAGGGACTCTTTACCCAGAACAGTGCTATGCAGGTCATTTGAAGTACATGTATCTGTCAGTTTACAATTTAGAATTCAATGCAAGTCTTGTGGTCAACAACACAATGATCATGTAATGATTTTGACATTTTCTTCATGTACATTGGATATTAAATATCTTGCCAAAAACAGTCTCCACAGCACTTCCTCGTGTCGACTCATAATGACTGTAACCAACTGAATAATCAAGGATATAGCTGTATCCCAGATCATTGATACTGGGATGTTTTGACTGCAGTAACTAAATTGTAACAACATTTTGAAATAAAAACACTTGCAGTAGCTCTTAAAACTTAGGATTGCCATGCAGCTTTATAAGTAGTCACTTGCATTATGTCATTAAGTATTCTGTATTGGTCTATTTCATTTCTAAATTTGATATCCTAAACACCAGCATGCTGTAGCTTTCCTTTTTAGTGCAGAGTGCACTATTGGGATGGTTATGGGGGTTGCCTGCTGCTAAGGAACTAAGGCGCTATGGCGCTATGGCGCTAAGGTGTAAACTTTAATGTTTGTTTAATTAATTAATTTCAATTAATTAATTAGTCTAGAGGCAAGGAAGTAGTGGGAGTAGGGTGGGAAAGGTACATGTGTACTCTACGTAAAACACATTCCATCGCCGTCGCTTAACTCTGAACATCGCAAAGCTATATATTTGTTTCAGGTAACCCCTTGCTCTCCTTGTGGTACCATTCTCCTTAGAACAAAACTAATTTGCTCTAAACGCATGCGTAGATTAGTTAGGGTTCGTGGCTTCTATATTAGGTGAAGGATACATTGCATACGGAATCACGCACAAATGTTGAGTGGTTTTCCTTATGGTAGAGCTCAACATGTAAGACGCATGCGTTCTAGCATTGTTAGTGTTATACACTATCTTTACACGCAGTATTTTATATATCGTGTCATGTGACCAAGGACGGCAGTTATTTTTCAGGTAGCGCCAATTGTCCCTTTTTATTGCAAAAATGAAACGTTACTGTGGCTGCGTAGCTTTTAGAATTACAAACAGGTCGGTTCAACAAATATCATCTGTTGTTTTCAATCTACAATAGTGTGCTTGTCAGGGTTCAAATATGTTGCTTCTCCTTAGCGACTTGTTTATTTCTTGCCTTAATTGTGTCTGTAAGAGAGACCAAAAAGTTCTCAAGTTAGTGGCTTTAATACTCCGCAAATTGTAAATTTGTAACAAAAGAAACCAGGAAAATGCTCAAATATTGCTGCAGACGCCGTGGCACCTAATGAAAGTTCAAATTAATTTAATCAGTCTTTGAGGAGACTCATTCATATCGGCCAAGTAGCGCTGTTTATCTTCAATACTTTTCGTTGAAAAGCTTCTCAGCCATCAATATCGTTGTGTGTTAATTTTGAATTGTTTTATTGTTAACAACAAAGGTGGCAACAGAAAAAGAAAGTGGTATTTCGTGACTATCTGATAATTAAATTAGTTCTTGTTCATCGGTAAAAATTTGCATTTTTAGTAAAACATCGTCTCTGTTCCGTTTCTTCATCACTACATCAGATATTTAACTTTCTTTCATTTATCTCCAAAAAACACGGACATCTTCCGTATGTTTTGGAGAAAACAGGGGTTTCATATTACATGGCTTTGCGAGGAAAACAAAAGTACCAAGTTACAAAGTTGGCGTGAAGAGCTAAATTGTCACGTTTGCTGCTTCAGCGTATTGTTGAATTTAAAATGAACGAAAATCAACTTAAAGCACCAGTAGTAATTAATTTGTGCGTAATGTTTGGACCTTGAATGAAAATACAACCTTGAAACATACACACTGCAAAGGGGAAAAGCCGTAGCAGACTACCAAGGTAGACACAAACCGGAAGTGAACCGAGCAGGGGTGAGTACTTATGGGACTACTGTATCAGAGCTATCAATTGCGCTCTGCACTACCTGAGATTGTCTCACTAGTTTGATAACTACAGTGTAGGTGGATAAATTTAGTTCTTGGGAAATATAGCAAAGTTGACTCCAAGCCCATAGTCTTTTAAAAAACCAGTTGATAATTTAGGATTTGCTTCAAACATATTGGCTGGTTCTGGTATAATTTATCACATATGACAATACAAAGTTTCCTTTGGTCCTCTTGTTGAAGATGCCTCGGGTGGATTGACAGTTATTTGTAAATTATGTACATAAAACACTTATTATTTATTGTTTACGATAAATATGGTATCTGCTACAGTCTTCAATAAGCTGCCTCGAAAAGTCTTACACATTTCGTGAAGACATGTCTGCAAGGTTTTCAAATGCCATTAACACTGACTTCAAACTTAAAAATAATCAACTTCAGTATCCGCTACAGTCTACAATAAGCTGCCTCGATGCGCGAAAGTCCACAATATTGTGTAACACTCAAAAGAAACCACATGGATGAACAAAGAGATGATATTATTTACCCCTGAAGAATTTTTTTTTGGGGGGGGGGCAAATTGGTGTCCCTGATAGATAGATAGATAGATAGATAGATAGATAGATAGACGGACAGACAGACAGACAGGTCTCGAACTGTTATGCATTATGCGATTAGAAGTGCATTCTGTTGATGCAATGACTGAGCAATAACATCCAAGAATAGAAAATTTCTGTTTCACATAACAAATCAAGACAGGACAAAAACAAGCCAAAAAAAAGACAGTTAGTGATCATGATAGTAAAAATTCACTGTAAATGAGATGATAATTTATCTCAGTTTATTATATAGACCAGGTAGTATCCAAAGCAGGATCCAAAAATCTTGAACATCGGCCAAACAAACAGATGACATACACACTACAAAAACAAATTAACAAGAAAACATTACAATATAAAGGGAACAAGCTGAGTCCCAAAACTATACACTTATCTTGATAAAACAAGGGTAGAAACCACACCATCAAACCCTGCCAAATGCTGTGAATATCTGGCAAATCAATGTAAAAGGCCCAAATTCAAATTTGATTTTGACCGTTAAAATGGCGGGGCCCGCTGAGCCCTCCGGACTTTTTCCTAAAGTTAAACTATCGAACTAATAGTTCACGCAAAAATAATGCACAATGCTGATCCTTGTTACCTCACAAATGACCAAAAGAATATCCATGTCAAGTGCGGCTTGTAAACAAACATTTTCAACATAGCGTGATTCCATTGACTAGTTTGGATGCAAAAAAGCTTACCTGCACTTGAGACTTGGCAAATAACTGGCCTAGATATTACACTAGCAGCTCCTAGAAAATGTGGTTGATTCTAATGATGAGAGCAGAAATTGGTGAAGGAAAGACAACCTACTCTCAACTCGCAACAAAAAATGTATCCACCATTGCTCTGGCTGAGACGACAATGATTGGTCGAATACTGTCATGTGAACCATGTCCTACACTGTCTGTTGCTATTTGTAGCATGTTGGTTTGCTGCTGTTGGTGCATCTCGATCCTCATTATTATTCCGACTTTGTGACGCTGTTCCCTCATAGGTCTGACTGGCTGTTGTGTTTTTTGATCGTAGGTACATGTATCCATGCTTCAGGAATTTCAATTCCACTATCTCTATTGATGTTATTTGAATGGGTGAAGTCTAATATGGATAGCTTCCTTGACCCTTCATGTGCTCCAGTGAGGGTCACGATCAATAAACTTGATTTTGTCCCAAATGGGTAAATGCCCTGTTACGTTGGCGTGTTCCGAAATTGTGTGGGGTTGCGTACAAGCAATCCGTATGTCTCTGTCATGTTCGTTTATCCTCTCTCGCATACACTTTGCCGTATCTGCAAGGAATCCTATAAACAACACTGTCTTGTTTTGTTGGTTCAAGGGTGTCTTTAGGTTGCAGTAAGTAGGACCTAAGAATTGTGTCAAATTTAAAGACAGTGTGTACACGTTGTTGTTGTAGGCAGCAGCAAAGAACCTCTGATACACCTTTGATTTAGGGTACAACTGCAGTTGATTTAACAAGTACTGTTGACAAGTGTTTCTTTTCCTCAGCGCTAGCTGAAGGCTTTTTTATAAGGTGTTTAGCATGGTCATAAAGCACTTAACTAATATACCACGCTTCAGTGACTGAGGATGCTGTGAATTGTAGGCTAGGTATTGGTCAGTAAGTGTTGGTTTCCTGTATACAGTGGTAGTGAGAAGACCGTCTGCATCCCTTGTAACTGATGTGTTGAGAAAGGAAGTGGTGTTACATGTATCACTCTGGATATCCATGGTTAAATGAATAGTTGGTTATTGACTGTTTAGATGTTGTGGAAAGCCATCTACATTGTTTCGATCTAAGAGGGTAAAAGTGTCATCTACATATCACTTCCAGATCTTAGGTTTGCAGCTTGTAGTAATTATTGCCTGTTCCTCAAATTCTTCCTTGTAAAGGTTAGCTATAACCATGGAGTGAGGGTTCCCCATGACTGCTCCGTCTTGCTGTTCATAAATTGATCCATTATATTGGAAATATGTGGATTTCAAAATGAAATCTAAGAGTGGCAATTTGTCTAGGTGTAAGTTTCATGTGGTCGGAAAGACTGGGATCATTTTCTAGTTTGCGTGATGCGAATTGTATGCACCCTCTATTGGCACATTAAAAGTGATTCTACATCAAAAGATACTATGACTTTGTTTTGTTGTGTTCTTTTGTGGTTGATGGTGGTCATGAAATGAGTAGAGTTAGTAACTGTACAGTCTGATTTGCCATCAAAGGAGACAGGATATCAGCTAGGTGACAACTCATAAGCGAAGGTGTTAATGCAGGATACAATAGGTCTTAATGGTATGTTGGGCTTGTAAATTTTAGGTTGACCGTAAATCCTGGGTGGCTGTTTGTGCCTAGGTTTGATCTTGTTGTAGAAACACGCTAGCGAGATGGGGCATTTACCCATTTGGGACAAAGTCAAGTTTATTGATCGTGACCCTTACACACAAAGGATCAAGGAAGCTATCCATATGAGACTTCATCCAAATAATATCAATAAAGATAGTGGCATCAAAATTCCTGAGGCATGGATACCTACAATCAAAAAGCACAACAGCCGGTCTGCTACAATGCGGACTTTTGAGAGAACAGCGTCACAAAGTCAGAATAATAATGAGGATTGAAATGCACCAGTAGCAGCGAACCAATGTGCTACAAACAGCGACACGTAAACAATCAATCTCATCACCTGAGGTAGACTAGCAGTATATTCTCAGAGTGACTCCATCGTGAAACAAATGAGTAAAATTAATCTTTCTTATCTTACACCACAATGAACAATAGACACGTCTTTAGTGACATATTATAAGGTCATCTTGTCTGCATACGAGCCAAATGCCGCATCAGGCTAAAGCTTATCCCGGTTTCTGTAGCATGAAGCAGCTAGGAGTGTTTTTATCCCCCCTCCCTGGATGGGATGCTACATGTAGTCCATCACAGGCTTACAGGAACAGCATTAAAGGATCCTAGTCAGCCTCCACCATTTTTGATGAAATTGGTGAAGACCGAGAAATCTTATTGCTTCACTGTAAGTTGTGTTCTTGAAAGTATGTTTAATTAACTTTAATTAGTAGTGTCACAGTGATTTCCATTGTTTCAACATGCTCTGAACAAAATATAATAGCCAAACTGACTTGCATTTACATGTAAACAGAAACAAAGGTGTGGCTTATTAGGGTCCTTTAAGGTCGCCGGTACCCATTTATACACCTGGGTGGAGAGAGGCACTGTGAGAGTAAAGTGTTTTGCCCAAGAACACAACACAATGTCTCTGGCCAGGGCTTGAACCTGGACCGCTCGAGCTAGAGACGAGTGCACTAACCATGGGGCTACCGTGCCTCACACAATGTCTTCTTATCATCATCATTAAACCCTTTCGCTCCCAGTGGAGCATAGGTCCACGGAAACCATTGCTCGCCATCTTGGTCTGTTTTGGGCTATCCTTTGAAGCTGCCACCAGGTGTAGCCTGCTTTGCTCGCCTCGTCATCTACCGTCCTTCTCCAGTTGTTTCTGGGATGGCCTTGGCTCCTCTTCCCCTGTGGGTTCCATCTCAGTGCCTGCTTGGTGACATTGCAGTCAGTTTTCCTGAGGATGTGCCCAATCCAACCCCACTTTTGCCTTCTTATCTGAATGTTGATCCTTTCCTGCTCAGTTGTTGTCCATAGTTCTTCATTTGTTATGACCTCTGGCCAGTGGATGCCCATTATGGATCTCAGGCATTTGTTGACAAAGGTCTGCAATTTGGTGGAGTTTGCTTTTGTTACTCTCCACATTTCAAAGCCGTAAAGAAGGACCGACCTTATGTTGGTATTAAATATCCGTAGTTTGGTCATTCTGGAAATCACTTTTGATCTCCAAACAGGTGTCAAGATGGTGAATGCAGTTCTTGCCTTTCCAATCCTCACTTGTATGTCCTGATCAGATCCACTGTCCTTGCTGATGTTACTTCCAAGGTACACAAAGTCCTCCACCTCGTCGATTTCATCCCCATCTAATTCTATCCTGTCTGTGTTCCTGGTGTTAACCCTCATCACCTTCGTCTTGGATTTGCTGATCCTAAGGCCCGTCTGCACTGAGATTTTTGCCAGTCTTGTTAGCTTGGATTGCATGCTCCTGTGGTTATGTGAGAGAGGGGCGATGTCGTCGGTGAAGTCCAGATCTTCTAGTCGGGTCGTGAGTGTTCACTGTATGCCATCCTGATGTTTTTCTGTCGTCCTCCGCATTATCCAGTTGATGACAAGCAGGAACAAGAAGGGCGACAGCAAGCAACCCTGGCGCACTCCAGTGAGCATCTCAAACAGTTCTGAAAGAACTCCGTTGTGGATGACTCTGCAGGTGCACTTCTCATGGGTCTTCTCATAGTGGTGTAGCAGCTTCCACAACACTTCCCTATTAACGCTGTTGAATGCCTTTTCATAGTCCACAAAGGTCGCATGAACAGGAGAGTTCCACTCTAATGACTGCTCCAAGATGATCCTCAGGTTGGCAATTTGATCTGTGCATGACCTATCTTTCCTGAACCCAGCCTGTTCTTCCCTCAATCGTTCATCCACCTCTACTTTCAACCTCTCCAGAATTATCCTATTCAGTACTTTTCCTGCCGTTGACAGCAGCATGATGCCTCTCCAGTTCTTACATTCCTTCAGATCTCCCTTCTTTGGAAGTTTGATTAGGTAGCCTTCTTTCCAATCATCTGGTATCTCGTTCATTTCCCAGATCTTGCCAAACAGCTCATACAGCATCTTGGTCAAGGTGTTTAAATCTGCCTTGATGGCTTCTGATGGTATGCCATCGGGACCAGCTGCTTTTCCATTTTTCAGTTGTCTGATGGCTCTCTTGATCTCTGCTTTAGCCTGCTTATTCTCGCTGACCTGCAAAGGTGTGTCGGCTGGTTGTATGTCGGGCATCTTGCCTGGCGGAGGTCTATTGAGTAGTTCTTTGAAATGATGTGCCCACCTTTTTCGCTGTTCATCCTGGTCAGTGAGCAACTCTCCGCTCTTGTCTCTGACAGGTCTGTCTGGGATCTTTCTATCACCTGCCAGTTTCCTTGTGATGGAATATAGCTCTTTTGCATCGCCCCTGCCTGATGCCTCCTCTGCCTGTCGCGTGAGGTCCTCCACAAAGTTTCTTCGGTCATTTCTGATGCTACGTTTAATTTCCTTGTTGACTTCCGAGTATCTGATGCGAGCTTCTGCCTTCTTAGCTCGTGTTCTGCTGTGATTCAACATCTCCTTCACCTTCTTCCTGGCTTCTATCTTCTTCAGGGTGTCTAGACTCAAAAAGGTCTTATGCTGTTTGCGCTCTCTTCCCAGCGTTTCCTCACACGTCTCCTTCCATGCATTTTTCATGCCCTGCCACATTTCATTGACTGTACTTTGGTTCTCCCTTTCCTCCTGATGCTCTTCATTTTCTTGCAGGCTTGCCAACACTTGGTACTTGTTGGAGATGGTGAGTTGGAATCTGTTCTTTATCTCATCGTCCTTCAGCATCCTGATGTTGTACTTGTGGCTTATTTTCTGCATGTCAGTGTTATAGCTCTTCAGCTTCAAACGGCATTTGCCTACAAGAAGGTGGTGGTCTGAAGCAACATCGGCCCCTCTCTTTGCTCTAACATTGAGCAATGACCTTCTGAACTTGGATGATATACAGATATGGTCAATCTGGTTCTTGGTTCTGCCGTCTGGAGAGACCCAAGTTGCCTTGTGTACCCTCTTGTCTTCTTATGCCTAACAATAATTATTTAGAGTTGTCAAAGATTCTCTAAGATGATCACAGTCAGGACCAGCCTCAGGTTACATTGTTTGGGGAAGGTTTTTCTTTTTCAAGCCATCTTATTTTTGATTTGATATAATTCTCTGACAGTCTCCTTTTGACTTTAAGCAACTGTATTCTAGAGAAAGATGACAGTTTCAGATAGACGGTTTGCATAAATGGTGCCAACATTTGAATAACAATACTTATACATCGTAAGCCTCATGTTCATGTGAAAAATCTGTTGTCTGGAAATATTAACACAAGACTTAGGATGTATTACATGAATTATTGTCATTCAAAGTATGGCACCATTTATACAAAGGCCCTATGAGGGATGTGTTATGATCTTTCATATGTTCACTTCAATTTGTTTTTTGCAACAAAAAACAGTCTTCATGTGTAAACAGGATTTAGACTTTCATGCAGAACCAGTTTGAACAACAGCTAGTTATATTGAGGAGAAACTTCCCAACACAACCAGTGGATCATTTTAAGATCATTTAGCACCAGAAGAAAAGAACATATCAGAAATACAAAACAATGTGCTAAAGGTTCCAACGTTACAAATTTGCATGGACTTTTGACTATGTAATTGACTTTGACAACTCCACAATCATTGACAAAGGAAACCATCACACCAGAGGGATGCTTGAATCATGCCACACGGCAAAAACTGTTGAGGCTGATAACAACTCATGCCCACTCCTGAGACAATATGACATTCTTTTACACAAACATTAATTTTAGCACTTTTGGCGTTCTTTCGAACATTCTCTATTTGTGCAGTAATTTTAAATTTATGTGAATTACTTTCTATATTAAAATTTTTAAAGTTTCATTTTATATTTTTTAGTACTTTTTACCAGAGAACGCTATATTCTCTATTATCAAGACCTGTAGAATCGACCATGTTGACTCAAGGACTTGTTTGCAATTTGTGGGAGGTACATGTACAGTGGCCTAATTTTTTGAGAAGCTACAGTAGACTGTGGGTTGAGGAGTTCTGCTTTGAGCCTTGGTCAGGGTCATTGCTTTGTGTTTTGGAGCTAAGACACCTTGCTTTCACAGTGCCTCTCTTCACCTACTATATAAATGGACACTAGTGAATTACTTGGTGAGGGTAACCATGCAATTGACTTAATGTTACGGAAATCAGGATAAGCTCCAGCAATGCGGACACTTAGGCCAGCACAGAGTGCACCTTGCATGCAATGTATGCATGTGTTCATGCTATTTTATATGTGAGTAGTAAGGTTCAGTACATAAATTACAGGTGAGATGAGATGGAGAGTAGGATACAATTAAGAGACATGAAAGCAGCGACAAAGACGGCTCTGAAATGTGCTAGTCATTATTTAAAAAAATGGCATTATTATTTACGGTATTTCTTTTCATTCAACTCTGTACTTTGGCTCCCCATGGCATCAACAAATGCTTTTATTGTAATTAATTAATTCATGCATTTTTCGAGGTCAGATAGCGGTAGTCCTTGGTTCTTGTACAGCTGGAGGTGCTTATGTGCCAGCCATGGCTGATGAAAGCATCATTGTCAAACAACAAGGAACAATCTTTCTTGGGGGACCACCATTAGTAAGTGAATGTTCATGGTAATTATGTTCATGTGATATAACTGACAAATATGGTGCATACATTGTGCATGTCATTAATTGAAGGGGCACATCAGGGCTCAAAAAATTTTTGAATTTCCACCTTGCCCATTGGGCAAGTAACTCTCAAATTTTGCTTGCCCAAGGCACTTTCTAGATGATGAAGTCTAGATCTACAGCTCTACCACTCTACTGCTCTACGTCTCTACTGCTCTACAGCTCTACAGATACCAAGCATGGAATGAGAATCGTCTATTTCAATTTTTTTCTGTGGTACTTCTTCAAACTGTGCTAAGTACTTGACACGTGCTGAAAAATCTAAACAAAACTTAAGTGTTATGAATGCATAGAAACAAATGTCTTACTATAAATGTTCTAACTTTGCGAGAAAAGTTTTGAATAAAAACAAGGGTCTTTCCAACGTACCAAGTGAAGTTTTGAATAGAAACGAGGGTTGTACTAACATACTAACTTACCAAAGAAATTTTTGAATAGAGACAAGGGGTTTACTAAAGTTCTAACTTAGCAAGGAAAGTTTTGAATAAAAACAAGGGTCTTTCTAACGGACTACTAAAAGTTTTGAATTGAAATATGGGACATACTGTTGTACTAACTTACTAAGGAATGTTTTGAATTGCAATAAGGGTTGTATTGTCGTACTAACTTGCCGAGGAAAGTTTTGAATTGAAACAAGGATCGTACTAACTTACCAAAGAAAGCTTTGAAACATGGGTTGTACTAACTTTCAACTAAAAGAAGGGTCCTTCTGTGTGTTATTAGTACAACCACATATTTCACTCTCTTCCTTCAGAATGTTAGTACATTAATATGACCACATATTTCACCATATTTACCTACAGTTTTTGTAGAGTTAATTATGTAGAAATGTGTGATCATAGAGCTGTAGTGCCGTAGACTTCATTATCTAAAAACATGTGATTGTAAAGCCATACAGTTCATTATCTAGATATATGTGATCTCAGAGCTGTACGCAGAACTGTAGAGTTGTAGAACCATAGAACCTTATAACTGTAGAACAGTAGAGCCATAGAATTGTAGAGCTGTAGAGTTCATTATCTAGAAATATGTGATTGGAGAGCGCAGAGTTCATTATGTCGAATGGATCTTTAGCAAATGAGTTCAGGTGTAGGGTTGAATAAAAACTTCTACTACAGACCAAAAAATTTGGTAATCATGGTAACATGCCACCCTTTTTATGTACTTGCAAGTTAGAGAAGAAGTACTAAGTGGTTGGTTATAGAGGTGTAGAGGTGTAGTGCACTACGAAAACTTTTATGACTATTCAAGGTTCATAAAATTGGCTGAGTATAGCCTTTGCGCCTTGTTACTTTTGGGGGTGGTTAGTTTCAAGTGACCATTACTTTCGGGAACAAAAAAAGGTATAACATTAGTAGGACTGAGCTTTTACGAAGTAAAAGCCAGAAACTTGTAAAAATACAATTCTTCGATGCATTTTAAATCTATGTTGCTGCCACATGGCATGGGTGGGCTGTTCATGTGTAGACTGTTTTGTCAGTGGTCAATAGGAAAGCTAGTAAGACACTGTTAACTCTTTGTACTTCATGATGCACTGCTGCTATGTTACTCTGCAGTGACGATATCTCAGTGCGCTTGTTGAGTTTTCAGTCAAATTTAAAGAAATGTTCCTTTAAATACACTCCTGTTGAAAATGATGTTAATTTGGATCACTGATTCGTATAGTATGTTCCTGTTACTTGATGAAAATTCTGTGGGGTTGTTTTAACACCGTGCAACATTAACTGATGAAGCACAAATTGACATTTCATTATATGCTTTATGGCATAAGGAATACCTTCCCTTGTTGTAGAATGCCTCAAATCAGGTTTACATAAATAACTTTCACCTGACTATTAATAGGAAAAATAAACATACTTTTGAACCTGGGTCGCCTTATTTTCGGGGAGTTGAGGGTTGGGGCTACCGGTGGGCCCACTGCTTTTGGGTGGTGGGGGTGGAGGATCTCTACTTTTAGGATCTATCAGCTGCCACAGTTTTTTGACATTACTTCTGGGGGCTCGCTACTTTTGCAGGGTAGCTACTTTTGGGGGGTCATTACTTTTGGGCTTTAGGTTTTCTCTCACATGACTCACTAGTGATTGTTGCAGCCATCTGAAAAAAGCTTGGAGGGAAGTGGAGTGACTTTCACTTATGGACCACCATTTGGTGCGGTTATGAGAATTAAGAAGTAGTGAAGCTGTTAATCGTATCTATAACAAAATTCTTGATCATGATTGGTTCACCGCATGCTGATTTGTCATCTAATCAGTGCCTGATCATGTCAGGGCTCGAAATTGCGACCAATACAGTCGCATTTGTGACTTAACTTTACTTATTTGCGACTAGAAAAACGAGAGTAGTCACAAATTTGTGACTAGGTTTTGCCTTGAATGACACAAATTAAAAGGGTTAGCAGTAGTCTCAAAGGAAAAAGAACAGTTGTGGATGAAAGACAATTTATTCCAATAGATATAATAAAACAAACCCACAATTCTTTGATCACCAACTGGATCACCATGTTTCATTATTCTAAGGCACACTAAAGTAAACAACTCTCTATCTCTCTCTTGAAACTTCAAAATGGCTACCTCTGTTTGAAATTGCCCTATAATGCATTGCAAACTCTTGACCATTGAGTACCTCATGTATGTCTATGGATTGTGTCGTTTTTATTCGATTTTTCGACTACAAATTTACATTTAGCGACCTTTTTTTACCACTTAGTCACCAAATGGCGACTTAAGGATTTTGTTAATTTCGAGCCCTGCATGTGGGTGTCCAGTCTCAGGTATCCAGTTTGCACTTTTTGTAATTAGATACCCAGATGATTCACGCATCAATTATGTGCGCTTTAATGGCTTCCTTTGCAATGTTCATACAGTTTTTAAAACTTATGAAAAGTGCTGCAAATGTTTGCACTCAAAAAAAGTTCTCAAAGTAAATTTTTAATTCCAAAATTTGTTTTAGATACGTTTAATTAGTAATTGGACCTTGTGTCGTACAATTCAGGGAGTATCTGTGCTCATAATTTTAAATTGGCCTCACACTTTGTGCTCATTGGATTTTGAAATTACTTGCGTGATTTCTCCTCGAATTGTACTCCACTTCGTCCAGTTACTATTTCTTATACTAGAGAAATGATTTGTTCCCAAGCAGTAATCAATCTAAAAATGTAACTCCATATTGAACTCAATATTTCTTTTAGGAGTAGATCAGCAGATATTTTATAATAAAATTATTGTCAAACTGTGTGAGATTTTGCCACTAAATTATTTTGTTTCTGTGGCACTAGGTAAAAGCTGCTACTGGTGAAAACGTATCTGCTGAGGAATTGGGTGGTGCTGATTTACATTGCAAGTGAGATGTTGTTTACTCTCTTCTGATTCTCATGTACATGTATATAGATTTGGGAACGGATCCAAAACATTAGACATGTAACATTCAAATGTAACTAATTTCTGTGAAAATTATTTGGGGATGTTTAATTTGTTTAAGTTAACTTGCATGGCACACCCACATACATGTAAGTGTGAAGGATGAGGCAGTGTTGTAGTGAAATTTTTGATATATAGTACTTTAAGTAGTAATTATACTTATCTAACTCAATCACTTGGTCATTTGAGAGCAGTATTTCCCTCTTCAGGACTGAAAACATCTGTGCCTACTTGATTTTATTTAAAAAAAGGTTCTGTTTAAAGTGCCCCAATGATCAAATTCTCGATATCCATTTTTAACTTTGAAAATATTTACCGGTAATATATTTTCCAAGTTGTAGTAGAGGGATGATTTCCCTCTATTACTCCTTCACTCCTTCACTCCTTCACTGGGTCACTTCCGGTTAGACATTTGGGATCCTGGGCAGAACTCCCATATGAGAAGGTCGGGGATGCTCAGTTGAAAATTTGAATTGAACTCCTAAAGAAGACTAATGTGGGCATTGCTCAAGCTTCATTAGACCCCATAAAGATACCACTTAAAATGGAATAGGTTCAATTACTAGCCACTGTTCAAGAAAGGACCCCATGTGCTCTTGTAGGCCCGACTTGCATACTCGAGAGATCAGCGGAAAACAAATGAGAGCGTTTCTTTTATTATTATTTCTTCGAGTGCACCCTAAAGGATACTTTGACAGCTCAGAATGGTGACGTTTTGTCATCAACACCCTATAAGAGACCAGAATCCTTGACTTGCACCCAAGACGATGAGCATCCCCAACCTTTTCATATAGGAGTCCCCCTCAGGGTTTCAAACATCACACTGTCGAAGGCCGTTTTATAGTTGATGGCACCCTGTCAAGTTAGTTATTCTTTAAATTTCAAATGCAGGAACTTGATATCTTACCACAGAAATGATCTACATTGAATAGATTTTCCCACAAATGTTTTTATATATAGAAGCTAATTATATAAATAGCTCATTTCCCGAGAGTATCCACACAGGTTTAACCATACTCAATTGCCAAACATTGAGGAGATATTGAAAATCACAAATCTGATGAGCTGTATGAATTTTCGAATTATGATTCAAGTCGTGATTAAAAGTTTTCTACAATCAACAGGCAAGAGAATTGAGGGTAATTTGAACGACATGTTTTGCTATTATTTGTACAGTATTGTAAATAAATACTTCAAAGAGGAATAAAGACATGGCAAAATGATTTGAACAAAATAGTTGATAAATAGAAAAAAAAAAAGACCTTACACGAGACTCGGAGTTCAGCAGTCACTAATATCGCCTTGGAAAAGGGAGAAAAAAAGGAGAAACAAATGAAGTTATTACAACACATGGTATTCATGTTTGGTCACCCATCCAAGCAGGAACCCTGCCAAACAGAGCTTAACTTTGTTGAGTGGACGAGACACAGTGCTGTCCTTGTGGTACCATGACTCTACGTTGAATAATTTTTTAATTGTCTCAGACTAGGATCACCAATAACTTCATGAATGTTTTCAATGGTGTTACATCTCCTCGTGTATTCTCTTACCATTGCATTTTGCCAGAGGGCTTTAACCTACAGATTAAAACCTCAAGTCAGTGGCATCAAAATTTTCACTTCTTACAGACGATCCATTTTCCAAGTTGAGTGGCTCATAGCCACTTTGATTTTACATTTTTGTACACAATAGGTCTTTACTAGATATCTGGTGTAAATGACATCATTTACTCAAAAATACCGCACGGGTTGAAATTATAATGACAATTAGTGTAGAAAATCAGGCAAATATAAGAGCCAATTTTTTTTTGTTATTCTTTATGCAAATTGCTGTCAATAATTTCAACCTGTGCGGTATTTTTGAGTAAATGATGTCATTTACTCAAATTCTCAACCAAGACTTGGAACAAGGAAAATTAATGGAGGCCATAAATTCTTGGAAATTAAGGTCCAAAAAACGTGAATTCTAATGTTTGTAATAGATTGAAATTTGGTGAGATATCTAGGAAAGACCTATTGTGTACGAAAATGTAAAAAAATGGATATTGAGAATTGGATCATATAATAGGGGCACTTTAAAAGGATGTGAAATTATAGGATTGTTCTTTCAAGAACTTTGTGTTTGGCCAACCACAACATCATTCCCCTCCAGTTGTTATAAGCAGTTCAACCTCCCTTCTTGGTGAGCTTGTAGACAATGAGGTTTTTTTTCTAAGATAGAGGTGCCTCTTCTGAGTCCTGGATGTCATGTATGGTGGCAGTGAATAGATGTAATTTGCTCTTCCACCATTAGTATCTCTGCGTATATCTGGTCTACATCAGGGGCATTCTCATTCTTCAATGCCTTAGTTGCCTTCTTAACATCATTGACAGTTGAAGGATTTGTTATTATGTCATGTAATTCTAGTGATGGTGGGGTGATTACCTCCGGCTCAGGATCATGTCCCTTTGTTGATCTTCTTATGTATTTCTGTTTTGAAGTTTCTATCTCTTCTGCAACATTTTCCATGTATGTCTTGTCTGCCCTTGTGCTTTTTTTAACCCCCTTATTGAGGATGTTAAAATATGTCTATATCTTCAGCTGTACCTTCAGTCTGACAGATCTGGTGGAAAGGATCTTTCTCTTTTTTTTGTTTTCTGCATCTTCGATTTCCTTTCATGCATACATATCATATATCCACTGAGATCTGTTTTTCTTCTTTGTCCTTGGACCTAGTACTTTCGTTCCTCCCTTCTCAACAGTTTGCTTCTTCGATACACAGTTTCCTGATCTCTGTTTGATAAGGTTTTGATATCTTTGGGCCTTTAAGCTTACCTACAGAAAACTATATGGTAAATGCAAGTTTAATTGCATCAAGTACTGATTGCCAGATTCATGATCAGTTTAATTAATGTTGCCTTTGCTTCTTCTTGGAGAGACTTGATGATTGACCAGAGAGTTTTCTTGAAGTCCAGTGTTTGACAGGAAGGTCATGGCAGATCTAGCAATCATCATCATGATTGCAGTAGCTGTTGCTGTCATTGTCTCTGTAGCAGCTGAGCCACAGTAGGCACCACTGCCACTGCTAATTGTTAGCTATGTGTGTGCAGCTTGACCAATTTAGCATTATCTCATTAAAGTTTTGGGATATACTTCTCAGAACTACAAGATTTCCTTCATCAAAATACTTCCTATCGTAAATGTGAGCTGAACATGACTGAAAAAACAAGAAAAGTGCCTTATGCTTCGTGTTGTTCGCTTTCAGATGGCTTATTTGTCCTCACCAGGACAGTGCAGTGGCCACATGGCACCCCAGCAGGGGAGGCTTAATACAGTACAGAAAATGGAGAGGGCAATGGACCTTTTAAGGAAAAAAATTTTTCTTGGATCTTCCATATCTTAAGTTAGCTGTACACCTTGTTCTGCACAAATCTTCGTTTGTAAAATTAATGACAACTGCTAGGACTGCTGCATATAGATTATGAGGGTAACAATAATCATCCTTATGATATACACCATTGCCTGCATGTATGATGGAAGAGCAGATCAGAAGAGAACACATCTAATGAAGATTGTGCATAAAGTTCTCTCTATTTAGTTGATATCCAGGCAATGTACTTGTGTTAAAATAATTGTAATAAAATTATTATGGCATCCAGTAAAGTCATTTGATGTTATAATTATTACCTTTCACATGTAATGAACAATAAACATTTATAACTACTCAGTGTAGCTGCTGTTTTAAGTATTAACTGATCTAAAATAAAGAAAATAATGATGAAAGATAGAGACAGCCATGCCACCTTCACTGATTCCTTGGTTTGTTTATGAAACTTAACTGAAACATTTTCTGTCAATAAAACTTCAAAACGATTAGTGGCAAATGTAAAGTCACTTTCTTTTTCAGCACATCTAAGAACTGGCTGAGAGATTCCTTTTTCTCATGCTTCATATCCCTGGGCAAACTAAGTTTTCCTCTTCTACCTTTTTGTTCTTCTGCAGAAAGGAAATCTTCTCAATCTTTAGCAGGAGATTAAAATCTTACTTTTCCTCTCTTTGCACTTTACTGTCTTTGCTCACTTTGTTTTGCTGCCTGTTTCATTCTCTTTCATGTCCCACGAGAAACATGGAAAGTACAATTTTATTTTGGGTTCCCCTTTGGGCTGTCTCCAATAGCCTCCGAATCTTAATAAACCTTCCATTTTTGAATACTCACTCGCTTGTCCACTCGTTCTACACTTTTTTTGCACTGCATGTACAGCCCTCAGTCAACCAGAATTGAGTAATATTTTCAAGTGTATTATTGATGCAGGAATAAGCTCAGTGCGTACTGTGCGTGGCCAAATCATTGTTTCATTACCTCATGGATACTTTTGACTTTCAATTATTTTTGTTTTGTAGAACATCAGGTGTGACAGATTACTATGCTGTTGATGATTTTCATGCCCTTCATCAAGCCAGGCAATGTGTCAACAACCTGAACTTCAAGAAGACCTTACCAGTAAGTTCTCTTTACTCTACCATTACTACAAAGCGGGGGAGGTCAAGGGATTCAATGACTGTTTTTGTACTGTAATTCAGCTAAATTAATGGTCATTTTTGTGGCCATGTTACTAGGAGTGGGTGCAGCTGCTGTTGTGACATCTGCTCAGGAAGGTTGGATTATTTGCATACACTTGTTGTGTCCAAGTGCAATAGACATATAAGTATCTAGAAATACCTTAGCTTCCAGACACATTATTGGCTATTGGAACAAAATTCCAGCCACGTTAACATTGCAGCTGCCCAGAGTCAACATTTATACCTCTTTCGATTTTGATAAAAGTCATACTGGATTCCTTTGAATTGCATGATCTGAAAATATACCATAGCATGCAGACCACTCAGGTAACAAGCCCTTCTTGCCAAAACTAGGTTGATTCACAATGCAAGTGAATATATGAAAGATCATATATTTGAACTGTGCAGAAAGATATGAAGACATGATTGATCATCGCAGTTATACACATAACTTAAGCAGTTGTGAAATTAAAGCCTGAAAAAATTCAGGCCCAAACGGGATTCCAACCCGTGACCTCTGCGATACCAGTGCAGTGCTCTACCAACTGGGCTATCAAGCCAACTGGGAGCTGATCATGAACATATGAAAGATCATATATTTGAACTGTGGAGAAAGATATGAAGACATGATTGATCATCGCAGTTATATACACAACTTAAGCAGTTGTGATCAACTCCCAGTTGGCTTTATAGGTCAGTTGGTAGAGCCACAGGCGGCCCAGACGTTGTATGCGATTAATACGTGACATTATGCTGTTGGCGATTGCGTTACAATTTTAGCCGTTTATAAGACAATGTATGAGAATGCCTCGAAAATTACTCTAAATGCTACGTGTAGAAAATAATTTGAATAAAATGGCTTACCTTATGTTTGCATTGCGTTATTTTGATGTCTCTGGGTTCCTGGAGGTGGTTTAGAGCCATGTAGGCGAGTTTTACTTTCTGGCGGTTTGCTTCCCCTAAAGAGAAACAAAAGGCAGGCGACCCACTGGCCTGATGGCCCGCACTCAAAGCTCCGTAAATTCCACAAAAATGGTCTAATCTCGTCAAAATTGCTTCATGGCAGCCGTTGATAACTCTTCTTCCCATTTGCTTTCTCCCAAGGTTTCAAAGTTTATCTTAACCACCCGAGAATGGCTGGTTTTCCAGCTCTTGCTTTCCATTTCGGCTCCATTTCGATCCGTAACCGATTATCTTGGCCACAGGATTTGAATTTCTAGCTTAACGACCTCGCCATCGTGACAAAGTTGCCTCCAGCCGTCGAGAGGCACGGGGCATTTTTTGATCATGCAAACTGCACCGTGCCGCGGTGTATAACTGAAATTAGCGCCTAAAAGCACTGTTAACTGCGGCGAGAGATGGCAACGAGTAACTGACAAATGCCCCATGCCTCTCGACAGTTGGAGGCGATTTTGTCATGATGGCGAGGTCGTTAAGCTAGAAATTCAAATCCTGTGGCCAAGATAATCGGTTACGGATCGAAAGGGAGCAGAAATGGAAAGCAAGAGCTGGAAAACCAGCGATTCTCGGGCAGTTAAGATAAACTTTGAAACCTTGGGAGAAAGCGAATGGGAGAAGAGTTATCGACGGCTGCCATGAGGCAATTTTGACGAGATTAGACAATTTTTGTGGAATTTACGGAGCTTTGAGTGCGAGCCGTCAGGCCAGTGGGTCGCCCGCCTTTCGTTTCTCTTTAGGAGAAGCAAACCGCCAGAAAGTAAAACTCGCCTAAATGGCTCTAAACCACCTCCAGGAACCCAGAGACATCAAAGAACGCAATGCAAACATAAGGTAAGCCATTTATTCAAATTATTTTCTACACGTAGCATTTAGAGTAATTTTCAAAGCATTCTCATACATTGTCTTATAAACGGCTAAAATTGTAACGCAATCGCTAACAGCATAATGTCACATATTAATCGTATACAACGTCTGGGCCGCCTGTGGTAGAGCTCAGCATTGATTCACAATGTTGGAAATCTGGATCAAAAATGGCCATTTCATCTCACAGCATTCCAATCAATGCTGAAATTGATGGTCAATGTTGAAAATCTGGTTTGTTGCCTACAGTATAATGTGCTTAAGTATTGCATATCAACTTCTTTGCAGATAATGCTACAGTATCAATAGATGTGACTTATTGAAGTCATGTGCAGCTCGCAAGAAATCCTTTGTTTTTAAATGTTATGAAACAGCTTTATTCTCTTCTTCCTGAAGGTCACAGTAGAAACTACTGAACACCCTTTGTATCCATCTGATGATCTTTATGGCATTGTAGGGGACAACTTAAAGAAGTCTTTTGATGTCAAAGAAGTAAGGAAATATATATGTCAGCATCACTTAGTTGCTGAGTAGATCAGTGAAAATCTCTTCTCAGAAACTGACAAATGTTTGGTGGCCATATTATTGTTAGAAATAATTAGCAGTTGTCCAGGGAACCTGATGATTATTGTTTTCATTTTGCTCAATAGAGAATGACGAAGACAATCACATCTTTTTCAGGTGATTGCAAGGATTGTTGATGGAAGTAAATTTGATGAGTTCAAAGCACTGTATGGAGATAGTTTAGTAACAGGTAAGACTGAAGATAAGGCCTTATATGTCCCTTGGTGCAATGAGGACAGATGATGATGATGATGAAGACTAAAATGCAGTGTTATGCAACAGAACATACAGTGCAAACAAGTTATGCAAATTTTGTTATCTGTTCTTGTAACAGCTCATCAGATCTTTGCTCAAAACCTAACTCCAAACAGCTTTTCATACCAAGTTGTTAATCATTGCACGATACCAAGGGCAAAATATTGCCAGTTTTCATGTGACAGTCAAATTCCAAAATTAAAAATTACCTTTCATTCTGAGGTTTTAGTTTCATCAGATAACAGACCCTATAGGAACTTGACATTTTACGGGTCAGTACAAAACGAAGACCCCTTGATCTAGACCCCCTACTGAACCCCCTTTTGGACCGCTTCTGGTTCCCATCTGGACCCTCTCTTGGACCCCCATCTGACCCCCTATTTTTTCTTCCAGAAAATATGAGCTTCTGATTCAAATAATTAAACTTAGAACAGAACACAATGAAGTCTCGTATACTGTGATCATCCGGGTGAGTGTAGTTCTGAAAAGAACTGTTGTCGGTGACTGATGTTTCGACAACCTGAGCAGAAGTCATCTTCAGAGTCAAGTGAATAGTGTTTGTCAGTCGATGATGTTATAAGTCTGGTCCATTGAACGTGATTGGTCTGTATAGCCATGCTGATATTGGCTGAAAGACTTGTGTAAAGTTTATCATCAGTCATTAGTGGGTTTCGATCCATCTATTGTTAGTCAAATAGGTCGGTTTTTGGTCTGTGTATTGTTAAGTCGGTCTGTTAGAAGTCTGTTTGTCAGTTTCGTTTCTGTCATGGATAAGTCGTTTGTAAGGCGCCAGCAGTTGTTGACATCTGTTAAGAGGCGTTTGTTCTAGGTTAGTGTACCAGCTTTCCAGAGTCAGTCGTTGAAAATAGTTTGTACTGTAGGTTAAGCACTGAGCAGAGTCCCAGTCAATGTTGTGGTTTGTCAGTTGATGATGTACAGCAATGTGATTGTTGGCATCACCATTTCTTGTGGCTCGTTTGTGATCTTTCAGTCTCGTGTTAAGGTTTCTGCCAGTCTCACCAATGTAGGAAGCCTAGCAGTCGGAGCATTTGATCTTGTAAACTGCTCCCTGTCTGTCGTTAGGTTCGTCTCTGTCTTTCACGTTGGTCAGTAAGTGTCGTAATGTAGTTGTAGGTTTGTGGGCTACACGAATGTTGTAGGGCTGTAGGATCCGTGAGATGGTCTCAGAAGTGCCATTAATGTAAGGTATAGTCACTGTAGTAACAGGTGTAGGGTTCCTGTTTGTAGTGTCAGCTTCAGTAGGTCGGTAAATGTTTCATCTAATAAAGTCAGCGTTGTAGTTTTTTTGTGAAAAACACGTTCAAGGTATCTGTTTTTGTCACATAAGCTGTCCGGTGTGTCACAAACTAGTTGCGCTCGTCTCGTCAAAGTCTTTATAGTCGTGGCCTTGTGTGAAGTCGGGTTGTAGGATGATTCGTCGAGTAATCTGTTGGTATGCGTTGGTTTTCTGTACACTGTCGTTCGTAGTTCGTTGTTGTCGTGGCTTACCAAACAGTCTAGAAAAGGAAGTTTTCCATTTTCTTCGATCTCCTTAGTAAACTGGATGTTGGCTTTCTGGTTGTTTAGGTGGTCGTGAAAATCATCAATTTCATCTTTGTGAACGGCGGTAAAGGTGTCGTCAACATAGCATAACCAAAGCGGTATCGTTTGTTGGCAAGTTGCGAGGGCGCGTTCCTCCACGTGTTGCATCACAATTTCTGTGACAACAACAGAAACAGGCGACCCCATTGCTGTTCCATGCAACTGTTTGTAGTGTTTACCGTTGTACTGAAAGTAAGTCGATGTAAGGCAAAGGTTCAGTAAGTCCATGATGTCTTCTGTCGGTAACGGTAGTTTAACAGTAGATTGCTGTATAGCGGTCTCCGTACACTGTAATGCCAATTGAAGTTGAATACTGGTGAACAGTGATTTCACATCAAAAGACACAAGTTTGTAGTCGTCAGGTATCTACTGTCTTAATAGCGTCAATAAAGTTCTCGTAGATTGTAGTTTGGGTCTTGATTTGTCAGTAACGGGTTGCAGTATGGTTGTCAAGTACTTAGATAGTTAATACGTAGGGGACCCACAGAATGACACTATAGGTTGCATCGGTATACCAGGTTTGTGCAGTTTCGGTAGTCCGTAAAGTTTCAGTGGCTGAGGTACTGAGCACCTCAGTCGATAGTAGCGTTGAGTGTCTAGCGTCAGTCTTTTTAAGCGTAAGTATTTTGCTGTTAAGTTTACGTTGAAGTGCTGGCGTCGGGTCGCGTTTAAGTTCTTCGTAAGTTTGTTTGTCATTAACAAATGCGTCCATTTTGTCAAAGTAGTCAGTCTTGTCCATAACAACAGTGACACGTTCTTTGTCGGCTGATAGTATGACAATGTTGTTGTGGTTATTCAGTCATTTCAGTGCTTGCTGTTCGTCTCTTGTCGCAGAAATTGTGATGCAACATGTGGAGGAACGCACCCTTGCAACTTGCCAACAAACGATACCGCTTTGGTCACGCTACATTGACGACACCTTTACTGCCGTTCACAAAGACGAAATTGGCAATTTTCACGACCACCTAAACGAACAGAACGCCAACATCCAGTTTACTAGAGAGATCAAAGAAAATGGAAAACTTCCTTTTCTAGACTGTTTGGTAAGCCGCGACAACAACGAACTACGAACGACAGTGTACAGAAAACCGACACATACCAACAGATTACTTGACGAATCATCCTACAACCCGACTTCACACAAGGCCACGACTATAAAGACTTTGACGAGACGAGCGCAACTAGTTTGTGACACACCGGACAGCTTACGTGACAAAAACAGATACCTTGAACATGTTTTTCACAAAAAAAACTACAACGCTGACTTTATTAGATGAAACATTTACCAACCTACTGAAGCTGACACTACAAACAGGAACCCTACACCTGTTACTACAGTGACTATACCTTACATTAATGGCACTTCTGAGACCATCTCATGGATCCTACAGCCCTACAATATCCATGTAGCCCACAAACCTACAACTACATTATGACACTTACTGACCAACGTGAAAGACAGAGAGGAACCTAACGACAGACAGGGAGCAGTTTACAAGATCAAAATGCTCCGACTGCTAGGCTTCCTACATTGGTGAGACTGGCAGAAACCTTAACACAAGACTGACAGAACACAAACAAGCCACGAGAAATGGTGATGCCAACAATCACATTGCTGTACATCATCAACTGACAAACCACAACATTGACTGGGACTCTGCTCAGTGCTTAACCTACAGTACAAACTATTTTCAACGACTGACTCTGGAAAGCTGGTACACTAACCTAGAACAAACGCCTCTTAACAGATGTCAACAACTGCTGGCGCCTTACAAACGACTTATCCATGACAGAAACGAAACTGACAAACGGACTTCTAACAGACCAACTTAACAATACACAGACCAAAAACCGACCTATTTGACTAACAATAGACGGGTCGAAGCCCACTAATGACTGATGATAAACTTTACACAAGTCTTTCAGCCAATATCATCATGGCTATACTGACCAATCACGTTCAACGGACCAGACTTATAACATCATCGACTGACAAACACTATTCACTTGACTCTGAAGATGACTTCTGCTCAGGTTGTCGAAACATCTGTCACCAACAACAGTTCTTTTCAGAACTACACTCACCCGGACGATCACACTATATGAACTACTGATACTCCTGGGTTCAAACCATTTACCGTGTTACAATGAAGTCTATTTAATCAGTGAGCAAAATATGAAGAAATTAATGAATCCACACAGCGTTGTGTCTAGCTTTTATAGAGAGCACCTCCACATGAACATCGATTCCTTTCACTAAGAACTGTGCATATTCTTTCAGTTATGACAAAAAGAAACACTCGCTCACGCGCATTCATTCACTCATCTGCCTTTCTTGCCATGTTAACAAACTCCCCCTTTCCTTTAACGTACAGCACAGCCCAAAAATAATGCACACGCAAGAACTTCTTTTTGCGTCAGCAAGCCGGCAACTTCTTGTGGCTTCTTGCGGGTCGCTTGCGCTTGGATCCTGCAAGACGCACAAACTTCCTTGCAGTTAGAAGTAAAAACCCCAAGAACTTCTTTGCGGTAGGATTTTCAAAACGCAAGAAGTTCTTTGTGGTAGGATTTCGAAACCGCAAGAACTTCTTTGTGTTAACATCTTAGCAGGCGAAGATCTGTATCAAGATGGTACAAAGGTGCAAGGAACAGTTGAATTTATATTTTTCCAGTGCTGGCACTTATTGTAAGAAGTATTAAATTAAAGCAACAAATCCTTAACTGACAATTTAAACTCTAATGCTCAGTTCAGACAACAAACTTTTCATGAGCCGAACTTAATTTGAATTTGGACCAACCCAAATTATGAAACGTATGCCTTTTAATTGAGACAATAGCTACCGTTTGAACAACCAAAGAAATGTTTCAAATGGATGATGGCAGCCATTCGAACGGCCAAAGAAAAAGTAATGAGCAGATGCGATGAAAGTGATTGATGAAAGTGTTCTTTGATTTGCCTGAGCTGCTGTTTACATTTTCTGCAAAGTATTTATATCCATCAAAACGTAAATAAATTTAGCCGAAGAGGTCTCACCTGTACTGACGAACAAACTAACTAGACGTTTAATACCACATATGACTACTGTTACTTAAAAGGTCTTGGGAAGTTTCTTAAAGTGATCATGTGACTAATATTAAGCTGTACAGTGTAAGCCATAAAAAGTCTAAGCCCTGTTAAAATCAGTCGGTAGATTTTAGACAGTGGGAAGATTTTGGTCACATGCAAAGCAATGTGTGAAATCGAGAGTATCTCAAAATAACTTTACAGATTGAGACAGAGATAAGGCCATTCCCCTTTTTTTGTTTATTATTGAATGCGTATTCTGATTTTGGGTTGGTAGGTCGGAAAAGGGGAAAAAAAAAGAAATAAAATTGGAAAAGGAGTCTGGATCTAGGAGGCCTGCTACCTCAGCATAATATCCGTGAAGCCTGGAAACAACAAGGTGTGGTTACAAAGTCAACATGGCAGCAATGGTGGATGGAAAACTTGACGTCGTCGTTAAAATCAAACGAGAACTGGGAAAAAACTAAAAGTCTGTAGGGCAAAAACTTGATTATGTTTCAGATTAAAGTGACAATTGTTTGAAATTATGTTTCATTACCTTCATTGCCTTCTGCATAACTTTCTCTTTTTTGAAAACACGAAAATCTGGGTCAGTCGGACGACGCTAAACAGAGAAAAAAAAGGTGATGGCCTAAGGCCTTTGGCTTTGGGTTTATATAATTATTTTCATCAGTTTTAAACTAGTAGCAGTACATTTTTATTGCTTGGTTCTGAATTAGATGCTGGGTTCGCTTTATTTTGTTTTTCAGCGACATGGAGGAAATTTGACTGTTTATAATTATTATTACAATCTGTCCTGGAGTCCCTGGAGTCCCGTGTTCTTGCGGCGCGAGAACTTCTTGCGCCACTTCTTGCACGTGCATTATTTTTGGGCTGTACTGTACTCTTGTGTTCTTTGTAGAGGTTGATTAAAATTTCTTCCTTCTAAGGTGAATGAGCACTTCTTGTTCAAGCCATGGTTCAGGTGTGAAGATTCCTTGCAAACTTGACTGATGTGTAGCCGACACATATTGGGAAAAAAACAGAAATCAGCTATAGTAATACAACTGTTTCGAACTGTTATTACCACTCACCATGTTCAGTAGAAGATTATGCGCTTGTTTGTGCCATGGTGAACAACATCTCACACAGACCATGATGACTGTGACACGTTTCACAAAAAAGTCAATGCATGACAGTGATAAGAGACCACTAACGTGGGATAGACCACGCCAAAAAAATCTATTGTTATTCAATTAATCTCCATGGTAACTGTTAACCCAGTTTAAGTTCAATGAGCTGCCGAAAAATTAATAGTGGCCGCATCACGATTTTTCGGTGACCCCATGAATTGTAATTGATAAATTAGAAATAACCCAGTTATTCCGCTGCGTGAATTCAGTAATGTTATTTCTTCACATTTTGCTCACTGATTAAATAGACTTCATCATGTTATGTTTTAAATCAGGAGCCTGTATTTTCTGGAAGAAAAGATAGAGGGTCCAGAAGGGGTGGGTTGAGAAGGGGGTCCAGGATGTGGTCCAGAAGGTGATCCAGACAGGGTCCAGATGGGGTCCAAAAGGGGGTTCAGTAGGGGGTCCAGATTGAGGGGTTCACGTTTTGTCCCAACCCACATTTTACAATTTAGCTTGACAGAGTTCTTTATTTTGTAATGGAGCATGTTTGAATTTCCAAGCTTTTGCATTGCGTGACATTAAAATGAAGGCCGCAGAAGTCTGTTGTGTAGGTCAAAAAATGAGTTATCGCTTTAGTTTTTGCTAACTGAACAGTTCTTCCACTGGAAGAAGTATTAATTTCATCATATCGCAGCTCTGGAGTATTAAGGTTACTTCAAACCTTTGCGGGAGTCCTCCAGAAAAAGATTCGTACATGCGCTGTTTTCAAGGAAACCCCCACAAACTATATATCAACAGAAAGGTTATAAAATGTAGAATTCAATGAAATTATGTTTTGTTTTGGATTTTGCTTTCCAAAGGCGGCAGAGGCTGTCAACTTCAAAATGACTGACTGACGTTCCAGCAAATTAATCGGGTATCAAATGCGATCGTTCAAGCAAAATAACTGTGCAGTGTTAATTGCAAAGCCTCAATCTCCAAAAACATGTGAGCATTTTCTTTTATTTCGATTGGTTATCTTTTTATATATCTGTCAAGTTCGACTATCAAAAAATGTGCGTAACCTGTTATGTTAAAGGCCGCCACGAGGAAAGTATTTAAAATAAAGGAATTTGCCGACACGCTTTTGTTCCATATCTATCAGTGAATGTTCTGACCAAATTTCATGGAAATCGTCAAATCTGTATACCCTATTCATTTAAAGAGAAGGGATTCTCTCGAAAAACGAGTACGAGTTTTTGCCTTCTAAAGATTTATAAACATATCACTCCTTCACAGAGGAGTGTGTCAACTTGAAAGCCATAAGCCAATGAAATAACAGAACCCCTAGCGTTCACAGTATGCAAACTTGTGTTTCGCGGACATTAATTTTCTTGGCCAAAAAAAAAATCAACCAATATAACCCCACCAAGGGTTGAAGTAACCTTAAATTTTTGTTTCAAAAGGAAACTCAATGACAGATGTTTCTGCTGCTTTATGGCAGTCATGTTTGTGCTCCTCTTAGGGGCACCAACGTGGTGTCTCCATGCAAAGCATTTTAAATCTGGGTGAACCACCTGTCCAGATAATGTGCAAATGAAAAACAGCAGAGGCCCAATTCTTGGCGAGGTTGTCTATATATCAATCATCTATCATATCCCAGATTCTTGACTTTATTTATTAAATGGTTGCAATTTTTAGTTTTGATCGTGACTGATGAAAACCAGCAATAACCTTACTTAACCAATATTCAAATGAAAATCACTGAGCTGAACAATCACAATGATACTTACCAATGAAATTGATCATTAGAGAAATCATGTATATACAAGCTTTTATGGGACAATTATTATTAAAAACGATTGGCAAAACCTAGGACTAGTTACAAGTTAACAATGTTTTGATACAGTAGACAAAGTAAAATTGTTAGTGCCTCCTATTGTAGAGTGAGATTGCACTCAACAATCAAAAACATGAAGTCTGTTCATAACACTTTACTGTGCAAGAGTGATGTTACAAAAATGTAATGGAACAGGACAATATATAGGTATTATTGTGATTGTTCAGCTCAGTGAGTAAACAGTTATGTATGTAACATGAGAATTTACCAAAATAAGGAACATAAAGAATCAAACTGGCTATGAGTCAGTGAACTCAGGAAACAAATTAATATGAAACTGGCAATTTTGAAGACACTGCTCTGATTTCTAAATGTAGAGAGCTAGAGAGGAGAACAATAATTATTTAGAATACAATCAGCTATTCCCTAGGCCAGGCAAGGTGTTACTGAGTTTACTTTAGGCTGAAGGCCTGAGGAGCTACTCAGAATTGAATTTTACTACAATTGTACAAGAAAGCAGCTTCAATGAATGATTAACCTCTTAAATATTACCAGGAAAGGAACAGGTCTGTGGATGTTACAACTATTGTAATAACGTGAACATCTGGTATAACATCTTATTCCCTTTACTGTACATTTGTTGTAGATGAACTTAGAATTACACGTCGCACATATAGTGCATAGTTAATGAAGTGATTTATAACACTCTTTCAGGCCGACAAGATTAGATAAAATGCAGCATATTTCTATGTATACAAAAGAAATGACTGTAGTAAAGTATAAATGAGTGTAAGGATAGTGTTTCATAATCCCCAGCAAATCTGTCATTGTTCCCTTAAAAGTTAATGGTTTTTCCAATTGTTCTTTGATTCTCTGTGCTGCCTTCTGAGCAGCAAGTTGTACATGATGACGATGCCTATCACTTACAGCTTCTTTGTCTGTGTTCTTATATGGCATATTGTTGCTATCATCTGACACCTCCAATGGATAAAATTTATTGATACAGACCTGACTAATCTGTCTTTCCCTGTGTGTAAATTACTAACAACACCTAGTTTCCACTGGCTGCATGGTGCACTATCGTGTATAAGAACAACATCTGCCATAGCAAGTGTTTTCTTGTTCGACATTGTCATTCAGTTTGAGTGATGTTCACTCAGACTTGTTAGATATTCTGTTTACCATTGTGCCCAGAAGGCTCGTATTACTGCTTTGTGATACGTTGCTCTTTTGTCAGTTCTTTTCTTGAAATCTCAGAAAGGATAAAGTTACGATCTGTGTCTTCTCCCCAACCCTTGTGTCGGTCAATGTTAGAAGGCATTGTCCACATAAGAAATGTGATGAGGTTAGAGGAGAGCCATCATTGATATCCATGTAAGGATAGTCAGGGATCAGCTGTTTAAGACAGCCTCTACTTCAGTGAGTATTGTGATTAGTTCAATCATATTCAGACAGGCTTTCCTTGTAGTTTTCTTTAAGCATCATTTCACCAGTCCTATCAGCCTTTCGTAGAATCCTCCCCACCATGGAGCTCTTTCTGTTATGAATTTCCAGATGATGCTATGGTTGGCAAGGAACTGGTGTGATGTATTTGTTTCAAGGAGTTTAGTTTTCATTGTTTGAAGTTCTTGAGCCCCAGCTTTAAAGGTCTTTGAGTTGTCTGAAATGAGGCTTTCTGGGACTCCACAATGACTAATAAATTTTCTGAATGCTCTGAGGAAAGCCTGAGTGATCCGATCTTCCACTTATTCGAGATGCAAGGCTCTTACTGCGGTACAGGTGAATAGATAAATATAAATTTTAGACGAAGTTTGATTTTCTTGGTTGCGGACATATAGAGGACCTACATAATCAATTCCTGTAAATTGATAGGCCTGTGATTGCTGAACTCTTGGTTTCGGTGAAGGTGGTATGGGTATGGAATGAAAGGGTGGTCCTTCTGTTTTTTTTTTCTGCATTTGGAGATGATTCTTTTAACAAGTTGTTGACCTTGAAGAATCTAATATGTTTGTCTCTGGTATGAGTCAATGTTTCACATACTCCACCATGCATGACAACTTTATGCATGGATTGGATGATGAGTTTCATGAGTAACTACCTTTGGGTATTTTTTGTTTTTGTTTTTGTTTTTTTACACTCTATTTCAAATAACACAGGATTATGTTACAATAATTCAGCCCATTACCAGTATATCATACTACATTAAACTACATTTACATTACACTACCTTACACTACATTAAACCGTGTTATACTGTGTTACAGTTTTACTTTGTGTTGTTTTCTATTCCTTTTCCTTTGACACTACATTATAGGATTAAACCCAAAAAAAAGGAAATTACACATAGGCATATGCACTCCAAAAAAAAATACGTCTACTCAAATTGAGTTGTTGTTAACGGAACTAGTCATAAACTTTTTATGCCATAACTTACTTGTAACTTATCTGGACTTATTTGAGACTTAATTTCTCTATTGACTGAAAATCCTTCAATACAATATTTTGATAATGCGATATTTGACAGAACACAGTCCTAATGCGGAATGGAGTGAGTTTTTTTGGGGCAAGGTATGCATAGATGGATGGATGGATGGATGCATGGATGGATCAATCAATCGATGGATCTTAGGACACAAAATTGGCCTCCCTGCAGAGTGCAGGAGGGGCGAAAATAGATGACTGATGATTTATATGAGTAGCATGAGGCAATGTAGATTGATAGGCCTGCCAAATTGCAAAATTTTGACAATGTCGCAATCTAGGTAATATTTGGCTACGTAACGTCTCAAAACTGGAAGGTTAAGCTCTGAAGAAACTTTAACTTTAGCTCTGAAGGCATTCGGTTGCTGTGATTTTGAGGGGAGTATGTGAGCAATGACAGTGTGTGAAGAATTAGATGAAAGAAACTCATTATCCAATAAAACACCATACGCCATTTTCAAGTCGGTGTCCATGTCTCAAGATTGCGTGAAACTGATGCTTTGACTATTCAGTCATTTTTAACCCGGAATTGGCATCTGCATGTGTTTAGGGCATGCAACATAGGGTGCTCAGAAGACTTGCCAACCTGCCGTAAATGATGCAAAGCGTAGTTACAAGCTGAAGAGTCACAGGAGCAAGAACCCTTATAATTCCATGCTTGGCAGCTCTTAACAGTGGGTTCTGATGGAGGAGTGGTGGAGAATGAGGAATATGACAGAGTAGTTGGCCATGGCTTTGCCCCTAAGTATTTTGAGCACTGCGAGCATGTGGGAGGTTAACTCTGCATTGTAGGTGCAAATCATCACCAAATAACCTGCTACAAAGGCTGATAAATCCAATGAAATAAGCTTTGGGTTTGCTGACGTACCTGGTATAAAGTCCTAAGGCCAGTCGATGGTTCTTTTCTTTACTTGATTATCCTTTCCTGGTGAAGATGCGGCCACAGATGAAATTAGGGGTGGTGCCAGTGCAATCGCTTTTCATACATGTAAACGGTGGACTTCTAATATTCCAAGGCCAACTTCTCCTTTTGTTGCTGGACCAGGCCAGCTCACGGTCAAGACAGCCTTGCTTTGTGAATGATGGTGACAAATGCTCTCTAGAGGCAAACAGCCTGACTTCAGGGTTGTCAGCTGCAAGGGCCAGATCACAGAGTGGAGGGAGATGCTCGAATAAATTCAGCTGCAGTGAGGATGGAAAGGCTTAATCCTGATACAAGACTAAAAGCTAAAAGACTTCTGGATAAGGGGTGTGTTCTCTCTAATAATTTCCAATCATCACCTGCAGTGATCCTTATACAATGATTCAAGCCGTGAGATGAGAAATGGACAGGAGAATTCAAACAATGTTTTTTGCTCTATCTATTATTTATTCCATATTGTAAATAAATATGGATAAGGCTAAATGATATGAACAAATAGTTGATGAAAAGAACAAGACATTACACAGGACTGGGAGTTCTGCACTCACTGACATCGAAAGAGAAGGACAAAAAGAAAAGAAATCAAAGAGCGCTTAGAGCCTACTTCTGAATGCAAAGGCCTTTGCCAGATTCAATTCTGGCTGTGTACATGTAAGTCATTTAAAATTGTAGAAGTGAAATGAAATGTATTTCTTGCCTTTTGCGTGAGCAGACTTTAATTGTCCGCACTTTACTATGGAAATGCTTGCTATACGGGTTAATGTCTAGGTTGCATTATGATTTTCAAGTGGGCACCCACTCTGATGGGCACCTCACTCCAGTCAAGGAAGAACTCTTGGGGACAAAGCAGTTATTGTATCACAGCTTACTACCAGTATGGAATTCTTGATTTTTCAATTGTCTTAATCAATTTGCCATCAATTAAACACTGCTAAAATCGAAAAATGGATTTTTATCTTAATTGCTTTTAAAGTATTAATATTTAACCAAAGCTGTAACAAGAAGCTGTAGCAAACCGGGATGTTAACTATTAACATTTTTGTTAAAGAGAAAATTGTAAAACTTCTTTTTAACCCTAAAAAAGATTCCATATTTAAAAACGTGACATTCCCCACGCTGTATGCGTTACACTTTAAACCAAAAACAGATTACATATTAAAAAATGTGATATGTTCATTATTGAGTCTCAAAAGGATGTGTGCAAACATGCGAAATAGATTGGCATTGTTCAGACAATCTGTTTCTTAAACTCAGAGAAATAATCAAATGAAAGTTTTACATTTTCCATTTTCTGTTTCATTAACGCTTTTTTAATATCCAGTTGTATTTTGTTTTGTGGTTACCACGCTTTGCCTTTTTTGCTGAATTTTTCTCTCTAAGTATAGCTGCTGTCAGCTGATTTAATTTCACAATCCACAACATGCAACCAAAGGCACTGCCATCACCAACGTACAAAAGGTACAAAAATGGCATACAAAAACAGGAAATAACCTTGCCTACGTGCAAAGGTCTCAAAACATTCACTAATCTTGCCAACATGTAAAGGTGCACATTAAAAAACTGTTTGGACTAACAACTAATAAACTACAAACTGCAAATGTGCAAAAACGAAAATCAAAACATGTGATTCCCAAGGGGAAAATGTCCTGTCATGTGATGTCACTTAAACCGGATATGTATAAACCGGAAACGAAGAAGTGGCCACACCGGCCCCTAAATGGGAATGTTAAACAACAGTCACATTTACACGCAAAGTACAGGGGC
This sequence comes from Orbicella franksi, assembly GCF_964199315.1. Classification (NCBI taxonomy): domain Eukaryota; kingdom Metazoa; phylum Cnidaria; class Anthozoa; order Scleractinia; family Merulinidae; genus Orbicella; species Orbicella franksi. The sequence goes on along the minus strand of NC_138152.1, from coordinate 18,580,585 downwards.
TACCGACTATAGCCGAAATATGTAAGGTTTCATAATGTCCCGAGCAACTGTTTGGAAAGTTTTCAATTGTTCAAAGTCATGATCACATGGTTCAGTCTGACTCTACAAGTCATGCTAACACATTCAAACTAATTGATTCATGTCATCCACTTAGTCCATTTCCAGCAAGCACAACCCTGTCACCAGATACGTAAGTACAGTGGTGCTTGCCCTGTTTACATGTTCTCCTTTATGCTGTCGTTTGGCACACATCGCCACAGTGCAACTGGTCTTCACTCTTACTGTGTGCGCTAATCCATCTCGACTAGGAATAACCTCTACAATTCATCCAAGTGGCCACTTGCCTCTAGGGAAGGACTCATCTGCCAATAACACTAAATCACTGACCTCCAAGCTTCTTCTTGGAGTGTTCCATTTCTTCCTTTCTAACAATGTTGACAGGTACTCTCTCATCCATCTGTGCCAAAACAAATTAGCCAAATACTGTCTGCTGCCAAGTTTTCTCAAGCTCAAAGACATTTTGTTCTTTCCACAACCAGTAGTGAGAATAAAGGAAAAGACCAGGGACCTCTCAGTATAACCATTCAAGATTTGTCACAGCAAGAGAAGGTAGCTAGAGCTGAAGCTCTGTGGGCTATGAAAACTGCTGCAAGCGACTATTCATTTGCATCATCAGATGGTATACCACAGTTGTTCCAAAAGATGTTCCCAGGAGATGTGTCTAATAACTTTACAATGAGCAGAACAAAAGTGTCTTACATGATATCAGATGGATTAGGCCCATACTTAAGACAAAAACTGTGCCAAGATATTTCACAATCAGGTTTTGGATACACCATTCAGTATGATGAAACAGGGAATGCCCAAGGCTGCAAGCAGTGTGACATACTAGTGCGCTATTGGTCAGAAGAAAAAAACGAGGTCAGTGTTAGGTTCTTGCAGACACTATTCTTTGGGCGTGCCAAAGGACATGATGTTGCAACAAAAATTGTGGAGATCCTTCAGGAAACAGGCTGCCAGTTGCCTCTCTCAGGCTTAATAAGTTTGTCATCAGATGGACCAAATGTCAACATGACAATTTGGAGTACAGTTGATAAGGCACTGTTAGATGAAGGACTCCCTGGTCTTTTGCCATTTATCCCTTGCAACATTCATGTTGTGCACAATGCTTTCCGTGCAGGTGTTAATGTTTACGGAGATGCCTCTGAGGAACTGGCAATAGATCTTTTCTATTGGTTAAAGAGCTCACCCTCTCAAATAGAAGATTACATCCATGTATTAAGTGATCTTGGACCTGATGAAGAGTTATTTATCTGGCATGTACAATGTAGGTGGCTCACACTTATTCCTGCATTAGACAGAATTGTCAAGAAATGGGAAGCGATCAAGAAATACTTCTTGGAAGAATTGCCCAAGCAACAGAAGCCTTCAAAGACCTTGGAGAAGAATGACCGGTACAATCGTATATGTAGAAAACTACGGGACAAGTCCTTCCCAGTGCAGTTGGCTTTTCTTGTGTCTGTGGAGCCAATCTTGAAGAAGTTTCTATGCTTCTTCCAGAGTGAAGGGCCACTGATTCACCTACTGCATCATACAATTTGTGAACTACTGAAGTCCCTGATGGGTCGCTTTCTCGAGACCCAAGTCCTGGCAGACAAAGAGGGGAAGCACCTGCTGGCAATAGACTATTCCAAGTCAGATAACCAACTTTCCATGTCACAGATGGAAGTAGGAGAGAAAACTCAATCAGCTCTGTCCAAGCTGTCTGATGACCAACAGAAGAAAGCTCTTCTAGGAATGAAACAGTTCTATGTGGACACCACAAAGTATCTGATTGGCCATCTACCATTAGACAACAAGCTTTTGAGAGATGTCTCGTTCCTGCATCCAGTTCTTAGGAATAGCAAGCATGGAGCACAAGCTATATGTAGACTGGCAGTTATGATGCTAACACTATCAGAAGAAGTTACTCTGGTTACAGATGAGTGGAAAGTGTACCAGTCTGGGCAAGTCGACGAGGAGAGCGCCACAAGAAGAGTTGACCATTACTGGGCAGATGTGTTCCAGGAGAAATCTCTGCAGGGAGAGTGCAAGTATTCCGTTCTTCAGAAGCTTGTGAAAGGCCTTCTCTGTTTAGCTCATGGCAATGCGGATGTAGAACGAAGTCTTTCTGCAAACAAGAAGACAGTTACTCCTGACAGAACTTCTCTTGGTGAGTTGACAATAAATGGCTTATGTACTGTCAAAGATCATGTCAAGGTGTCTGGAGAGCCACAAAATGTTAAGATCACAAAAGGGTTGCTTGAAGCATCGAGAGATGCACACAAGGCACATGCAAAAAGGCTTGCTGACGAGAGGGAAGAGCTGGCAAAAAACAGAGAATGGAAGAATCAAAGAAAGAGATGCAGAGGGAAATTGAGAAACAGAAAGAAAAAGAAGTAGAGAAGTTGGAAAAAGGAAGACTAAATTTGTCTGACAGAGAGAAAGAATTGACGAAGGCTGTAAAACAGAAAGACAGTGAGCTACACATTGCTAAAACACTCTATGAAGAAGCAAATGAACGACTTTCATGGGCAATTAAGGACAAAAACATCAACGAGGCTGCAATAGCTCAAGGGCTACTTGAAGTTGCCAAGCAAAAGTTGGAACATGCAGTGGAGCAAACCAAAGAGTGATCAAACAAGGGAGTTGAGCTTGACAAAAACAAAAAGAGACTCCTTGAAGACTACTCCAAGCATCCATCTACCAAAAAGAGAAAAGACTAAACGTGGAGGACATTTGTATGATGTACATTTAAAGAGTAGTAATGTTGTACCCATGAATACTTCGAGAGCATGGTGGTAATGCATGAGTTCAGTAGCATTGTTGAAATTATAAGAAATGATTGATGTGATCAAGAACGTTTGCTTGGATGAATTTAAGACTGAATGTGTTAAGAATATGAAGTTTGAGGTTATTTCCAACAGCGTGCTTTCTGGTGTTGGAACAGAGGAGCCTATTGCATTCTGAATAACACTATCCTTTAGTGTATCAGCTGTTTAATATTCTGTTTTGTTGAGTGTATAAAATGCAGACAGATAAGGCAATAAAAAGGATCTTTTTGCTTTATATGTGTTGAAAATACTTTTTAAAAATCCCTATATTCCCCCTATATTTTTTAAAATTCCCCTATATTATCCCTGTATTCTTGTAAAAAAAACCCTATATTAAGCCCTATATTTTTGAAGGAGGCAACATGAAGCCCTGCCCATTGTGAATCACTGTTAAGGAATTAGACTCGACTGGTGGAATCTCTTTGATTTGTTGTTGATGCACTTCAACATGGAAGTTGAGTCAGTCCAGTAATAAATATGGGCCAATTCTTCTTGAATAATCTTGGAGAGCCTTACAGAGATAACACTTGCTGTCAGTTCCAATCTTGGAATTGAAATTTCACGCCTGGGAGCTAATCTTGCTTTCCCCATGACAAATGTACGGTGAACTTGGTTGGTCACATCTTTCAAATGGAGGTAAACAATGGCTGCATATCCTTGACAAGAAGCATCTGAGAATAGGTGCAATTGTACTTCTTTAACTTCACCAAATCTCTTAGGCTTGAAACAGTGGTCTACTTGCTTTTCTTGCAACTTTGGGAGATCGTTTAGCCAGTGCTTCCATTGCTCTTTGTCAGCTTCCTGTAATGGGTCATCCCAGCCCAACCTCTTTCTACTGATCATGAGTATAAGCAACAGCAACTTAGCCTTCAGGACATATGGTGCGATGAGTCCCAAAGGATCAAAGATGGAATAAGCACCTGACACAATCCCTCTTCATGTCATGGGTCTCTGGTTCACTAGCTGCAATATCTTCTCCAAGACCTCCCATACAAATTTGTCTTCTTCTGTATTCCACTTAGGGCCAAGAGCACTCTCTGTAGGAAGTCATTTGAGCTCTAAATTACCGGTAACCACAGATTTGGCTCTTTCAGACTCTGGGATCATAGCAGCACTCCTGTCATTACCTTACCACTTCAACGAGCGGAACCACCTTTCTGTAAGAACCTGTGCAGTCAACTTGCTAAAATGGCTGCTTTCTCTGTAGAACTTGTTGATTTCATCAAGTCATCTACATACATGTTGCGCTTCACTGTCTCTACTACTTCTGCATCAAACTCCTCCTGATGCAACTGGGCTGTCTTCCTTAGAGAGAAATAAGTAACACTAGGTGAAGATGTAACACCAAATACCGGTAGATGTTTCATAATGCGATACTCTTCCATTTCCATTGTCAGGTCCTCATTCGGCCACCATAAAAATCTTAAAGTGTCACAATCTTTTGGGTCCACCAGGACCTGGTGAAACATTCCGTCTATGTCAGCAACCATTCCAACAGCTTCTTGTCTAAATCGACTAAAGACACCCACTTGCTGATTTGTCTGATCCAGGCCCTGCATCGGAAACAGGTCATTTCGCCCCAGGTCGTTTCGTCCCAACTCAAAGTCATTTCGCCCCAGCTTAAAGTCATTTTGCCCCAACTTTAAAGTCGTTTCGTTTAGTAATTTGAAATGTATTTACAAATTACTAGGGGAATAAAATGAGTTGGGGCCAAATGACTTTGAGTTGGGGCGAAACGACTGTAACTCCCTGCAGCAGCTGCTGATTTAGCTATGTGCAAACTCTGCTGCACAATCATAAACCACCCTCACCTTATCAGGCTTCAAAGGATGCATTACTGGATTGTGAGGGAGGTACCACACTGGTTTATCTCTTGTATTCAACTCTTCTTCATGAACCCTTTCTGCATGTCCCTTTTTAGTGTAGTCGTTCGTTGTTGTCTGATACTTCTCCAACAATTCATCATCCTTTATGAGACATCTCTTCAATAACAGGGCTCTTGGCTCTGCCATGCCTTGTTCTTGGGTAAGTACGATAAGTCTTGTCGCCAGGGCAAGGCAACTTCAAAGTGTCCATCGACTTGCTGCAGAGTCCCTTCCATAATTTCTAGGGCTCTCTTATCTTCAACTGATGCACAAACTTTGGTCTCTACTTCTGAGTTTTAAAAGTCTGTTTTCCGTAGTCTTTCTAACTGCCGGCATAATTCTTCATCTCGAATTTCCCATTCAGTTTTGCTGTCCAATAACATAGTGGCGTCCTTCTGATTTGTCAATTTATCAGTGGATTCTTCTGTAGGACCTCAGCCACTAACATCATCATCATCTGATTGCTCATTAAATCTTGAACCTTTAATAATCAGACTAGCACACACATTTTCTTCTTCCAAGTCAGGAACATTGTTGTGAGCAATACAGTTCTCTGTGGTATGTGTGAAATTTGCTGAACAATTTGGGCCATCCTTTTGGCCACCAACAGGACCTATTGCAGTCCATCCTAAACTATATCTGACGGCGACTGGTTCATCTTCCTCTCCTGCCTTGTACTCTAGCAGAAGGAACAAATTTGGCTTTTCCTTGAGACCAACCACCAACATAACTTCTCCAACGTCTAATTCCTGCAATTCAATATTGCACAAATGACTCCACTTCTTGAGGTCTCCCTTCTTGGGGATACAGTCACTTGAGATTGGCATTTGTTTCACTGTTCTCACATTTTACAGTTCCACTGACATGGTTTCATCCATCGATATCACCACAATGTCCAGCAATTGACTCTACAGTAGTTGATCCTGAGTGCTGTAATTTAAGTTATCCCAGCAGTTAAATAAATAAACACAGCTTGTTGGTGTTGTTTTTCTTACCAACGATCCATTTCTTTTGGGAACAACTCTGCTTTACATCGACATTGATAGTCATTGAAATTTACACCTTCCTTCCTCTTGACAGCATTAACTCAAATGCACTCAACACCCTGTGATTACTTCTAGTAATAATATAAGAAAAATCTGCATTCCAAGCATCCCTAAAGGGTAACAGGAAACAATCGAGTGACAGATGTTTGCACCCATACCGGTACTTCTGAATGCCAATAAATTTGGCATTCAGAAAAAAAGAAGTAGGGACCAAGTAGGAACCCGTCGAACAGGGCTTTACTTTGTTGATCTGACAAGATGCAGTGCTGTCCTTGTGGTAGAGTCATTCTATGCTGAGCACAGTATTTTATTTTAAGATCTCTAAAAATATAACAAAGAAAGAAAAAATACAATTATGAAGGTCGCACCTGGAATTGAGACCCCAGAACCTACATGTATGATTGTAAATAACTGAAGATTGAAGAAGTTGTCACAGAGTGAATACAAGTGAGGAAAATAACCGATATTAGCAGGGAAAATAAAGAACAACAAATCAAAAAGAAAATGAGAACCAGCGATACCAGGAATTTATGACTTGCTTTGGTGATAAGAAGTAGTACTTTGTTTGTCATAACATCTCAGACAAGGATCACCAATAACTTCATGGATGTTTTCAACAGTATCGCATCTCCTCAGTCCATTCTCTTACCATTGAGAAAAAAAAGCTGCTGAGGAGAAGCTGCAATACTTTTTCACTGCCAAACACACTAAGTGTAGTCTGAAAACAGCATTTAATGTTTCTTGAACTGAGCTAGGGGTAATTCTAAACTATACGCATCCACAGTAGCACTCTTTGCAGTAAAAAGGAACAAGTAACATTACCCAAAGAACAACAGCTATCCCCGGTCAAAATGAGTGTGATATCACAAGACACATAAAAAGCATGTTGTGTGACGAGAATGGAGTGTATCATGCTAGCAATGCTAGAGCGCATGCGTAATACGTGTTTTGTTCTACCACAAGGAAAAGCACCCGATGTTAGCGTGTGATCCCATGTGAAATGTGTCTTCCACTTAGTATATAGTAAACACTAATGATAACTAGTATGGGAATAGTGAGAGAATAGTACCACAACGAAAGCAAGAAGTTTTCCGAAACAAATTTATTATAGCTTTGTGATGTTATCAAAAACGTAACTCAGACAAACATGTTTTACATAGAGTGAACAGTTACCTACCTTACCCTGCCCAATTCCCTTGCTGCAATGCTAAACTAATTAATTGAAATCAACTAAATAAATGATTCACACATTCATTGAAGTTCCAAAAAGAAGAAAGCAAGCAAAACTTTCATGGCTTTTAAACATGCATACATGTAACTTCAAGAAGTATTTATTTCACACTTAATGATACTACCATCACTGTTTGGCATGAAATTACATAGACTACATTAGGTGAAAAGGATTACGTCATAAGAAGTTCCACTAAAATTGTACAACACTGAATCAAGAATATCTCTAGAAATATTGGAGCAATGTTCTTCAAACTTGTCATCAGAAATGTACAGAGGAACAAAATGGCACCTGTTGTGGCTCCACTCCCACTCTTGGCTCCATTCTCTTTCTGTCAAAGACAAATATCCCTATTTGCAACCCTTTAAAATTGGACAGAGGGTCCTGTTCGGGACACACATGGTGCCCATATTGTCTTCACTCTCCTCTCTAGATTGTTGGGAGCAGATGATCCTTGTTTAAGGCAAAAAATGAGAATTCCAGTCTTAATTGAAATAGGACCAGCGGCAAAACTGTTGTCATGACAATGGCACAATGGGTGTCATTTTGTTTCTTTTGTGATGTACATTTCTTGTGCCAAGTTTGAAGAACACTGCTCCAATATTTCTAGAGATATTCTTGATTCAGTGTTGTACAATTTTAGTGGAACTTCTTATGATGTAATCCTTTTCACCTAATGTAGTCTATGTAATTTCATGCCAAACAGTGATGGTAGTATCATTAAGTGTGAAGCTTTTACTGTGAGCATGCCCAAGTAGATTGAAACTTATTGACTCTCATTGTCAAGAAGCTAGATTTCTCTTGAGATGTAAAGATTAGCTTATCGTGCCAAAATATCTATGCTTTTGTTGCTGACATGGCCAGTTTTTTTCTATAGGTTTTGCTCGAATTCATGGCTATCCAGTTGGAATCATTGGCAACAATGGAGTGCTCTTTTCTGAATCTGCGCTTAAGGGAACACACTTTATACAGCTCTGCTGTCAACGTAAAATTCCACTACTATTTCTGCAAAATATCACAGGTAAGTATACAAACCAAAAGAGGTTTGACTGTGTATGTGCTTTCAAATGTTGTAAATGGCAATTATTCCCGGGTTTATTGATTATTTCATGATGTCAATTGTTCGCTATTGCTAGACTTTATTTCAAAATCAAGGTGACAAAACATTATGCAAGACAACTGTCACAGGTTGGGGTGGTTCATCCTCACTCTCTGTTATTTTGCCAGGTTCTGTTTTTCTGACTTATGCATTATGCATGCATAAGCCTGATAAGCTATCGAAATTTTGTCAGTTTGAGGACGTGATGTCATGTGACAGAGCTTTGGAAGCATGAATAGTGTGACAGGTAGACTAGGTACTAGTAATTTCAAGCAATTGTTTTCGAGCAAAGGCGGCCAATGCTACATTTGTAGAGCGTAATCGTTGCCAGTTCTTGCTACATTGCGTTGTCATTGTACTTCTTTGCTCAGCTTTTTGTCGGGATTTGGTTGCAGTTTTCAAGGTAAGTTATTTTCCTTTTTTTCAATCGTTCTGTTGTGCTGTTTTGTCATTAGTTTTTTCCTTTCAACGGATATTGACTGCACTGTAAACAAGCTTATGAGATGACTTGTTTATTCTTTGGTATTTCATTCAGGTGTTGCTGAGCGAGTTGTTTTGCTCATGCAAACTCAGCTTTCAAACTATCAGCCTTGTGGTTACTCACATGGAAATGTATCTGTCACGCCATTAAGAAATTGGGCTGTGCATTCCTGTGTAAGCTTGTTTCTTTCAATACTCTTTTCTTGGCTGTCCTTTCAAGTAAGTCATAATGTTCTTTAGGTCTCAGGGAGGTGTGTACAGTACCGCAAATGATCCCCAGACCAGAAATGATCCTCAACTTGGACCGCAAATGATCCCCAACCGCAAATGATCCCCGACATGGAAGGCAAATGATCCCACTGGAAAACGAGGAATGGTATGGAGTTTGTTCCTCGGGTCGAGATTTCAATTTTTAACCTAAACAGAAACAAGTCATGACTGACCATATTCTCGATGTAGATATAATTTTCATGACAAATATTTCTTCTGATAGATTAGCGTAAAAGCTCTGAGGAATGCCTTGTAATCAGAGGACCCTGGGAATGAGGTTGCCTTGTTATCGGCTTTGCTTATACCACAACATTTCATAACAATTTAATCAACGCAAAAATTGCAAACGGATAAATAACATCAGATAATTAATGTTTAATTTTCTCGCCTGCCTGGGTGCTAGAGACTTTCTAGTATCATTTCCGGTTTTGGTGAATCACATGAAATCAAAATCCTCTGATACCCAGGATACTCTTGTTACTGATTTTGAAAGACCGGGGGAAGAAATTCTGAAGGATATCAGGTTGTAGTATAGTGGAGTAACCTATGTATCAGTTTAAGGTTGTTCATGATGCAAGACATCTTTGGTCTGGAAATCCTACACTAAAACTGCTTATGGCTGCCATTCTATTTTTAGTCTGTAATGATATCCTGTCTCTCAGTTTTTCTGCATATGTCTCCCACGGGTAATGAAGGTAAGTCTTAGATTGCTTAACTATGTAAGTTGACCAATTAGTGATCCTGTCAAGATTTAGGACACATTTACATCATCAGCATGGAATTTCTGGCTGTAAATTGAAGATGCGAAAGCCAAACCGGCTTGGAGTGTTGAGATGCAGACTTTCTAGCTCACAGAATATCATTTATATGACTAAAAGGTCATTAATATGTCACAATCGCTCTCACTGGTGACGTGGTATTAACACAAATGTATAAAAGTTGTTTATGTCTTCGTTATGGTAGCATTAAGCTATGCGTAGATCAAGCCAAGAGAGATGGTGTCACTGTTTACGAGCTTTTGTTTTTTCCGTGATTTTTCAGAAGAATTGTCAAGAGAAAATGAGACTGAATTATTTATCATGAGAATTATTTATTTTTGTCAATATCTTTTCTTTACATTTATTCTAAGTTATTTGTTTGGATGATGAAGAAAAAACAACATGGAACCAAACTCCATGCCATTCCTCATTTTTTGGTTGGATCATTTGCAGTCCACATCGGGGATCATTTGCAGTTCGGGATCATTTGCGGTCCAATTTGGGGATCATTTCTGGTCTGGTTATCATTTGCAGTCAGAGATCATTTGCGGTGCTGTACAGGTGTGTGCATCTACTGATGCATAAATCAAACAGCAAATTAAATTGTTATTCTGTTGTCAATAGTCTTCTTGTCTTCGATGCTGTTTTGGTGAATTAATAGAAAACTTGAACTGAGCATGCGCAGTCAGTGTTCTCAGTAGACATTGAGCGACATGACCATGTCTTGTTGTCGCAAAATAAATATACCGAGTTACTTACCTCGCTGGCCATTGTCCCACTAAATAAATGTACTGAGTTGTTTAGCAAATTAGCTCGGCTGCCACATATGCACTAAATGAATTTGCCATGTTATTTAAGTGGAGTGAGTTCTAAGGCAGGAAAAGGAACTGAATGATAATGGTTGAAATACTAAGTTTGGCATATTAAGATGTCCATTACACATAAGTATGCAACAGCAGAGCATCAACGGTCTCTTTGGTTGTATGTGATTATTGGGGTTTAAGATCCCACCAATGGTAATAATAATAATAATAATAGTAATAACAATTAATTACTCATATTGCACCTTTTAACATGCAATGATCAAAGGTGCATTACAGTGTACTTCATAAATTCCAAAAATTGTATCAAATTTTTAAAAGCAAGTTTAAAAAGGTACATTTTGAGTAAGGATTTAAACTGTTGAACTGCGTTTGATTTCCATAATGAGATGGGCAAGGCATTCCACAATGTGGGACAGCAACAGAAAAGATCTGTCTCCAAAAGATGACAACATCTTCCCACAAGGGAAATCAAGTAGTAATCCATCATTTGATCACAGCTCAGTGATAGACAGATTGTTTCCTAACTGAAATTAAATCACTGATATACTGGGGTGACTGACCAAGCAAAGATTTAAAAATGATTAAAAGTATCTTAAAAGAAGTATGAAATCTCACTAGCAGCCAATGAAGTTCATAGAGTACAGGGGTAACATGGCTGAATGTAGATCTAATGGAGCATAGCTGATTATGAAGTTGGGGTCTGATTTTTTTCCCATAACTTAATGAAATATGATAATATTGTTGCAGTGCATTACTGATATGATGCTAAGTAGAGACCATAAGCCATGACGATGCCCACAAAAAATTTATGTTTTACCGTCGAATTTCGCAGGTGCCTAGATCTGTTCAGTATGCCTATCAGTCTCAGAACTTGCTCAAGCTTAATATGTAATGCCAACGTTCAATTCCAAAAGAAAATATGAAAAATTAGCCTCTGTTGTTCACATTCCCCTAAATACGCATGTGGTTTTCTCACGTTGTTTTGCACAGGACAGCTAAGAAATGCACAAAGATTTATAATGCACGTGCACAGCCATTGTTCTGCTCATTAAATCTTTTGTTTTGTGACATTCTCATTGCTGTTGCCGTCATGTTTTGCTTAAGCTCCCCAATATTTGCACAACATGGTCAAGGAGTTGAACTCGGAACTATCGAGAACAAATCCAGATAGTGACAGAGTGGAGGATTTGAACTAGGGACCTCCAGATTTCAAAGAGAGTCACTCTATTCATTTCTAGTGAATATGAGACATGTTAATCCCAATACAGTTGAACCACCACTTTTTTTGGTCCAGGCAGACAATTCATAGCTTCACTTTTCTTTTAACCTCTCTACAACGGTAATGACCACTAAAGCGCGTCCCAACTGTCAAAATTACGGTGGCAAATAGTGAAGATCACTTCCGGTGACATCATGACAGCGTTCAGTACGGCTTTCCTGCCGTAGCCATGTTTTCTACTGCGGGAAAGTGCCTCGTTTCACGTACTCTTCACTACGGAGTATAGGCCTGCTGTTTATTTCTCATGTTAACGCTTTTTCAGTGTTTGAAAAGCCTAGTTTTAAGATAAAGTACTCAATCATAAAAATCCATTCAAAGATAAATAATTGTTTCTTTGTCATTTGTACAGAAAATTTGAACGATTTAAACATCTACTGTGAGCGACAGTTATTTTTTACCGGGCCGAACAGTCGCAGATGAGAAAGCTTCTTATGTACTAAGCTGAGCTATAATATCATTGCTTAATGCTGTTCAAAATGTATTTTATTAAAATCAAAAGTTTTGTATTTTTGGGCTTATCACATTGTACAAATACCCTGCCCATGTTGAAATCAAGCTTTATTTCAGTGTTATTTTTCATGATTGGAATGACAGGTGGTTCTAAAAGCAGCTGAGAGGCAAATCTAAGTTCTGGGAGATGTAAGTCGGATACAGGAGAAGGAAATCCTCGTCATTCATCAAGCCTATGTCATATGAAAGTAGAATAAAGTCCCTGGTTTCCTTGTGTGAAGCCATTTTTGTAAAGACACGTAGAGGCTGCACACCCTGTTGCCGTACAGCAAAATCTTAATCCGTTTGAGTTTTGCCAAGAAAATGGCGTTGTCAGCCTAGCCCCTCACGGCCAAAGTAGCTGTAGTAGTAGCTCGCCAGAGCATATGTTAAAGTCCCTAATAACTTTTCGACAACAGCCAGTTAATCAACGACCGCTTCTTTATTGGAAAAGGTCACAAAACTCGATCCATACTGCACGTTGTTTGTGTGTTTCTGTTTGGTTTCTGTTTTATTGAAATATTTTCAATAAATAAATTACAATATTAAGAGAGAAAGCCACATCAGCCATAGCTGGTTTTCATGTGGGCCCTCTATCCTGGTCGAGTTGGAATTTGGAGTATTGGTTTTTGTGGATGGAGGAAAACCTGAGAACCCGGGGAAAAACCCCTTAGAGCAAGGCAAGAACCAACAACAAACTCAACCCACATGTCACCAGGCAGGAATCAAACATGGGCCACATTGGTGGGAGGCGAACGCTCCAACCACTGCACCATCCCTGCTCCCCTATTTTACATGCCGCACTAAGCATTAATTTTTTAACCCTTTGAGCCCCAATTATGCATATATGCATAATTGATGGTCATGCTTTTTGTACCACTTGTGACATCATCAATTTAAATGTCATAAGATATTCGTGATAAGTAGATAGTAGAACTAGGCTACACCTTTCTGTACAATGGTCAGGTTTAGATATTGATGACATTCTGACATCGCAGATCGAAAAACAACATCAGTTTTGTTGCAAAAACGGTGGTAAAATGGTCCACTATGCCTATGATTGATCAAGGCTTCACCCATAATTAACATCCAACTTTTCAGGGCAGCCAGAGAGAACATGCGATGCAAAAGGTAGCCAGAGTAAAAGGACTGAGGAAAAAAGAAAGGAAAGGGGCAACAAACAAAATTGAGAACGGGTAAAAAAAAGTCCAAATTTTGGCTTATGTGCATGTGCGGAATTGAAATATTGCTCAATTTTGTACTTAATCCTCAAAAAACCTCTCCTTTTGGTAAAAAAGCTTTCTTAGCCAAACTTAGGCTTATTTAGCGTCATGGCAGCCAAAAAACCTGACTAAACAAGTAAAAACAGTATTTCGCAAAACTTTGGTATTCAAATAGTCAAAGATAAAAATGTTAAACCCTACAAAAGCAACGGTGTGATATTACACCCCTACCTCCCCATAACAGCCCCCTCTCTACAATGGCCTCTTTCCTCCGTCCCCAAGGTGGTCATTGTGAGGTCACTACAAAACGTGGACCCCTCTATTTGGATGCCCAACTGGACCCCCTATTGGACCCCGTCTGGACCCCACTCTAGATCCCCTTTTGGACCCCCTTCTGGGCCCCTTTCTGGATCCCCTTTTTTCGTCAAGAATATGGGCTCCTGATTTAAATTGTACAATGGTGAAGTCTACTTAATTAGTGAAGTGCAGAAAAAATGTGCAGCCCTGTGCCTGGAATAACAGTTTTACGGAAAAATAGTAAAAAAAATTAAAAGTACTGCATTTCTCAGCATTACAACTATGTCATCATCTCTTGACCTTGACCAATAACCAACTTTCTGCGACCTTGAAAATGGAGTCTTTTCAGATTTATCTGTTATTTCAGTGTAAATTTAGGCCTATTCCAGCATAATAAAATTGTTATAAAATTACCAACCAAGGTAAGATAGGTTCATGGTGGTGAATAAGCAGATAAAATGAGAAATATCCAAAAATTATGACATTAACACAGAGCATGACTTGAGTATGAAGCTGTATTATAATCAAACAATAATAAGGGATGTAGTAAATTATTTAGTGGATAATACCACAACAGATATTTCAACATTGTCCTAAATATAACAAGCCACTATTTCTATGAAATCCGTTGAACTTACATTCTCTTCCTAACAATGTTTATAATTACGTTGTGGTTTTTAGTGCAGAGTGCACTATTGGGATGGTTATGGGGGCTGCCTGCCACTATGGCGCTAATTCCCTATGGCCCTAGGCGCTAAGGTGTAAACTTTAATGTTTGTTTAATTAATTAATTTCAATTAATTAATTAGTCTAGAGGCAAGGAAGTGGTGGGGGTGGGGTGGGAAAGGTACATGTGTACTCTACGTAAAACACATTCCATCGCTGTCAGTTAGGTGTGAACATCGCAAAGCTATATGTTTGTTTCAGGTAACCCCTTGCTCTGCTTGTGCTACCATTCTCTTTAGAACAAAACTAATTTGCTCTGAATGCATGTGTAGATTAGTTAGCGTTCGTGGCTTCTATATTAGGTGGAGGATACATTACATACACAATCACGCACAAGTGTTGAGTGGTTTTCCCTATGGTAGAACTCAACATGTAAGACGCATGCGTTCTAGCATCATTAGTGTTATGCACTATCATTCCACGCGCTATTTCATATGTCATGTCACGTGACCAAGGACAGCAGTTATTTTTCAGGTAGTGCCAATTGTCCCTTTTCATTGCAAAAGTGAAACGTTACTGTGGCTGTGTAGCTTTTAGAATTACATGCAGGTCGGTTCAACAAATATCATCTGCTGTTTTCATTCTCCAATAGTGTATTGCTTCTCCTTAGCGGCTTGCTTATTTCTTGTCTTAATTGTGTCTGTCAGAGAGACCAAAAAGTTCCCAAGTTAGTGGCTTTAATTCTCCAAAAATTGTAAATTTGTATCAAAAGAAACCAGGAAAGTGCTCAAATATTGCTGCAGACTCCATGGCACCTAATGAAAGTGCAAATTAATTTAATCAGTCTTTGTGGAGACTCATTCATATCGGCCAAGTAGCACTGTTTATCTTCAATATTTTTCATTGAAACGCTTCTCAGCCGTCAATATCGTTGTGTGTTAATTTTGAATTGTTATATTGTTAACAACAAAGGTGGCAACTGAAAAAGGAAGTGGTATTTTGTGACTATCAGATAATTAAATTAGTTCTTGTTCATCAGTGAAAATTTGCATTTTTAGTAAAACAGCATCGTTTCTGTTCCTTTTTTTCATCACTACATCAGATATTTAACTTTCTTTCATTTATCTCCAAAAAACAAGCACATCTTCTGTGTGTTTTGGAGAAAACAAGGGTTTCATATTACATCCCTTTGCAAGGAAAACAAAAGTATCAAGTTACAAAGTTGGCGTGAAGAGCTAAATTGTCACGTTTGCTGCTTCAGTGTATTATTGAATTTTTAAAAATGAACAAAAATCAATGCAAAACACCAGTAGTAATTTGTAAGTAATTTTTGGACCTTGAATAAAAATACAACCTTGAAACATACACACTGCTAAGGGGAAAAGCCCTAGCAGACTACCAAGGTAGACACAAACCGGAAGTGAACCGAGCACGGGTGAGTACTTATGGGACTACAGTGCCAGAGTTATCAATTGCACTCTGCACTATCTGAGATTGGCTCACTAGTTGTGGTTTTTATTTAGTTTTTAAGATTTTGTCATGGTTGTGTAGCGATGGTTCAGAATAACCAGATTGCATTTTACATGGTCGCAGAAAAATTGGTGAGCGGTACTTTTATAAAGAGATGATGACACAATTGTAGCTTTGCAATTCTTTCCACGATATTGTCAATATCAGGAGCCGGCAGGAGCCATAATGGGGGGTGGAGACCTTAAGTCTTGGGATCTGCACATACCTATGGTATGGGACAATTTTGCTTTACAATAACTGTCTAATTTCTTGTGCGCTGGTTGGCTCATTTTTATCATCAATAAGAATACAAACGGATACAACTTTAATTTATACAAGCTTTCAAGTTCAACTTTCAGCTGTGAAGCTGTCAACATTTTAACCAATGAGATTTTATGGACATTTTTAAGTAGCCAATCAAAAAACAAGAAAAGCTATTGACAATGTTCGTGTCATTTTGAATAAAATTCACTTATCTATGTTTACAGCAAGTTTACGGCGTCTTCTCTCCTCATTTATTCCCAGTATTTGACCACTTTGGGGTCTTGTTATTGTAAAAAACAAATTGACATCAGTTTTTTATGCATCTGTCCTCTTATTGATGATAAATTTCGTCATATCATTGTCAAAGTTTATTGCGGAACCCCTCAAAATTTAATTTGATGTAAAGCTTTCAATATGCTTAGTTTATCCCGTGTTCTAGTCTTGTAAATTGTTTCAATGCAAATACCAAGAACTTCAACTCAAGCGTGGCAGTAACACGACGTTTGAAATCATGCACTCAGTTCGGCAGGCTGAATTAAGGTCGGCGCGACTACTTATAGTACAGCAGACCTAATGCCGTTCCACAGGGCAATAGTGTAACTTGGCTTCAAACAGCATGCTTTTGCCATGCACGTGCTGAACTGAATCAGGTAGGGCAGAGCCAGGGGGCTGGGGGGCTTGAGCCCCCCTTCACTTTTTGTAGACGTATTGCAGGAAATTAGCACAAGAAAGACACAAGAATGTTTTAACGCAAGTTTTAGTAAATCAACAGTCATCTCAGAAAGTGCTGCCATGAAAACAAGACTCATTCGCTCCATGTGGTCCGTGACCACATGACATTGTTGTCCCATGATTCCACTACAGTCCATCCCTTCTTAAAGGGAGTTTACTCCCAACAAAAGCTTACATGATGAATAAGGTTAACATTATGAATAAATGTGAAACACGCTAACAAGAAAATCTTAACAGTCCAAAATCCTCACGAGCCCATCCCTTCTTAAGAGGGATTTTAGTTTTCTGAAACTAAAGTTGCAAACAGTCTTTATCAAGTTTTAATATATAAGTTCCACCATGTGATCCACCAGACAGATAGATAAGGGCACTTTGAAATCAGTCCTTTTAGCTTTCCACGTTTCAAAATTTCCTGGGCATCACGAATCTGTTGGTACACCACTTTGAAGGCCTCTGAGGCATATGCCTTTGCACCTGGTAGACTGCTCAGATATTGTCCAAAAGAAAGTGCTAACTTTGCCAAATCAGGATCAATCGCTGTGCACATATGGGCGGGTAATTGTGGAGGGGTAGCAGCCTGTGTATTAGGTGGTTGGTCTTCATGATTTCTGAGATCAGAAGCTGCTTCTTCTGAAAGTTCATCTGGCAAAACAATGATCTTTTCATTGTTTATGGTTCTAAGCTCATCCTCGGTGAATTTGTGTTCAAGTCATAACAGATCCTGGTGACCGTGAACATGTCCTATATCAGTGTAAGGACCATCAAATCTATGGATGAATCGTGTGGCTGATCCTTTTGGTTGTGAACTTGGACGTGGTCTTCTAACATAAACTTGCTTTCCTTCAGCTATGTTAAGTTCTCTGGATGATTTATCATGGTATTCAGTTCAGGGGTGCAAGTTCAGGGGTGTGGTTTGGAACATCAACTGAGGTTGCGATGATAAATGCTATAATAGCATTCTCTGGAGGTATGACAACATTATCATCAGAAATGTTCTCTTTGGCGGGATGATGGCTGAGGACATCAGGAATGACGTTTCTTTCCCCTTTTCTGTGTTCAATGAAAAAGTCAAACTCAACCATACTCATGAACCATCTTGCAACTTTTGCTTGTTGTGGTGCCATTGTAGTCAACCATTCAAGATTTGCATGATCGGTTACCACCTTAACTCTTCGGCCTAGAATATGAGCGAAACTGTTCAAGTCCCCATTTCACCGCAAAGAGTTCCTGGTGCATAGTTGTCCAACGTGATTCAGCTGGTGTAAATGCTCGGGATGCAAATCTGACGGCACGAAGTATACCATCCTTCTCTTGAGCCAACATTGCTCTGCATCCAAGCTTGCTAGCATCCACTTGTAATTCATCGGAGCATTCCAATCAGGATGGAACAGCATAACATCAGGACCAGTGATTGCTTGCTTCAAGTCTTGAAACTCTCTTGCTGTTTCTTCTGTCCATCGAAATGATAAACCCTTCTTGAGGAGGGATTGCAAGGTTTGCGTTCGGGTCAACATACATGGAATAAAGTCTCTGAAATATCTGCAGAGTCCAAGAAAATGTTTGACTGTAGAAATGTTAGCTGGTGCAGGCATTGATGAGATTGCTTCTACTTCTTTACTTATCGGTGTTCGACCTTTTTGGGTGATATGATGTCCCAGTATTTCAATTTCCCTTGCAAAGAATATACACTTGGAAGGTTTCACTTGTATGCCAACTTTAACCAGTCGCTCAAACAACAGGGAATACTGTTCAAGGTCTTCCTTGTCTGTCATTGCCCCCTGAATTATGTCATCCATGTATACAACAAGCCACTTGTGCAAATAGTCAGTAAATACACTGTTCAAAATCCTCTGGAAGGTGTTTGGTGCTGTTTTCAATCTGAAGGCGAACCTGAGAAATTCATACAATCCCAGGTGTGTACAGAATGCAGTTTTGTGTTGATCTGACTGTCTGATTGAAATTTACCAGTATTCACTTACCAAGTCACATTTTGCAAATACTTTTCCTTGGCTGACAGCATCCAGAACACTTGAGATGGATGGGAGAGGGTAACCATTTCCTTGTGTCACACTGTTGAGGCGATGATAGTCCACCACAAGTCTTGGAGGTTGCAGTTTACCTTTTTCTAGAGGTTTGCAGACCAGGATGCATGGGGAACCCCATTCTGATTGACTCTGTACTTGACGCACTACTTGGTATCCCATGAAAGCTGCAGACTGTAACTA
Source organism: Orbicella franksi (assembly GCF_964199315.1). NCBI lineage: Eukaryota > Metazoa > Cnidaria > Anthozoa > Scleractinia > Merulinidae > Orbicella > Orbicella franksi. The sequence continues at coordinate 18,561,455 of NC_138152.1, read as the reverse complement.
AGTTAAGACCACGATGAAGAGATTATGAATGCTTGTGAACACCCGGTGGTGGTGCCCCATTAAGAAGGCATATAATACTGACGTGTGGCATCTGCACTGTTGGTCCACTTTCATGTGATAAAGATCCATTGCCTGCTGAGAAGCCTTCAAGTGGATTTTTGAGAGAGCACTGGACACGAAACTGCATACTTGGATGCCAAAAGGTGATGGACGGTACATAATGATCAACCAAAGCTTGAGTTGCGTGAAGGTGGTTCTCACCAAAGAGCATTGGCCAGACAAGACCTGGAACTACTAGCATAGTAAAGACAATTTGTGTTTTTGTTTCCCATATGATAGGAATTTCCATGGTGGCAACTTTGGATCTGCAGCTGTTACAGAAATAGGCTCCTCCAGGGGACAATACTTGAGATTGGGTCATTTGGAGGCTATAAAATCAGCATGGCATTTACTCACAAGTGATACAGAACAGCAGCTATAGAGCAGAGGTAGAGGCTTGGTTTTCAGATCCCATAGGATTTGAAGAGGAATATTTTTCTTGACACTGGGATTCAACTTTCTCCAGCCGAGTAGATAGGACTACGAGCTGTTGCCTCAAAGAATTAACCTCATCAGATTTGGTGCTACGCGAAGTACTTGATGGACGATTTTTTTTGCAGCCCCATTTATTGCAGAATTGGCACTGGTGTTTCCGGCCACACTTGTTGCCGTCTTCTTCGCAGTTCGTAATTTATGCAGATCTTGGGTTGCTTGGAATTCTCTTTGCGATATTTAGGACAGGATAGTGACAGATGGTTTGTCTCTCCACAAGTGTAACAAGCCCGTTGTTGTTGTTGAGGGTGCTGATTTTGCAATCGAGGCTTTACAGCAGTAGTCGAAGAAACAAACGCATTCGGTGTTACTTTCCATTCATCCAGCGACGTATTTGCATTCCAGGCAGTGGACAGAGTTTGAAATGACAACTCAACACGACGAGCTGCTAAGCAATAGTGGGACTGACTTTAGAGATAAACCGTGAAATAACAAAGCTGGGACAATCTTTCATAATCTTTTCACCAAGTTTCTTCAGTTGATGTGGTAGCTTCTTGTATTTGAACGCAAACTGTTCCACTGATTCACCACGCTCTTGTTGAATGGCACTTAACTCGGCTGCTAATTGGCAGCACTTGTCTTCTTTGGATTCATCAAATTCTGCATGTAACCTTTCGATACAAATGTTAAGCTTTTCCTCTGCCACTTTTCCTTCATAGCCTTCTGTAGTTTTAGTGATCAACAACACAGATCTTGGCCAATCTCCAACACACTATTGTTCCAGAAGTGGCAACCTCGTTTTAGCGGGAAGATGCAATGTCTGCTGAGTGAATCGCTCGAGGAATTCAGAAATGTCATCTTGTACCACACTATCTCGACAAAAAAAAGGAAGCTACATGGAAGGCATGCGAAGGCCTTGTGTATTATCTGGAGTAGGAGCTGCAGGAACCGCTTGGGCCATGTCACCAACGGTTTGAGTAATATGATTAACATTTTTAGTCAAATCTTTAACAACACTGACAAGTCCAGCCACTACTCCTTGTAGTTGTGCTATTGTTGTTCCCATATTCAATGTGATTTAGATTCTCCACCACTTGTAGACATATTGCAGGGAACTAGCACAAGAAAGACACAAAAATGTTGTAATGCAAGCTTCAGTAAATAAACAGTGATCTCAGTAGAAAGTGCTGACATGAAAACAAGATTCTTTCACTCCATGTGGTCAGTGATCACGTGACATTGTTGTCCCATGATTCCACTACATTTCTGACGATCACATTTCATTTTGTCTTAGTGTGAGGTACAAATGAAGAAATAAGAAGGAAAAGAAAACGAAAAAAGTCTGGTTGACTACAGATTTACAAAGAATTTACAAAGCTCCAACCAGGTACAAAATGTGTAGGAAACTTTTCATGTTTACATAGTTTTGACCTTTCTGCAACGTGTGCTTCCCTCTCACACACAGGGGACTTGTGTAAAATCGCAGTTCAGTCAGTACTAAGACCGTGATATATCATGGAGGGCTGGAAAATATGTATCAAGCTCACAAAACCTTCAAAATATATTGCTGTAAATGCACTAAAAGTTCCTGCCTCTAGATTTAAAAATTTTCCGGGGGAGGATGCCCCTCGACCCCTCCACAAACTTGCGCCGGCAGCGCTTGTTTTCAAACCCCCCCACCCCCTACCTCCTTTAGCTAGACTGGGACAAGGTTCAAGGCAAGTAAACACAACACATCTGAGGGTTATTGAAGTTGAGCAAGGATAATAGTAAACAACTTAGTTTCGACCTTCGACAACGTGTTCTTCTAAGACCGGTTTCGACCGTTTTCAAAACTATACAGTATGTTATGTAATTGTCACTAAGTGTCCCACTACAGTCCACCCCTTCTTGGGTTTTAAGTTTATAACTGGAACGACAGAAACGAATGATCCGTGTAATAATTTAAACGAAAACAAAACTTTAAGTTTGCTCATGAGTCCACCCCTTCTTGGAGGGTTTACTTGTTCAGTTCTTGAAACAGCTTGACATCTAAGACAAGGAGGTAAGTACCCCATGAGGTCCACCTTTCAGTAATAAGAAAGGGCATTATTTGGTATCAAGTCCTTTCAGTTTTCCATGTCAGTTAAGAATGTCTCTAGCATTTGGTAAACGTTGCCAAACTGCTTTACGTGCCTCGGAAGCATAACGCTGAGGTTTTGACAAAGAGCTAAGATATTGTCCAAATGAAAGTGCAACTTTGTTTAAATCTGGACTTTTGCGGTAGGGATGCTTGTAGACTGGTAGAGCATCCTCAGTGTCAGTGTGATGTTCAAAGCCATGTATCTCACTCAGGGAGAACCAGAAAGTAGAAATGCTGTTGGATACTTGGGCAGAAGTTGTTCAAACTCATGAAGAATACCCTGATCCACATGCGCATACTTTGGAGAATCAAGTGCCAATGCCATGATAAGGGCTTGATGATATTCCTTTGAGAAGGGCTCCAGTGTTGTAGTTTATGGAGGGAACAAATTCATTGTCATGTTCATTAAACTCTGACAAGTTCTCAGTGAAGGGAGAAAAGAGTGAGGAGTCAAGTCCCGCTGCTGCTTATTCTTTTTGTTGCTCTGATATCTTGTACGTTTGGCTTGAAGATATTTATGTGGTTGTAGGATGTAGTACATCAGTGGGTGATAAGGCTGCCTGTTCATTGGCCTAGCACATCCAGTTTTCTGAAAGAATGTTTACAGTATTCTCTGCTGCCTCTTCATAAACTTGCAAGTCTTCATTCTGAATTGGTCGAAGATGTCCAAGAATAACATTCTGTGGGATATGTGTTTGTTTACATTTGCACTCAACTGCAAGGGTAGTGGTGTACAGGGACTGAAAGTCAGAGATGACATGTTCACTTATGGTTTCGGAGAAACATCAGGAAAAAGTTGATCACTGGCAGCTGTCAGGTGAAATAGACCACTTAAAAACTCTAACAGCAGGCTGAATTTTTGACCATGAACCCATATATCTGAGTATGGGAGTGACAGTAGTGACGTACCCAGGGTGAGGTAAACAGAGACAAAGTTCAGTCCACGATTTAGTTTTGAAGGTCCTGGTGAATGGCCTGGGAATGGAGCTCCCGTGAGTAGACAGGTGACGCCTGCATGGGTGTTGCTACCACAATGAGATGCTTCTGGAAGAGGATTCTGAAGAGAACAGGCAATTTTAAAGGACATGCTAGGATGTCGAAAGTGGATGCTAGTGTCAGCATGATCCACCAAGGCCTGTGTAGAGTGCAAATGGTTCTCCCCGAAAAGAATGGGCTAAGAAAGACCAGGAACTACTAGCATCTGAAATATTGTTTTTTTGCCATTGTTCCACTGTATGGGAATTTCCATTGTGCCAACAGCTTGCAGCTGAGCCTTTGCATCAGCAACAGAGACAGCAACTGGTTTTTCAACTGACTGATACTTCAACTGAGGGTGGTTAGAGTCAACAAGGTCAGCATGGGTACGGCTAACAAGAGACACTGAACAGCAACTGTCAAGAGGTAAAGGAAGCTTCTCTCCAGCAGAGACAACAAGAGTCCAGAGGATGTGGCACTCTTTGAGTGTACCACCCAGGTTGGCAACAGCTGGTAAGCCAAATACGGTTTGTTGCTGAGTGGTGGGTGACAGTTCAACATCAGAGGATTCGTTTGAGGGAGGAATTCCCGCTATCAGAGACTGAGGTGGCGCGTTTTTGTGACGTAAAGCTTTACAACCCCATTTGTGACACTGAAAACATTTGAGAAGTCTCCAGCTGAACACTTGTTATTGGCTTGCTCGCAGCTGGCAGAGAGAAGTCTGTTAAAGTTGCGGCATATTTCTGGTGGTTTCTTATTCTTCTTAGGCAGACGTTGAGACAATCACGAGCTGAGTGTTGTGTGTGACTGCAGAGCCAACAAGATTGTTGCTCCTGAGAAGGCCGATTGTCGCCACGAAATTGCTCAGAAGTGCTGACAAGGGCTGTATGCTGTGGGATTTCATGAGAAACTGTTGATGTCGACAAAGAATCTTGTTGGGAAGGCATAGACGACTTGCTAGTAATGAATGAATGCTCGATGCTACAAGCGGCTTTGATGGCTTTTTCAAGCTGAGCTACATTGTGCGCTTTGTACAGCCCCGCAAATGATCCCCGTACCGTAAATGATCCCCAAATTGTACCACAAATGATTCCGGAACCGGAACTGATTCCACCGCAATAAGTTAGGAACGGCATGGACTCCATGAAAAGTCTATGGATGGATACATATTTTTTTAATTACCCTAGGTGAAGGAAAGACAAGCACCTCGGACAGAAAACAGCAATAAAAACGTTTCTCACACTTCACAAATACTAAATTGACATGTGTGGACTGCATAAATTTTTCGTTTAGGAAACGCACTGCAAAAAGAAACATGAATCTTCGAAGATGCCTCTGCCATCTAATTAACCGCTCAGAACTTTTCCCTGTACACTACATCTACTTGCATCCTAGATCGCCACGGGCTCCCATAGAAGTCTCTAAGATTCCTTCATGCTAGTTACCGTAGTAAAAATGTAGTCAATCCACTTGGGAATTCTCAGTTGTCTCCAAATTTGAGGATATAGAGAACATCCTGAGTTATTATACGTCTCAGGCCCAGACCCGATAAAGTCATTCAGGGAAGGATCCAGCTAAATTACAAACTTCAAACACAGGATTTTGTAACATTGGATATCATTTTTAAAGATAATTTGGTTTTATCAACTGGGTTGATAATGTGAATTGGCCACTGTAAAGAGATTCGAAAGCTGACGTTTTGAGTGTTAGCCCTTCATCGGAGCGAATCCGAATGGCTAACGCTCGAAACGTCAGCTTTCAAATCTCTTTACGGTGGCCAATTCACATTATCAACCCAGTTGATAAAACCAAATTATCTTGTTATACACCCCACCGACACAGCACCACAGTTTCTTTAGACACTTACCCCCTCCTATCATTTTTAAAGTTGTGAAATTTGCATTCAAATTGTTCATACTGCACATTTTCCTGCATTTCATATAGTAACTGTTGTATCAAAATATTGTATTATTACTGTGACACTCAGAAAACTGTGAATACCAGAAATATTTAAGGATTATCATTGTGTAGCTAGGAAAAAGCCAATTAAGCATGAGAAAACTAAACCGCAAACACCAGCGGTAATAGGCCACGTTCGATATATCAATGTTCTAACATGTCTCTGAGGCTTTCAGGACAAACTTCTATGTTTGGTGGTGTTTTCTTTGTATCCAAGTCTCTTTGGGAATTGAAAGACAAAGGAAACTTAAAAAAATTGCGATTTTGACCTGAAAGCCTCGGATCGATGTTAGAATATTATATATCGAAGGTGGCCTATTGGTTGTGGTTTTGAGGTTTTCTTGCCTGTCCTGAACTTTATAGTGATTGGTTCAGCACCAAATTAACCTTTTGGAATCAAATGCAAATGTTCACGGTTTTCTGAGTTTCACAGTCATAAAAAAAGCGATTGCATAAATTTAAAATCCACTGTCCAAATTCCTTAGTCCTCACATTTCCAAATGTTATGGCGAGGCAACCATTTCCAGTTATGGATCATTTATAGCACAATCTGGGGATCATTTGTGGGCCGGGATCATTTGCGGGGCCGTACCGCTTGAAGAACCAGAGGACAAGCAATATGCAGTTGTAGCTTGGAAATAAACTGCGAAATTACATATGTTGGACAGGATTTATTTGAGACTTTCGCTGAGTTTGTTGAGTTGGTGAAGGATGTTCTTGTATTTGAAAGCAAATTCATCAACAGATTCCAAAGGATTTTGTTTCATGGCACTCAATTCAGAAGCCAGACAGTGGCATTTCAAGTCGGCGGGTTCTTGAAATTCTTTGCGTAAACTCGTGATGAAACACTCCAACTGCTCCTCTGGGGTTTTCTCGGCGAATCCTTCTGTGCTATGACAAAACGACAGTGCTGAACGTGGCCACTCACCAATACATTGCTGCTCAAGGAGCAACAGGCGAACAGTGACAGGAAGTTGAGCTGTCTGTTCGTGAAAATGATCGAGAAAATCGGCAATATCATCCTGAACTTACGTATTCTGACGGAATGTAGGTAACTGGAGTGTTGGTAGGCAAAGGCTGGCTATGCCTGTAGAAGGAACAGTCAGATTTTCAGGCGAAGTAGCCTGTGACCCGGTGTTTGTGCAGTGTGAACGGCTTGAATGGCGCCAACAAATCCCTTGACAATTTCGCTTAAACCGGCAATGACGCCTTGAATTTCGTCGATAGTAGCACACATAGTTGAAACGGGCTTTCCACCACTTGTAGCTGGACCGGGACGAGGTTCAAGGCAAGTAAACACAATACTTCTGAGGTTTATTGAAGTCGAGCAAGGATAACAGTAAACAACTTAGTTTCGACCTTCGACAACATGTGTTCTTTCTAAGACCAGTTTCAAGACTATACAGTATGTTACGTAATTGTCACTAAAAGTCCCACTACACTCCTTCACCCACAGTCCGCTCCACCATCCCTGTGAATTAACATCCTGCTGCATCAGCTGCAGTTGCTTTCTATCATTTAAAAATGTCTTCAGCAAAGCAAACTTCCAATCTTCTTCACGACTGAATTAAATTCGTCGTTTGAATCTTTTGTAGCTTTTTTGTCATGCCACTGCCGGGCCAAATTTATTTGAGTTGGGCATGGCAGAAGCACAACGTTTGGACTAGGCCAAATTTCAACTGAGGTCAGATCGTGGGCTAGACAGCAAACAGTCTTACTCTATTTTTCAAGAAAACCTGCTTCCTTGGTCTAGCTGGGTCATGTTGTTAAAACCTCTTCGTTTCATTTAGTGCATTTAATTTTAAATTTGTTATCCATCAGATCATTTAGATGTTTCAAAATCAAGACACATGCTAAAAAAATAGTTTAAAAGACCAGTCTCCTTTCGAATATGTGCAGACCAATCGAGTGTATATAAACGGGGAAGACTAGAGCAAGTGTCTAAACCTCAGTAATCTACGAATTCCAATTGGAGCTAACTGAAAATATTTTTATTTGACTTCAACTCAAATAAACAAGTAGTTTCAACCTGCAACCTGCAAAATATACCTGCTGATCAAAAAGATGCTTCCGTTTGATACAAGAAAGAACATCTAATTTCCATTCATCCTTCTCCATTTCAACTGCTGCTTTGAGACCTAACAGTAGTCCTTCTGCGGTAAAAGTGCCAGTGCAAAACTGGAAAAAGTGAACGAATGTGCCCTCCGATTTGTTTTTAATTAAAAACAAATACACTACCAGGAATTACTCAATAAGATGGGCTTACCATCATTGACTAATCAGACTTGCAAAAATAGTTTGTACGCTTTTTAAAGATATTAATTACGATCATGCTCCTAAAAGCCTAAAAAAGTTACTAGATTTTATAAACACTAAATACAATCTGAGGGGAACCGACATTCTTTAACTGCCTAAGGTCAACACCACAACCTATGGACTGAAATCAAGGCGTTACCTAGCGCCAAAGTTGTGGAATCTGCTACCAGAGTTACACAGAACTGTACGTTAGAACTTTAAGGCCTTCAAAAACAGGATAAATAAAGTAAACGTTTTGGGCATCTTAACCTAACTTTTTATTTGTTGTTATATTACTGACTGTACTATATCGTTTTTACTTCTTAGGAGAACGTGTAATAATTATTTTAGATTGTATTTTACGATCCTGACTTAGAACTTTTCAAAATTTTAAAATTTTTATTCATATGGTATAATATTTACTTTTAAATTTAATTTTAATATATGTAGAATACCAGAATAGCTAAGCGTTTCACACAATAAACTTGTGTTGTATTGTGTTATATTATTCTGGGCACAATGCTTCGTGAATTAATTAATTCACATTTTGCTTACTGATTAAATAGACTTCATTGTGGTATGTTCTAAGTTTAATTATTTAACTCAGGAGCCCATACTTTCTGGAAGAAACATAGGGGGTCCAGATGGGGTCCAGAAGGGATCCAAAAGCGGTCCAGAAGAGGTCCAGTGGAGAGTCCAGATGGAGGGGTCCTCATTTTGTACTGACCTACCATTGTGGATAGGTTCGACTGTATTTCCAGTCCTAATGCTTGACTCATTTAAAAAAAAAACCTCATACCTGTGTAATCTGATCTCGAAAGGAATTGCATGAGAATGCAAAGCCTTTTATGAGTATATTAAAATGTACATGTAGCATGTAGCAACAATTAAGGAAAACAGCCAGAAGTTCCGAACTGCGCATGTGCAATAGAGCGCAAGACTTTAACTTGTAATTTTAACGGTATTTTAAACTTGCGAAAGAATAGAAGAATCAGTATGGAGATTCATATAAAACCAGTTTCTAAAATTCGTATTATGGACATATCCCTGCCATCCCAATGCCAGTTTCAATGATACTCATCAGTACTTTCATTGCAGAATTACTTTGTTTTGATAAATCAAACACTCGTTGCGGTTTTCTCAGTTATTACTTGCAGCGTTTCATTCCGAAGAAATGCCCTTTACAACACACAAAATGGCGCCTGCCTTCATAAATGTCACTTTCCACATCTTGATTCAGCCGAAATCCTCTCCTGGTGTCGATACACCCCAATCAAATTTTTTAAGTTCAAAGATGTCATTCAACATTTACGGCAATTAAGTCTTTATATACCCAAAAATATTGCGGCTTTTTTAGCCTTCTTTCAGCAAATATGAACGCATCCATTAACACTAATCTTGCTTTAATCGCGCAGAAAAAACAGTCTTAATTGCCTCTCTTCTTCACATTAAATGCTGTGCAAAAACGATTGTCGTTTTGATACCAACACCTCAATGACAGATAGGTAAAGGCTGGTAACTACAGGGGGTGATTACGAGGCTAGAGGCTCGGTGGCACAGGCTTTTTTGGAGGAAATTTCAGAATTTTTTTTTGTTTTCACGCAAAAAAACAAATCACAAATCAGACCCTGAACAGAAAAGGCAATTGTAAAAACAGAAAAGAGCGCAAGGAAAAATTGTGTAGGCTGGCTATTTTGAGAAGTGAAGTGATCTTGGTAGAGAAGTGGGAAGCAGATCTGCATTCCATTCAGTCAAAACTTAAAAAGCAGAAGAAGAAATCTGTAACTGGAGAGCAAAATATGAAAATCTTGAGGAAGAAAAGGAGAAACTAGTTGAAGAAATGCTTTCAGAGATTGAAAAAGATTATGCTAGAGAAAAGGAAAGAACAAGAGAACTGAACAATGAAAATCAACAACTGACTAAGTACATTGACAAGTTACAGAATGAAAGCTTGGGGACTCACAGAGTAGCTGGAATTCCAGACCTCAAAACCAAACAAGCAAAAAACAGAAAATTAAAAGAACTAAAGACTCGAGCACGGAAGGCACTTAATTTTGTTGAAATATTTGGCCTGGATTTACAGCTTCTGAAACTTAAAGACCCTAACAGCACTGATAGCTTTCTATAGACTTCTCAACTACAGATCATCCCAATCCGCAGCAAGAACATAGTAGTGTGGCATCCCTAAAATCAAAAAAAACTTCATCCCAATGACAAAAACAGAGTGGAGAGCATACTCTTTTTAATGGATAAATTTGGAGTTGGAGATGAATTTATTCATGAGCTGTTAATGGCTGTTGATAATTTTCCTGTAAATCCTATTTAATAAAACAATGTCGATCAGATCTAAATAAGCAAGTTAAAATTTCTACCACGCCTGGTTTGGCACCTGGAGCTCAGTATTCCCTCAAAGAGTTGCTCACTGACAAAATGAGAGACATGGTAAGTACTCAGCTATTGACACACATAAATAAACCCATTAATGGAAAATCTTATGGTTGAAACATTTACTTTACCCTAGAGCAGTAATCCAAGAAGAGGATGAGAAAACTCGTGCTCATTTCCTGCCTTAATCAATAACAACAAATAACATTGGTTCCCTGTGGAATTGAGCAAGAGTCTAGTAAGGGACCCAACATTTATTTGTAAATAACAGAAAAACAAAATTAAAGTGTAACAGCAAAACTGATCACAAAAATAAAGTACTTAATGGCTGGAGATTATACTATTCATTCAGTAGCTATAGTGTGCAAAATAAAAAATATATACATATCTTAATTTTTCTTTTTTCTTTTCCGAAATGCAAGTTGTGTATCATGTCATCCTTGTTGATGCACTTGTAAGTTCTGATAATTTCATGCAATGTGAAATATGTATTAACATGAAAACTGCATTGTGAGCTTTTAATCAATCAGACAGGCAAATAAAAATAGCTCTTGGAACAGAAAGATGTTCAGTTTAATTACAGATAAGCAAAGGAACATTAAAGGATGGAGAAACAGTAACAGTTAAATTAAGTGGTGATGGAGCACGTATGAGCAGGATGACTAATTTCATACTTCTGAGTTTCACCATCCTTCAGAAGGTGGATGATATTTTGTCATCAAAAGGTTAGTTAAGTACACAAACATATGCAACTGGTTATTAATTATTGTTTTGAATAGGTGTCAATTTACTAAATATATCTTTAATTTACAACCTTCTTTTTCAGGAAATCACACTGTTGCTGTTGTAAATGGCAGCGAGAGCCGTCAGACTTTGGAGGAGTCATTTAAAGATGTATTTTTACAAGCAAATAAGATCATTAATGATGGCTTCATTGAAATTGATGGTAAGAAAGTTGGAGTAGATATTTACCTGGGAGGTGATTGCAAGGTGAGCTAATATAATTGCAATATTCGCTATCATTTGATAGTCAAGTCAAGTCCAGTCCAGTCATCTTTATTTTGGCAGGGTAGCCCCATCAGCTAGAGGCTGGTCTCAAAAGAGGCCCTGCGTAATATACATGATAAAAAAATTCAGAATTTAAAATTACCTCAAACAGTAATGTTAGACTTTTTCCTTTTACAGTCTCTGCACCTGGTTATGGGGCTAAGTGCAGCCAACTCAACTTATGCATGCTTATGGTGTAAGATACACAAGAAGGATAGGTAATTAATTAATAATTATTAAAAATTTGTCTTAATGTAAATGGTTGATTTCAAATAAAATTGACACATGTCAGTCATAATTTTTGTTAAATTAATTTGGATTACTACTTTTATTTTCATTTCCAACTAGAGGTGACATGTCTAAGGATTCTGGACACTATGATGCCATACCACCTAAGCGCACAATCCAGGAAATGTTCGAGTTGTCAGCAAAGAAGAGCGGTGAAAATTACTGTTGTTGCCAGAAGCCACTCCTTGTCATCCCACTGGATCACATCATCCTGGATGAATTGCATTTGATGTTAAGAATCACAGATATTCTGCTAGAAAACTTAATTGAAGATGCAATGCAGTGGGATGACAAGGAGAGCTCCTCCTCCACCACAAAAAGATCAGTGGAAAAGTCGGAACATCTCCAAAAACTTATGGAGGCAATCAACTGTGGTGTCACTTTCTCAATATGGGAGAAGAGAAACGCGGACGGCAAGGGCAGTGGGACCTGGGACTGGACTAGCCTCATGGGAGATGATAGGAAAAAGCTCATAAGAGAGCTTCCCAAGAGGCTAGCCAGTTACAACTGTTTACAGACGAACATATGCCAAATGGTCATTCAATTATGGAAGGTAGGTACAGTTTAAATTCTACACAATTTATCTGTTCATAAAGTAATCAATTGAGATAACATCACAGTCCAAGTAATCAATTCATCCCTATCAAGTATTACATCCCAATTTAGAGACAAGTTGGGCAATTAGCTTTACTTATCTGAATATTTTCTTGTCTTGATGTTCTGTCTTTAGGACTTTGCAGGTCTGTACTTCAAATACATTTCTTCATGGGAGCCATTTTCTACAGAACTATTTCGAGCACAGGTACAAAACAATCCATTACGACTTGAAACTTTATGTATTTCTAATTTATGATGTGTACATGTGTTTTGAAATCCAGAGATAAAAAAGTGGATCACGAGTTTTACCAAACTTGGAGATAAAAGAACAGGCTACAGAAAAGAGCAAGTCACCTGTTACATGCATGCAGCAGCATATCATATACCCCAAATGGCAGGAAAAAATGACAATATAAAATAGTTCAGTGGTCAAGGTAAAAAATCTTGAAAAACTGTTTACTACCCTTGAAATTTATGTATGATTACATATTTATTTGCGTGACATCATGTTACTATTTGCTGCAACTTATTGTTTTGGGGGTTGAAAAAAACAACGATGATGTACGACGGATAATACAGAGGAAGAGAAACCACAATGATGATCCAGCTGAGGTGCTATGCACTGAGTATAGATTGGAAGCTCTGAAGCACAGAGAGCGACAGCATCGCAAATACACAAAAAGGGTCCGGGAACACTGGGATGAATTTATCAAAACAAAAAGGGGAAAAAAGAGGGAAATCAGCTACTTAAACAATATGACTCCATCAGCAGTCTCCCCAACTGAAGAAAATGTATCTAAAAAAGCTAAAAAATCTAAAGAAAAACAAGGAAAACCTCAACAAAAGAGAAAGAAGTAACGTATTTTAATATTAGTATGTACAACTTTGTTACAAGTGTTCATTCAACTCTGTATTAAAAAGGCACATAAACTTTTTAAGTGTACATACATCTTTGTAAGTGCACATTCAACTCTGTAAATTGTAACATTGTTATTGTGCATACATCTTTATTAGTGGCCATTAAACTCTGTAAATTTTAACTTTGTTGGCTGTGTACATAAATCTTTGTAAGTGTACATTCAAATCTGTTAAAGGCACATTGCTTTGTACGTGAACATTAATCTTAATATGCATAAATTTGTATGCATAAATTTTGGCCGTCTCTTGGCCGAGACGAAACGCCGCGTCAGACTAGCCACGAACAAGTATTAGACAATTGTTTGCTTTTGTATAAATTTAACTCGTGAACGTACGGTTGGGAATCCTTCTGCGATAGAGGGCCAGACTGTCAACATCAAGAATTTGCGAACGGGACTTTGGGCGTGATGCTCAACGAGTTTGCCTTTGAATTCTAAAGGTCTCTGAAGAGTTTCTTGGCCGAGACGAAACGCCGCGTCAGACTAGCCACGAACATTTCACAAGTATTTGACAATTGTTTGCTTCTGTATAAACTTAACTCGTGAACGTACGGTTGGGAATCCTACTGCGATAGAGGGCCAGACTGTCAACATCAAGAATTTGCAAACGGGACTTTGGGCGTGATGCTCAACGAGTTTGCCTTTGAATTCTACAGGTCTCTGAAGAGTCTCTTGGTCGAGACGAAACGTCGCGTCAGACTAGCCACGAACATTTCACAAGTATTTGACAATTATCTAAAAGTAATGGAAATAAGAGAACGATACTAACAAAATTTTGTAAGCACAGTCAAAACGTACAAATATGCACCTACAAAATCAATCGTTAAGCTTGCTTTGGTTCTTCTGTCTTCTACCATCCGAATCACTAGCTGTTGGTGAATAAACCACAACAAGGATTTTCTCTCTCCACACCTCTATACACTTCTCGATTGATTAATTAATCGGCTATGAAGTAACCTCCTTGTCTTGCCTTCTTTACCTCTTTTAAAACCCAATAGAGCCTCTTTAGTATTTCGTCAAACTCCTTTGAAAAATTCTTTCCAAGTCCAATCCAGTGCCTTTGAGTTTCTTAGCAAAGGACAACACATCATATGTATATAGATTTAACCACGCCTAAAAGCGGAGCTCTTGGGACGGGTTGTTCAAAGCCCGATTAAGCTAACCCAGGACTAACTAGCATCTTAACTAGCCTAGTGACTCAAACGTGGCAGACTCCTCACCGTACAAAGATACTATTCAAGAGGAAACAGGAGGAAACAGAAACGTCAGCTACAACTGAGCCCAAACTTAAAGATGTACGCAATATCCTTAAAAGTATTCAAGGCGCGATAAGTGTCACGTCACATACCCATCTCATCCTATGAAGTACTCTCTCTACCTAGAACCAACATGAAGAGCGATGGCTCTGGAAACGTCACTGGTTTGAAATTCGTAAATCGTACTCGTACTCAGTCTCGTACTCGCAGTCCAATCTAAAGTTCCAATTATCACAAAGAACAACGGCGAAGTCGAAAAGCTTACGAAAGATTTTGCAAAAAAAAGCAATAGGGTGCCTATTTGGAACTGGAACCTGAGCATGAGAAAAAAGCATCTAAACAACAGAGAAAGGACATTCAAGAACTTCAAGAGAGCCTTGAAGTGCTTGAACAATATTCCCGTAAAAACTCTGTCGAAATTAACGGCATTCCAAAGGATATAGGCATTTTAACCGACAAAGTCGTCTGTTAAGTTGCTGCAGCAGTCGGTCTTCAGATTGCTCCGGATAATATCGAGATCTCTCATCACTTACATATATAGAAAGGAGCAAAACCGATCATTGCCAAGTTTCCAAATCACAGAGATAAGGCAAAGTGATATAAAGCGAGAGTTCAACTCAAGAATGTAACTCTGTCTATCATCTTCGAGCTACTCGGCAAACAGTCTAGCTGGGCAGCGAATTTTTATCAACGAGAATTTAACTAGGTACCGAAGCGATACAATGAAACTCGTCATTGAGAAACGCAAGGACGGGAAGATCCCAAGTACTTGGTCACCGGATGGGAAGATCTTTATTATAAAGTTCCCTAGCGGGCGACCGAGGCAGATGTTTTCTGTCGATAGGAACTCTGATGTTTTTTCGACCATCGTGTTATTCTTGACTTCTTTATTATCTTTGGAGAAATGTAAGTTATTAGCATAATAATAAAGCTTTTGCAATGGAATAGTGGGGGCAGGTGTTTCTCCGGGGACTTCTCCCTTATATGGGCTATGCTGCCTTGTTCCCAGTCGCCCGCGTGATAGGTAGTAAAACATATAATGTTTAACTAGTGAGGAGGGATGCAGGGAATCACGGGGAGGAGAGCGTATGGTTTTCAGCCGTTCTGGTCATAAATAGGGTATCAATTTGGCGATTTTGGTCTTAAACAGAGTATCGTTTTTGTACTATAGTCTTGAATTGGGTATGTTTTTTAGGAAAAGCTACTTTTTCATCGTAATCGATAAGATGATAAACAAAAGCCCTTCAAAAGTTATGTTTAGGGCAACTGTGTCAGCTGCAATGGTCATAAATAGGGTACCAAATTTTTGGTTTGGTCATAAATAGGGTAGAGAAGATCGCAGATTTTGCTCAAAAATAGGGTAAGTGTTTTAGGAAGCGGGCCGCACACCCCCACCAAATTTTTCTGGAAGTACCCCCCCCCCCCCCGGGTGGTGGTGCATAGATGAGTAGTGTTATGTGTAGTTACCTTATGTTGATTCTATTGCAAAGCAGAATGTTAGTTTTTTGTATTTTTCTTTTCGTGCATTACCTTTATGCGAGATCTTTTTTGCTACATGCAAATTCAAATTCGCTGTTTGCAAGTGTGAGTAAAGACAAAGTTCAAAGAGTTACAAACCTTAGCATACATGCGATTGCACGATTTTTAGCAGTACTACTAGGAAGATTCACAGTATGCTTTTCATATTAACAACCATTACTCTTCTAGCAGGAAAAAAGGCGATTTGCAAGGCTGCACAACAGTAATTTCAATATAGTATTCTTGCAGGCAACCTATTCAACCGAAAGCATAGAAAACACATGGAAACCTGAATGGGGTGGCAAAATTTATTGCTGTCATGGTACAAGTGGTTCAAGAGGTGTAATGATGCTTTTCACCAAATTGTGTGACTTGTTAAAACTTTCGTGTCTGACGCATCTTCGGCGGAAAACCTTTTTGAAATATTGCACATTTTTCCAGACGTTTTAGGAGTAAAAATAAATAAGTCCAAAACTGAAGGAATTTGGCTAGGATCATGTAGATACAACACCTCGACACCTTTTGACATAGCTTGGCCTTTGGAACC
The DNA here is from genome assembly GCF_964199315.1 of Orbicella franksi. NCBI lineage: Eukaryota > Metazoa > Cnidaria > Anthozoa > Scleractinia > Merulinidae > Orbicella > Orbicella franksi. The sequence continues at coordinate 18,545,018 of NC_138152.1, read as the reverse complement.
GATATACCCACTAGGAATGTATTTTACTTATTATGAACACTTTTCTTCCAAAAAAAAATTGAGCAAAAATTAAACTCGATGAAGAACCTTCTAAGTCTTTGACAGTCATGAAACCTTACCTTGTATAGTCGAATAACCATTCTTAAAAGCCTTGCCCTCTCCAAGCTTGTCTACAATACATCTGTACTCACCTTCCTGTTGGAATTTGCATCTTTGGTTAAAACGGCTATCTCTGAGTTTGTTTGGAATAAAAAAACTAAAATCAAACATACCACAATGATTGGTCCTAAAATTAAAGGTGGCTTAGACCTGCCAGATTTCGAAATAGTGAACAACGCTCTTAAGGTCACTTGGATAAAAAGACTACACGTAAGCAGCGGTAGTGTAAGTTGGAGCCACACCTCTTTCGCTTTTAAAACAGGCAGCAGGTTCTTGTTTATTCGAGACGAATGTAACTATGTCTTATAGTGCATATCCCCATTAAATGTTACAAAGACATCTTATACATCTGGCAGACGATAAACCAAGGTACTCTCGAAAACAAAGAACAAATACTTAACGAAATCTTGTGTTATAACCGCTTTATTAAAATCGAATGGTCCTCCGTCTATTACCAAAGTTGGCATAAAGCAGGAGTGATCAGAGTCAAAGACATTTTTTGTGAAAACAACTTCTTAATTAACTTTCAATGGCTTTTGCTGCAAGTTCACAATCAAAACTAGTTTCCTTGTATAATTGTGCAACTCAATTCCTCACAGATGGATTCGCTGGTTAAAAGAATCTAACCCAAACACACCTACGAATTCAGAATACGTGGGGAAAATACCTTTAATAAGGTTACTTCCCACCTTCGCGGGTGCCCTTCGGGAAAAAAATCGCACGCGCGCCAGTGTCAGTAAAACCCCAACAAACTATATATCATAAGAAAGATTAATAAATGTACTTTACGGAAAAAATACAATTTCAGCAATGCTTTTTTTTTAGGAAGTGTCAGGAGGCGGTAAGGCGTGAAACGACCGAGGCTTCTATTGAATTTATCGGGTATCGGATTTCGCAGTACGAGCAAAATGGCTGCAGAGTCTTATTCACAAGACATCAATCGACACAAGTGTGTCGGGCTTTTTCGATATTCTGATCACAGGCAGCCCAAGCTCACGATGCGAGGAGTTATTAGTTATTTATTTTTTAATCTTTATGCGAACGTTCAGCGCGTGAAACGTGACATATTTACCGCCGACATCTACTATTACAAAACCACCGAGTTTGGTTACGCGAAACGTGACCTTCGCCTTGTAGCATATGGTGGTGTTGTGTTACAACGGTTTGAATACACACTTACGCCATAAGCCGGAAGTTACATGAAAGCGAGGCCTAAGGGCCCTCCAGTCGGCGCGAGTAATTATGGCGGATGCTATGTTAGAAAGTGCAAGATCAAATAGTGCTGCACAAAAGACCTCGCATAAATGTTGTGCCGCAGCACTATGTACTAATAGGTCGGATAACAGAAAAGACCTCATGTTCCACACATTTCTGAAAGATTCTCAACGTAGGATGGAATGGGCGGTGAAAATGAAACGATCTGACAGCAAGTTTAAATCGAACACGTCTCTGTTTTGCTGCTCCGAAAATTTTGTTTCTACAGACTACAAGCGCAGTTTAACTGGGAAAAGGAAAGATCTTTTACTACTCCTTCACGGTTTCAGTGGACCAAAGCGTCAAGTCATGAGATCGAAAGGGCAAAGCGATGCGAAAGAAGAGAGGTGAAATCGACAATCACATACTCGGTTGCATGTTCAGAGGAAAAAGGTGATCCACTGGAAACCAGCGAAGTAAAAATTGAAAACGAGCATCAAAATGAAGATTTGGCAGAGGTCGTCGCAGATTTAAAACGCCAACTGTTCCTTTCCAAGTTTTGTATAGAAAGATTTAAGAATAGTGATGATGATATTTTCTTTTATACGGGTTTTCCAAATTACAATACTCTAATGGCATTCTGGGCGTATGTTAAACCCTGTGCAGAGTCTTTAATTAGTTGGAATTTTGCTCGAAGCAAAAGCGAAGAGAACTTTACCGCTACATTTCCATATCTACATGAAGTAGACAAAGAAAGGGAAAGGAGCCGTATTATTGATCCAATAGATCAGCTATGGATGTTTTTGACCAGAATTAGATTACGATTATTTGAAAGGGATCTGGCACACAGGTATGGCGTTTCTGTAGCTACAGTTTCTGATATTTTAGTGACATGGGTAAACTATCTGTACATCATGCTGGGAAGCCTGCCAATATGGGTTTCCAAGGATGAGATCAAGAAGTATCTGCCTGAGGGATTTAAAGGCCAGTATCAAGATATCCGAGGGATTTTTGACTGCACAGAGATTAAGTGTGACATGCCAAAGGACTATCAAACACATTCTGAAATGAACTCTGACTACAAATCCCACAATACATATAAAGGCTTTATTTGCATCACTCCCAACTGTTGGGTAACTTTTGTCAGCCACCTGTATCCTGGTCGCATAAGTGACAGAGAAATTGTGGAAAAGAGTGATTTCGTTCTGTAGTCTTGTGGAGCCTGGGGATAAGTACCTTGCTGACAAAGGATTTGATGTACACGATCTCATGGCCTTGAAGGGTGCAAGTTTGTATATTTCGCCCAAAAGACAGTCAGTGCAGGATCAACTCACAAAGGACGAATGCTTTGAGACTATGAGCATTGCTAATGTGAGGATCCATGTGGAAAGATCAATCAAACGGGTGAAGGCATGGCACATATTTGATCAAGTAGTACCATTGTCTATGCATGGCTGCATAAATCAGTTGTGGACTGTTGCATCATTAATAGTCAATTTTCAAAACCCTATTCTTTCAGTCTAATTTTGACATTTTAAAAGTTACTGTGATTGCTTGAGGTCAGTTCATGTGAACTAAATTCATTGTACAAGAACCAAATTCTTCAATGTTAATAAGTTTTAGGTTCATTTAACAAGAAAAAATCCAGAGCATGGTTGAAATAAAATGAGTTCAATTTAGGAACCATAGTTTTGGACCACAAGTCTTTGTCAGTAACACTCGTTGTTTGAATATGTCTCCTATGCCTGAATGTGCCACAAAGTCAATCCATGAGAGCACAGAAATTAAAGGCCCAACTGACCCTGAAGTTGATAATGGTATGAATGGTCAGTGTTCAGAAAAATTTGCCCATCTTTTGAAACCAAGAAATGGTTTGCTGAGTGGCCAACAGTTTGAGCTATTGAGAGACCCATGGATCCTGCCTTTGGGTTAGTTTTTATCTCCACTCCTCCAAACTTATCATTTGACATGGGATCAAAAACAACACGATCTAGAGATGCCCCTAAATGAGGTAGAGATGGGTTGACACATAAACCAACTTCTGCCACTCTCAGTCCAGTATTCCCTTCCTCATGCATTTTTTGGACATACATATCTGAAACTTTGTCCTCATTTTCTCTGCCATATTTAACAAAGGGCAAGTTGCTGATATCAACTGGGTCACAGATTGCTCGGATGAATTCAGGTGTTGGCTGACTCTTTCTTTTCAAAATGTTGCCAAACTTTGACGCTGTGATGCGGTGTTTTCTCTCTTCATACCATACATTGTTATTTGCTTGACCAGTTGTCTTGGCGTAAAGCTCCTGTACTGCTTGAAGGGATACTTGAACCTTATTCAAGATGGTTGGAGCATTAGAAAATATATTCAAGTCAATAGTTTCCTCGCAACATTTGTTGGGTAGGAGAGGAAAATTAGTAAAACCGTGGCTGGAGGAACTGTTGTTGAGACACTCGGGTTCAATGGGTGTATGCCTGAGCTGACTGTCAGTAGAATTTTCTGAGTGGTTGGTAAAATGACTATCAGTAGCATTTGAATTTGTTTGGGTAGGAACATGCCCACTTTCATTACCACTTCCATTCATTGCTGGATTGGGTGACTGGTAAGAAATTGGATCACAGGAGGTGACAGGGTTTGTGCTACCCATTTGAAATCCTTGAAGCTGTTTGTAGAGCACTGATCCTCTTGCCACTGGCCCAATCAAGGTGTTTACAGTAGGAATATTTCTGTCTTCTGGCATCATCAAAGCAAATGGAAGTTTTGGATTGATCTCTTGAAGATTTTCCTTTAATTTAACTATGGAGTCAGGGTCAATTTTTCTTGACTTCACCAGTCTAGGATCATAGAATTGACTGTGTATCCCCCTTTTCCTTTTACCTGGCCCATCAGATGCATGCCTTGGTTTTACAATACTTGTAGTCATTACCGGTGAACAGTTAACTTCTCTTTTTCCTCCTTTGCCCCATTGTTGCAGTTTTGACGTACATGTTCTATTGTCGCACTCTTTCAACTCTCCCTTTCTTGTCATGTCTTCCAGTTTCCAAATAACTGCCATTACATGACAGCAGCATTCGCTTTTGGATGCTGGGCACTGACGATCAAAGGATGCTGATTTAATTTTATCAGTACACGTACTGCCTCGTTGCACTGTTAATTTAATCTTGTATTTACGATCTCTCTTGTAAGAGGCCCAACAACAGACTCTCACAAAGACATAATTTTTTTGTGGATCCTTCTACACTTGTTATGGACAAATCTCATCATTCGTAACCCTTTGTCATTTGAGTTCACAACAACATCAACATTATCATACTTCTTAATAGACTTGCCGGAATTTTTGATATGTTGAAACGCACCATCGGAACAAAATTTGGAAGAACTGAAAAGTTATTGTTGAAAACTTCATTCGCCACTTCATCCGTTGGGAACAAAACCTGGATTTTCGGCTGACGAAGAAATCGACAAATTATCTGCCACGTTTTCTTTATCATTTCCTAAATGTCTTTGAAGTTTCGCCTTTGTGTAGCTCTTTTCTGGGTCTGGGTCGTAAACATTATCACGGTATTTCGGTATGGCCTTGAATGCCAGCACTCTGTCATAAAAAGGAATAAAAATGAAACTTCAAACGTAAGTGCATTAAATAGCAGCAATAGTAAAATGTAAACATCAACCGGCAGCTGTCACTGGCCGAGTTATTACTCTTCTAACAGTTGGTTCTTATTTCCTTGCTGGTTTAGGCGCCTACATTTCAACCAAAACTTTAATTTTCCCACTGTCCACTTTCCAATCTGACTTACATTTTCTATGACTACACCAGGAATATCTTCTGGTTTCAACTTTTCCACTTCTAAATTGCGAATTGAAGAGGTTTCTGCCTCCATGTTTACTCTTTCAGAGTTCGCGGGAAACATCTGGAGGGCCCTTAGGCCTCGCTTTCATGCTACTTACGGCTTACGGCGTAAGTGTGTATTTATTAAGGTTTGTATGGGGAAAAACGGTAATCGACATTATAGCTGAAATTCAGGAGCCATAATCGGGGATGGAGACCGTAAGCGCGCGCCATTTCTAGTATTGGGGTTGTCCCCATGATATGGGACAAAAATTCTATTTTTAGAGCAAATTGTGCCATCGCCTGCAGCACACGCGCGTACATGCTGCGAGGATTTTTGCGGATGTCGCGCGGGGGGAATGGCGTCCGAAACTCCCGAAATTTTTCATGTTTTTGGCCCACAACTCAACGCGTTTACGTCTGTTGGAATTTTGCTTAAGTTTTTTCGTCGTAAGCTGCTCCAGTTTGAGTGAAGTAAGACAGTGTCGAATTTAGGTATGGTCCGCTTTAAGCTTAGATATATATCGCTGACCAAGTTGTGTTCCGACGGATGCTTCTTTTACACGAGCTGTACATTACTCCACTTTAAATTTCACATATGTTGAAGATTAACAGCTTTTCCATTACACAGCAAAAAACTAGCTGGATATATTTAGATATAGCAGAGCTTCAGGACTTCATAGTTTCCTAGCTCCTCTTGCCACAAGCTTGCGAGGAATTTGCCAGTCTATCGCGACCGAAAAGTAAAACAAAATAAATGCTAGTTTGAGTTTCGCCTGAATTGTAAGCAACGCTTGATGTTTCATCAAGGCCCAATAACTTTACGTCCGTAGATGCTGCTCAGTTTTATTCGTGTAAAAATCCAGTAAATTCTCTGTTGTCGATGAATGAGAGCGCCCGCTGATGCTTGTTTTGTACAGTCAGTAAACATGACAATTAAATTGTACTTCTGCCGCACTTTCGTGTGAAAGCGTACATTGAACTCAAACAATAACTCTATAGTTTTTGAATATGTTTAAGATTGATAAATGTTTGAGAACATATTAAAAGCTAAGCTGAAAATAAGCGAATAAAGCAGAAATAATCAGCAAAGTTACAATGACGCTTTCTTTAATCAACTTCGAATAACGATTTCGATTTTGTTGATCGAGTTATCAAAACTCCTTGTCTATTTTCATTTTCGCAGTGTAAAACTTCACTATGTTTATGTTGAAGAAACACACATGATGCTAGGAACCTTTTTTGCGTTCGTGAAATTTGTTGCAGCATCTCAGCACATAACGAAATAAATCGAAAGAAATCTTTGTCAAGATTTGTTGACAATTGAAAACACCGACTCGGACTTGAAACTGCACGAGCTACACTATGCAAATGAGCTAATTGTACGCGTCAGACTTTCCTTTCAAAAACTTTTGCAAACTCACCAAACAAGCAGAAACAATAAGAAACCATCAAAACAGGTTTTGGTTATGATTAACCATTGTCTGAGAAACTCACAAATTAACTCGATACCAGAGTAGAGTGTTTTCTTGCTATATTCTTAAGTCAGAACAAACGTAAAAACATACGCGTAAGCTTACAACTAGCGCGAGCAGATCTTATTATTCATTCCCAGCGGGAGATTGAAATCTTGTTTTCGACCCTGAGAAACCTACCTTTTCCGTTAGCTTAGAGCATAAAACTACATATAAGCGCCCTGGTTCGTATTCCCTGCCATCGCTGTGAAAAATACGCAAGATAATCTCTCAAGGTCTCTCAACTCTCACCATTTGATCACGCAACCTGACAACATTCACGCGAGAGCCCCTGACATGTGCGTGGATCTGCGCGGATATATGACGTCAGGATGGCGCAATTTGTTCTAAAAATAGAAAAATTGTCCCATATCATAGGTGCGCGCGGATCCCAAGACTTACGGTCTCCGTCCCCGATTATGGCTCCTGCTGAAATTTTGATATTTTTGCAATAAAAATATCAAAATTTCAGCTATAATGTCGATTACCGTTTTTCCCCACATAAACCTTTATAAATTCAAACCGTTGTAACACAACACCACCATATATGCTGCAAGGTGAAGTTTCGTGTAACCAAACTCGGTGGTTATGTAATAGTAGATGTCGGCGGTAAATTTGTCTTGTTTCACGCGCTGAACGTTCGCATAAAGATTAAAAAAATAAATAAATAATAACTCCTCGCATCGTGAGCTTGGGCCGCCTGTGTTCTGATTGGTTGTCTAGATATCCACTTCTAAAGTTGGAGTAGCTAAAAATATGCGAGACGTGTTGCGTTAATGGACTCCACGGGAAAAATGTGTTAAATATCAAATTTTCCCGACACACTTTGGTTTGTCATTATCTCTGGAATGTTCTGGCAAAATTTGAGGAAAATCCGTCAAATCAATCGCTCAAAGTGGATGTATCCCTCCAAAAATCAAATGCGAGATTTTAGCCTGTTAAGGTTCGTAAACAACTCGCGCCACGCCCGGAGATTATCACGCCTAATGAAACCGCAAACCAATGGGACAACAGGACCTCCTAGTGTCTATGACTGTAGATCAAGATTTCCCGGGAAAAGCATCGCATTGCAACATGTCTTTTTTTTTTATCTCGCTCAGTGGAGTTCAATTCAGGACGGCGACGTAATATGGGCAAAGACGCCAAAGGCAAAGGCAAAGGCAAAACCCGCGCCAAAAAGGTTAAAGGCGGAAAATGTGCCGCTGAAAAACAAGACGTTAAGGAATCGACGGACAGCTTAAGAAATACTCTTATTGCTGAAATGAGTTCCCTTGGGTAGGTTTCATTTTCTTCATCACTTCCGCCAGATTCCGACGAAGAATCTTGTTCGCAGCCTGCACTGACGTTGACTTTGACTTTTAAGCTACTTGCTCCAAGGATATTCGAACGCTCCGGATCTTCAGTAGATGCCGAGATTGTCGAAGGTGTTTGGCCAAACCAAGAGCCTTTGTCGCTTTCGGCAAGGTTTTTTTCCTTCCTTGACAATATGAAGCTTTTTCTTTCTTCTTTGGGCCGGTCTTTTTCGTTTTCTTTACCCAAGGACTTTTTACTGCTTTTGATTTTTCCATAGGAATTAGCATAAAGAGCTTCCACGGGGGAATTTTTGTCAAGTGCGTGATGTAAATAAAAATATGCAAATGACATGAAATACGAGCGATAAGCGTATGCCGCGAAAATTTCCCCAGGGTTCTCGCCCGTTGACAAGATTGTGACACCTTCCTAGTTTATTAACTTTATTTGAAAATACGCTTTTTCTAAGTAACTCGGACGCTTTTTGAGATTTTTAATGTTTTTCTTTTGGAAACACTAAATAAAATGACGAACTTAAATTTTGTCAAATAAAAGAAAAAACGATTTTTTTTGGCATCTGAAGGTGGGAAGTAACCTTAAGCAAGCTTTCCTGCAAATCAGCTTCTCGATTTCTTATCAGTCAGATATTTGAACCTCGAACAGCTGAAACAAGAATGTTGCAAGCGAATCTAGACGAGCCAGCAACCAGTACTATTTATAATATTCCCTTCAAACTGACCAAAGATACAAGAGTCGTCATTTTTGAATTTAAAATTTTGCACTACATCTTGCCAACCAATGCCACTCTGTTCAGAAATAAAATTATGCAGCATGATAAATGTCATCTCTGTGATCAAATGCAAACCCTAAACCATCTTTTTGTTTCTTGTTCGGATGTGCATACCTTCTGGCAAAGCTTTCCTCGTTGGTGGAATGTTAAGAATGACGTCTTTATCAACTTGAACGATGAAACCATGATCTACGGCTTTACAAATGATTTTAGTCAGGAACTTGTTTTAAACCTCTGCTTAATAATTGCCAAGTATTACATCTATTGTGTCTATTGTGCTTCAAGAGATGGAGAAAATTACTACTTTGAAGCCTTCCTTGCATTCCTTAAAAGCAAATTATCTATAGAGAAGAGCAAACGCAAATCACAAATCAACTTGTAAATACAGCTTTTTCTCTGCTAAACTTAGCAAACAAGAACAAAACTACACGACACGTATACGTGTCTGCTTCTGTTTCCTCTTTCTTTTTGTTGTCTTCTCGTGCGTGTTTTTTTCCCTTTTATGTATATTATTTTTTCTCTCGACTTGTTTATTTGATAGTTTGTTAATAGTATATTTGGACTTTTGTAAAGTAAGGCCCAGTTCAGACGCCGAACTTTTCATGAGCCGAACTTAATTCGAATTTGGACCGACCCAAATTATCAAAAGTACACCTGTTGATTCAGACGTCGAACTTAATTCGCCGAACTTTATTTAGTTTAAACCAGAACACATCGAAATGTCAGCGATTTTCAGGCAAAGTAAAAACTGCTTGTAAAATACGTTATAATAATTTATACATTAGGTTCGGCTCATGAAAAGTTCGACGTCTGGATCAAAGCCGTTCCAAAGCCGAAATTCCCGGCTGAGCTAGGCGGGAAGAACGGCTGGGCCGTTTCAAATTCAAATAGCCGTTCTTAACAGATTCAGACGCCGAACTTTTCATGTACTTAATTCAATGTATTTGGTTCGGCTCATGAAAAGTTCGGCGTCTGAACTGGGCCTAATATTGTAATTAGAGTTAGTATTGTAATTAAATAAAGAAAAGAGTATTGTAAGTGCAATAGCATTGTATTTGCGTTAGTACTGTAAATAATTTCAATGAATTTTAAATGTTTGGTGCTGTCAATTAATAAGTGATGTAAGTATTGTGGGTGTGATGTTTACATAAAAAAAGGAGAGAAAAGAAGCTAACCCAGGTTAAGTGAAAATTTTGATTTGAGTTTTGTAACTTTGCGCTGAGGTTTTCTGTTAATTGTTTGGCCTCCTGTTTCGAGTTTGAATAATCTCAAACTACACAAAACAAAAGCAGTGAAAACATTTGTATGCAAGAAATATTTATAATTTGGTTAAGTTTTAATCCAGGGTTAGCGTTAACAGGTTTCCGAACAACCCGGCCCTGGTTACAAGAAGTTAACCTGGTTTGCGCCCGCGATCCAATCGAAAATAACACGTGACCTCAATAAGCTTTAAACTTGAGCCCGCGATATGGTCACGTGATACTGGTTAGCTGATACCTTTATTTGACAGGTGTCAACTGACCAAGGCTGCATGTCTCTGTCAACCTATTAGCTGGACTATGGCCGTCATCTTGCCCGACTCCGTCGTCGCTACCGTCGTCGTGGGTACGCGCCCACGAGTAATGCCACTAGCCATGCCACTAGCCATGCTACTAGCCATGCCACTAGCCATGATAACCACGAGGAAATCAATTCATGGGTTTCCTTTTCTTCTACCTCTCTTTTCTTCCTTCCTTCTGGGTATGGGGCTCCGCTTCGCGGCCCTTTGGGTCGCCGGAGCTCCGCTATCCTGTATATCCTATTGATCCAGTTTTATCTTGCTCATAAAGTTGGACCCCGCTAATTCAAACTCCGTTATTTCGAATTCCCCGTTATTTCTAGCTCAAACCTATTTCATGCTATGACCTACAGGTGTGTCTTTAGGCTTGTTAACTTCTCCTGATGAGCAATGAACAGTAACAGTACTAGTAATTCTTTGGGAAGCCTGCTTCGGTAATGTCATAATTATCTGTTCTGTTTTAATGTAAAATACTTTATAGTGATTAATTCCTTTTTTGCAGGTTTTATGGTAGGCAAGGACTATGAAGCTGGTGGTATTGCCAAAAATGGTTCCAAAATGGTTACAGCTGTGTCCTGTGCTCAAGTTCCTAAGATTACTGTTATTATTGGTGGAAGTTTTGGAGCTGGAAATTATGGCATGTGTGGTCGTGCATATGGGTAAGAGTAACTGAAAACATTAGTGCTGTCTTTGATTTAAGAAACAGGATTATTCCTTCCATTTAGAACACTTTGCATTACTGAACAGATTACATGTGTTGCCGTAAACAGGGTTCCGGATTATTTGGGAGAAATCTCACTTCATTGTCCCACTGATTCCTATAATCTAACATTCAAGAGGAACACAACAATTAAACATTTTCCACAGCAATGTACATGCGTCAAGCGCTATCTCTAATTTAAACGTGCATGGGTATTTTTAGAGGTTATGAGAATATTTAAAACTATTGAATTCTAATCCTCGGATAATGCATTTCTAGTTATCTGATTGGATCACTGACTCTCGGTTACCAGCCATTATACCTGTGTTTGACCGTATATGGAGAGAGAGTGCGGCATGTGTCACTTAGTTTAAAGTTTCGCTGATAATGAAAAGTTCTGTTGGTGAAAATGGCTAAAAACAGTGCATTTCATAAGCTGTCCACTGTGAAAAAAAGAGGGAATAATAGGAATCCCATCCCAGAAATTACAAAAAGCCACAAAATGTCTCAATTAACTCAAGTTTGAGTCCTCATTGGCCTGATGAGGATGAGTGAGTGATAAAAAAAAGTAATAATTGAAAAGGCTTGTAAATGTAGAACCGGAGCGAATGAATGAAGAAGAAAAGCAGCAAAAACAAGATTCATGGGAAGATCCAAACGCCAACACGAAATTGTTGAGTTAGTGTATTTTAACTTTTGGATTTAAAAACTCCGTGGATAAGGGCGCAAAGAAGAACGCAACACAAGTGAGCAGTCGTGACGCCCGCGCCACTCGCATGTCACGCTCGTAGACACGCTCTCACGCTCACTAGTTTTGCGTATTTTCGAGGAAAAAAGAGACTGCTCGCAGTCTAGATTTGAAGTTCATAAAATTAACTTTTTCATTGACATTTATTGCCAGCTGTTTCTTCGAGAACCCGAACTTAAATCTTATCTTTAAAAAAAAAAAAAAGCATGAAAACGTTTGTTTCAGATCTCATGCATTTTTACCCAAACGCTTGATTACTTTTTTAAAACCTTCCTTAAAGTATAGAAATAAAGGGAAACTCCTGTCACACTTATTTAGTCTGATCAATTCACAAGTTCACCCATGTCCAATACACTCAAAATTAGTCAAGTTGTCTCTGTGTATAGACGGGTCGTGTTTAGCAAATATATTAATGTTGCTGTGTTACCTGTTTGTTGGGTTTAGCCCTCGTTTTCTGTACATGTGGCCAAATGCTCGCATTTCAGTGATGGGAGGAGAACAGGCTGGTACAGTACTAGCGACTATTACTAGAGACCAGAGGAGCAGAGAAGGCAAAGAGGTTGGGTTAAGTAAATCATTATGTACCATGTAGACTTGAAGTTAATTAATAGGGAAACCCTAGTTATTTTTTGTTTTCAAGTTTTCGCGTGAGTTCTCACTTGTATACAGTATTCTGACTATCAATACTTAAAAATAAAGAAGCCTCGATTGTACTCTGTTCTGTTGTAAAGTACGCAGGAAGCAGTAGTGCGCGAAAGAAGTGTAGGGGTAAACGCGAGACGTAGTCGAGTGTTTTTCCCTACTTCTTGAGTGCTCTACCGCTTCCTAAGTGCTTTACAACAGAACAGAGTACAGTCGAGGCTTCTTTATTTGTTCATGATAAAGAATCCATTAATTTCCCCGCACATTCAGCTAATATTTTCAAACCAAACTTTATTTTCCAAATGAGGAAAAGTGGCGTCAGCGTGCATCTCTTCTCTGATAAAGCACTATAAAATGAGCCAATCACAATCCTTGTTAGAATTTCTAAAATAATTTGACTAACGAGACGACAGCCGTCACTGACAAACTGGACTTCAGCTAAGCTTTCAGTGTCGAGTGGCTTTCAAGAGTAGAACGATCGCTTCGAAGTTCGCTTTTTAGTTTGATTTAAAAATATGAGTCTAAAAGTTTCTAATCCACAGGAATCCGGCCGCATTGCGTGACTCATGAAAACGTGCGCTTTTCCAATGGAAATTGCGAAACAAAGGGCTCAAAACTTGCTGATGAAAATGCGAAATGCTGAGCTGTATTTGAAAGGAGCTACAGTTATTTACGGCTTGCAGCAAGATTGCGCGAACTAGCGTCAAAGTTAGAAAGACTGAACTGCTCCCATTGGTCCTACACCAAGTACAAGAGAGTCGGAATATTGAGTTTCACTTCGCTGAGATGACCTACACTCCATGTAAGTGTTGTTTGAGCATCTTTACAAAAATACAGCAACAGAGACAGCTCAGTTGGTATTTTCTGTCGTTGTTTTACTTCTGAAGTATAATTTCTGCCTTCCTAACAAGTAAAATGTCTTTTATCGAAGTATTCGTTGGGTTGAGAATTTGTTTATTTCGCAACGTGATAACCGTTTTGTCGGAATCTAGCAAAACTTGTTATTTTAGTACATTTGCTAGTTAACTAGGCCTTTTCCCCTTTGCAGAATATGAGCAGACAAAAACGTGATTAAATTATAATCTTAGCAGTGTGTATGTTTCATGTTTGTATTTTCTTTCAAGGCCCAAAAATACCTTACCATTACGGTTTGTCAGGACGGTTTTGAATTTATTGTAGTGTTTTACTTTGAGTTTCGTTCATTTTAAATTCAATAATACGTAGAAGTAGAAAATGTGACAATTTTACTTCTCACGCCAACGTTTGTAACTTGATACTTTTGTTTTCCTCGCCAAGGTGTGCAACATCATACCCTTGTTACCTCGAAAATATAAGAATAGATGTGCATTTTTTTTACTCACTGCTGGAGATAAATGGAATAAAGTTTAATATATGATGAAAATTCGAAGAGGAACCACAGGGAGCACACAATCTTGCTGAGTAGAGAAAGAGTGAATAAAGGAACGAAAAGAATTAATAGTTTACCTTTGTCTCCTGTTGTCATCTCTTACGCGACCTTAGAGAGAAAACCGTTACTTAAGGCCTGTCCAAACGATAAATGTTTGGTGACCAAACATCATCAAACATTGTTCGGTGACGAAACATGCTGATGTTGAACTGAGTGGCCAAACGGTTAAAACATGTTTGATCAAACACAAATCAAACTATGGATACAAGCCGCTGAGCAAGGGTGGGACGCACGCGCGCGCCGAACATGTTTGATACGGCTGTCCAAACGAACAAAACATCGGCCATCAAGCACGAGAACAAAAGAAATGTTTTCAGTTGTTTGGTCGACTGTTTGATGGCCTTCAATTTTTTCAAACGCGACCAAACACGATCAAACAGCACCAAACAAGGTGGCCAAACGGTAAAATGTTTGGTCACCAAACAGTGTTTGATGGTGTTTGGTCGCCAAACATATCCCGCTTGGACAGGCCCTTACAAGTCCTGCGTATTTTCTTTTCGCAGAAAAGATTTTAAATGTGTAAACTGTAGCGCTAAACTCGTACCTAGGCCTTTTCGCGCTCTACAAAGAAATTTTTTGCTTTACATATAACATTGACAAGAGAAGCAACTCTTTGCCCAAACGTTTTGAACACAATCCGAATATTCGCTCGAATCTCTAAATTTCGTTGCCTCCACGAAACCAAACAAACACAAAACGAAGTCGAAAGATTTTTCTACAACTTGGCCGAATTTGTTTTCGAATATTTTCACGAGTCAGAGAATTTTAGCGTCTTTAGCAAAGTTTTTTTTCAAATCGCTTTTCGCAACATGATCGTACCGTTGAACCGGTGCCAGTGACGTCATCGAGCGCGCGCTCAAGCTCCCCTCCATCTCCCACACGTGTTTTTTGACACAACAAATCTTTACAAAATCCTTCCCCAGCTCTCAATTTTAAAAGTGGAATCTCGCTAAAACGCTTGAGGTATTTACCCGCGACATTTCATTTCCGTCCGGAGATCGGGCGACTTCGGACGCCCAAGAAAAACTGCGAACCGGGGCAGGGGTTTGTAAAGTTTTGTTGTGTCAAAAAACACGTGTGGGAGATATGGCCACATGTTCCCCCTCCAAGTTCAACAGTATTATACATTATCCTCTGTGATATGATTTGCAGTCGGTTATATGCTAGACACGCTCTTCACACACACTTTCAAGTTTTTCAATTAATACAATTGGGGACTGATCCGCAGCTAGCACTCGGCTTATTTAGGCAGATTGGTTATAATCAGGATAAATACTTGATAGATAAAGTAATAAGAAACAACAGAGAGACAAAGATAATATTTACATTTACATTACTATTTTACATTTAATCAGTCATCCACACTGTTGCCTTATTTTGTCATCGCAAACAGATTTGAGAGAGAATCTTATATCACTCTTGATGGAAATTGCAAACAAAACCGTTCATTTATTACATGTACTTCTCATCCTACAGTTGACTGCAGAAGAAGAGAATCAAATTAAAGCTCCCATTATCAGGAGATTTGAAGAGGAAGGTCATCCTTATTTTTCATCAGCAAGGTACTTATACAATTTGAAAGTTTCATTTGCTTTCTTGAAACGCACCTGAGCATATATTGTACTTTCTTTACGGCTTTTCCATTGCGAAATACAGGCATTGAATATTTTGACACGCAGGCAACTTAATATATTTCAGGCAAAATTTTCAAACAAAATGGAATAGTAGAAAAGTAAAATCCTTCATATAACAACCTACATTTTTACAAGTCAGGCTGAATAGGTTCGTATGTAACTGATGCATAAGATAAAATAAGCTTGTTCAGGTTTACTGAAAACAGCTTCTCATTTTTTCAAAGAGTGATGCACGTCACAAAATGACAGTGCCAATGTACACCATATGTGTAGTGTAAAAGGTATTCTAGGTTCGCTCTATGTTTCACCGCGCTTCCTGACTTAGTTGTTTCCACGTTCACCAGCTTGTTATTGAATAAGACCGGCTGTCCTCAATATTAACTTTACATGTTAAATACTGCTCATTCTTTTTGTTGTTGTCGTTGAAGATTATGGGACGACGGTGTTATCGACCCAGTGGACACCCGAACAATCCTTGGACTCAGTTTAAGTTCAGCCTTGAATGCGCCAATAGGGGATCCTAAATTCGGAGTGTTCAGAATGTAAACACAGGCAGCCCGGGCTCACGATATGAGCACTGGGGGAAACACGTAAGAGCACCAAATGGGCTGTTTGCCTGCAGTTAGTTTCACTCATGTTTCTTGCGGTGAGCTTTTATTAGCTTTTATTTGTTTGAAAGGGCGAAATACTATATAATGCTGTCCTTTCCAACAAAAGTGATGAAACTGACCGCAAGCAAACAGTGCATTCGGCGTTCTACAAAATAACTATCCCAATGGTGGCATGATGTAAGGTACAAGAAACTTAATAGCTAGACCAGGCATCAATCAAAATCGATGATAAACAGTCATTTGGTTGTTGACAGGCTGTTTGCAAGGGACTCGTTTTTGAAGAGCAAGATGTTTTGGCTATCAGTTAAGCCTTCATCCAACTGATGGTCACATTCGTGGACATGGCTGGCAAATTTGAAATTTTTTCTCACTTCCTGCCTGCGGTCATTTATATGTATGTTGATCGATGACTGGCCTAGAGCCCCTAAGTGTTAAGCTGCGTTTAGCTCCGTGTCTGTTTTATAATTTTAACTTCACGTAAAATTCCTGACGAAACAAACTCTTGATACACTTCAGTGTTCATCGAAGGCCAAACTTTCCCTTTGATTTTTTCTACCCTTGAAAGCTGTGGAACAGTCAGCAAATAACATACGAGTGACATATGTTGTGAAATGTACAATCGTAATGGCTGTTATTATCATTTTGGTTCAATGCGGTTATTTTAGCTGGAACGTTTCATGCCAAGCCTTGTAGCATTTTGCCATCAAGTGATCATTAAGCCTGGGTGTGATATTACAAGATATTAAAAGTACTATGCTTGATACTCATAGTGGTCCAAGTTATGATATCTTCAAAACGTTCAGTCACAGAGAAACTTAAATTGGCATGTTCGTGGAAGCTGTAACGAACTACAATTTATAATAAACCTGTTGTTGTGACGTGATGGGTTGGGTGACCAGAAGGTACAGAATATTTCAAATGGGTTTCAACTATATTTAACTGTACGAATCAGTAATTTATGGAAGCCAAATTTAAGATATATAAAAGGAACAGGACTGTTTTTCTCTAAAGAAAGTAAATAAACAGCTATCCAAGTCAAACCTTGGCCAACAAAAATCTATTCTTCAATTCGAACTGGCATAGTTATAAAATGTATAGAAATAATTAACTGCTCTCATTCGTTTGAGTAAACAAGATTATTACCAACACTTCTTTAATTCTAATATAGCGAACATACGCCAGACTTGGAAAGGAATTAACGAATAATTGGGGGGCTTGAAAAAGAAAGGCAAATAACAACAACAACAAGCTTTATTTCCCCTTGGACTAAGAAAAATATATTTTTTGCAAAGTTGCATATGACTAGAGAGTTAAAAAGGGCTGGCAGCCAGGGTTACAGATGTATTAATACAAATTTAGGTCGGTACACACACATAAAACACAGAATACTTGGTGAGCACTTAATAAATGCTATGCAAAACAAGTGCTATACAAGATTCATTTCATTCGCCCAAACAAAAGCTCAACTCTGACTAATGACCCAAGGACGATTGAAACACGCTGAATAAATATTTTGCAACGATTGGTGATAAACTAGCAAGTAATATTCCTGAAGCTCAAGGTACTTTCTCTAATTACTTGGATCCACCAATCACTACTACCTTTTATCCTGACCCCATAATTCCGCGAGAAGTAGAATCTGAAATTATAACTCAACCAAGTAATAAAGTCTAGGGACTTAATTCCAGCCCTGTAAACCTGCTAAAACTTGAAAATTCAATTACATCAATACCCCTTTCTGAAATTTTTGACCAATCTTCTTTCTGGGATCTACCCAGCAAAATTCAAGCTCGCTAAGATTATTCCAGTTTTTAAAAATAATGGTGATACTTTTTCCTAAAAATTATCGACCCATTTCACTGTCATCCATTTACAATCTAAGATTTCAAAGCTTATATATAACCAACTTATTTAATTTATTGACAAAAATAATATACTACATAAATAATATAACCTCCAATATGGTATTCGAAGCAAACACAGCACGCAACATGCAATACCAGATATTGTTAATGAAATATTCGGCGGCGGCAATATGGACCGCAGAAAGTGTACATGCGAGGGGCAATCCGTTTAACCAAACTTTCCGGAAATTTCGGTCCAAGACAATGGATCGGCTCGTAGGCTCGATTTCCGCCGCTTTCTCGAGTCCGGTGTACGTTCTTCACCGAGAAGAGACGGCTGGACGCGTGAGCGGCAAAGCATGTCTGTGACGTAAATTAATAATTTAATTCTTGCGGCGCTTCAGGTGGCCGGAAATGTCACCTGATGACAATCATAGGCAGGCCCACATGACGCCTACGGCTCGTAAAATTTGTGGCGTTTTCGCAACTTCTTTTAATTTTGGCCCTCCAACCTACTTTGTGTCACATTATTGTTGGGGAAGGACATTACATGTTGTGGTCTATAGAAGAGTCTTTTTAAATAAAAAGTAGAGCAGAGCTGTTTGACTATGGTGTAGCAACTGTCATGTCAAAGGTCACACATATGTTGTATGGTGTGCATGGTGTTGACACCATGTTTATGTTTTCCTAGTTCGGTTTCCTTCGGCTCATTTAAAAATTTCATTTTGTCTGGCTTCGCCAGAGACTGGTGTCGCTTCAGTTCAAGAAGACTGCCGTACACATCAATTTGACTAGGTGTTTTGTTTCTTGAGATCGATGTTTGCGTTTATCCCTCTCTTCGTTGACTTTGTTCGTTATCTGACATTCTGGCACCACATGATTCAAAAATAGATTCTAACGCATAAGGCTGTTGACTATTTTGCGTGTTGTATATGCCACTGTGGTTTAGATCAGGCAAGATTTCATCAGTTGACGGTATTTGGTTAAATGTCCCACTAATGCGATCGCACTTCATATCGCACAACTTCTTTGCTACAGCGAGAAAGCTAATTTATGCAGCCTGCTCGATTCAGGCAGGCAGATTTCTTATTGGTTGAAATTAACAATGTGAAGTCCACGAGTCCAGCCGTGAGTTGGGGTGAGGAGCGCGGGCTCCTTTCCCGAACAGGGCTGGTAATCGAGCCTAATCGGCTCGTTCCAACCGGAAAAGTTTCGAAAAAATCCGTCCACCTTTCGAGGTGGACCACTTTTCTTGCTTGGGACCTTTCCGACCCATTCTCAATCCCAGTACCTCGCTGTTTGTGGATAGTTATCACCGAATTTATCGATGTTACTCGTACATCCATGTGCGGTAACAATAGTTACTAGCTGTATTACGCATTGTATGTTTTGGCTGTTATAAACAGTCTATTTCCCGAGAGAATTTCGAATGTTCTTTTTGTTTATCGAAAGTGGTGTTTGAAGATCTTTGAATTCAACCGGAAAATATCTGGGAACGGTCTGCTCAAAATAACCCGTTGTACGGGGTAAATTTCTTCGCATGAAACAGCTCGCACAATATTGATAAAGTCGAAATCGTCATCTAACACGAGCAACAGTGATCCAACATCCGCCATTTTAAATGAACGCGAAACTATTTTCGCGAGTGGAATGAAACGAGACCTTCCGGATCCGTCTCGATCCATTTGCCCCAAGAAATTTTCGAACCGTTTGGTTGAATGGATCGCGTCCCACTCCCGTGGAGTTGTATGGCTCGTTTAGCGGCGGAGTAAACCAATCAGATTGCAGGATGTTTTAAATGAACCAGAAGGCCGGATTTCGCCCAAAATGACCAACAAAATTTCCTTGCGTAAGTCCCTCTCGGCCACGTGTGGCCGAGGGCTGAGACTTGGTTCCCAGTTCCCTGAACAAAAGAAAACGAGTCAGAAATTCAAATGAAAGGATTTTTACTGTGGAATTAACTGTTTTACAAAGTAGTTTCCGTTTCTGGTAAGCTTCAGGTCCACAAACCGTCATCGTGTATCGGCGCTGCCCATATTTGTGTCAAATTGAAGCACAGGCATCCCAAACTCAAGATCCTAGAAATAATCAAATATTACCGCAAACTTCCGAAAGTAACGACCCTCGTTACTTTCGGAATTAGCAGCCGTTGGGGCTCGTTACTTTCGGGGGATCGTTACTTTCGTAGAGTCGCTACTTTCGTAAAACAGTTCTTAAAGGATACAATTCTTCGTTCCAGTTTAAATCAATGTTGCTGACATATGGGGTGAGCTTTTCATGTCTAGATCATGTCAGTGGTTGGCTGAAAAGCTTGTCGCTATGTCGACGGTTCGAACGCGTGCATAGAGAGAGATGGTATGGAAGTTTTACACGGTCACTTAAACTCGATAACTATCAACATTCAGTTTACGGCAGAGGTGCCTACAACAACCATAGGCAAGAAGAGCATAGCCTTCCTGGACACCAACAACACTGTGAATGAAGACGGAAAGATCGAGGTGGGTGTATATCGCAAGGCCACACATGCGAACAAGTATTTAGATTTCCATTCACACAGCCCAGCGCAAAGCAAAAGAGCTGTTGTTAAGACCTTAATAATATACATGAAAAAATTACTCAATTCTGATTGGCGAAAAACAGTGCAAAAAGTGTAACACCAGTGCAAGTTACACCTCGTAATTCTGGATTATGATTGGCTGAAAGACAATAGGAAATTTTCTAAGCCAATGATATTACTTAAAATGATGACGAAAATATGCGGAAACTTTAAAAAAAGTTTTCTCGAATGAGAAAATATGGCGTCAAGAAAGATCTTCAGGCACTTCCTCCAGGCGAATTTTTTCATGTCAGTAATGGACGCTTATACGGCCGGTAACTAATCAGGAGCCGAGAAAGACAATAGGTTTGGAGACATATGTATTCTATTGTTCTCCAAATCCAAGATAGCACCTTGAAAAATTGGACCAATCCGGAGGCGAATTAAGAATTCAAGATGGCGGCGCCCACGAAAGTCGGCCATGTTGGAAAACAGCCCACCAGCCTCGACGGAGGACTGGGATCGGTTTCACGGATTTCCATGGCGACACAAATCACGCCAGGGTCACGCAAAAAATGTCATGCAACTTCAAAATCGATACTTACAGTGTCCTGTGGTCCTAAATGACAGAGGTCCGTCCGGCAAGTGGCCATGATGAAGACTGAGAGACTTGGGTCCGAGTCTAGCCCAGATAGGGTGGTGCAAAACATGGTGGGACAATGACCTCATCGGTATCCAATCAGAATGAATTAAAAATATTGGCTTCCCTCAGGCCCCTCTCTTAAAGGAGCGAAACGCGCACAAAACAAAATATTTTTCGGTAGGGATGAAAAAAGGAAGGGGGTACCCCCGAAAGTCAATGATCACACAGAATTGAAAATGAAAAAACTATTTATAATCACTGAACAAGGAGTAACAAATCCCAGATACTTAGTTGTTTTCCCATGATCTCTTCCATTACGAAAACAGAAGTTAGCGCTCGATACACATCCGAGGATGTAGAGTGAAGTGACGGGTCTCGGATGACACTTAGATACCTTTCTTTTCGTTCCAAAGCATCCTGGGACGGTGACCTCATCGGGAACCGATCCTAGACTTGCCCCACTACCTTCGCGGTCGAAGGGGTAAAAATAGGGGTAAGGGGATACTCCCCGTTCCAAAGCATTGTGGGACGGTAACCTCATCGGGAACCAATCCCAGACTTGTCCCACTCCCTTCTTGGCCGAAGGGGTAAAATAGGGACGAGGGGGTACTCCCTCTTAGTCTGCTCAGAAGCATATCACCTAGAATGGTCTGCTATATAAAACCTTCGCACATTTTGAAAGGGAGCAAACAAACTTGTTGACTTACGAAATGGAAGTTAGAAGAAGTCGAAGACTACTAGGATTGACCCCCGATGTAGATGAGTTCAAGGACAAATGTTTCATCTGTCAAAGCGACCTTGTCATTGACTCCTTGACTCGATGTAGTGCGAAAACTTATTGCTGTGGAAAATTTTTGCACAAGAGATGTTTGCAACAGGAGTTACAATACTCAGATAAGTGCGGACATTGCAAAATCTCAAATCCTCGGAGGGATAAAGATGAGGAACAACTTTCACCTTGGGAGCAGGTGTTACCCGAGAGGATTACCAACGCAACGAATGCCATCAATGGGTATCGGCGAGGGGGACGACCTTATCATATTCACAATCGTAATATTGTTTCGTGGGGGACCTTGCCGTACCATGTGAATCTTTCCATCTGGTGTAAATTTTATACAAGACTCGCCATCTTGGTGCAGCAAAGGCGAAACGCCACCACCACCACCACATTTATCACCACATCCACCATCACCATCACCACCACCACCTCCTACATCACCACCACCACCACATTTACCACTACATCCACCATCCCCACCACCATCACATCCACCACCACCACCTCCACCACACTCATCAACTCCATCATTAATCATGTATAAAATCAGGTTTAAACTGCCTCAATTCATTTTGAGTCAAACTAGCGAGGAGCCATGACCCTTTATTGTCGATATTGTCATAGACTATTCTCTCGTGCAGACAGTAGAATTCGTCACGAGAAACAGTTGTCAAAGCAGTGGATCAGAAAAAACACGAGAGGTCTCAAGTATCACATTTCCTACCGAAAAGCACCATGGGATCCCTTGTAGAATAGAAATGAGAGAAGCGTTTCGGTTCAAGGCACCTTCCAGTGTTTTGATCCTGGGTCCCTCTGGCTGCGGAGAGACTTGTTTTACTGAATAGTTGCTCTTGTATCATGTGGAAGAATTGTTTGTAGACCCTCCCCCTACAATTCATTATTGCTACGGGGCGTGGCAAGATGGATTCTATACATGAAAGATGCTGGTGTGCAATTTCACGAAGGGATTCCAGAGTCAGATCATCTCAAAGTCATTGTTTCCGAAGGGTGGATTACTCGTTTTAGACGATCTGATGGCAGAGGGAGGTGAGGACAAAGAGTTGCTGGACTTATTCAGCAAACACTCTCATCATCAAAATATCACCGTGTTGTACTTGTGTCAAGACATGTTCCCACCAGGGAAATACGCTAAGAGTATTTCCAGAAACGTGCATTACATCGTAGCCTTCAAAAATCCAAGAGATCAATTAGGGATGAGGAATTTACTGCTTCAAGCTTTTTCCACTTGCTGGCAAGACATGATGGACGTGTATCAAAAAGTGACCGAACGACCGTCTGGGTACACAGTCCTGGATTTACATCCCGCCAGCGATGACAGGAAACGCGTCTTTAGTCACCTCCGGACGTACGAAGGATACCCGCACTGGCGTCGGAGAAAGAGAGAGGATGTCTGATCATTGACTAAAATGGTATATCAACAGCCGAGACTAGTTCTACAACAACAACTTGCGAGAAACCTTGAAAGTAGATAAGAAGCCCAGGATTCGAACCATGACAGAAGAGATTTGCACAGGCAAAGAAAAAGTTAAAGTTGTAATCGATTCTCCTATTGGAGAGTTGTTATTATTCAATAAACGTTATAAAGTAAGCATCAGACTCTGTTTAATTTTAAACAATTTAATGACATAACTGGAGGTATACCCCCTATCCCCTGTCTTCTCATTGACTCTTAATCACGTGATATCGCATACCCCCATCTCACGTCTTCTCATTGGTTGTTAACCACGTGACATTGTTTATTCTTTTGTGAATACCCCTTTATAAGTCAAACAGTCTTGAGAGAATTCATTTTACTCGTAACAAAGTTGGACACACGTCTTCTCATTCTTGTCTTTGCGATTATGGATCTAAGTGATCAAGAGCTGTGCGACGCTTTGGAGGAAAGGACTATGGTTAATGTAAGTGATTTTATACCTGTCTAAAACTACTTGTTATTCGAGTGGCTGTTTTATCGGAAGCGATTAGTTTGTAGTGCTTGTAAATGAAGTTAGATCTTTACTTCAAGCGCGAAATGTTTGTTTGAAATTCCTTCGATGTTATTATCAAGGGTTAAGATACAGCCTAACATAATTTCAGCTTCTAAACATATACTTTTCGGTTTTAATTGATTCCATGTTTGATCCCTGACTAATTATGTTAATTCTTTAGTGGTCGCCCAAAATGCCTTTTGTTTGTTCAAGATTCCTTTGAATGATACTTTTCTCAAGGGAACAGTCGAGATCAAGGAGTTTAGATTTTATTGCAAACTGCCACTAGCAATTAATTTCCACTTGAAGTATTTCAATTGTATTTTTTTTTCTTCTCACCTTTTACCCTATATATTTTTGCCTTCGCTTATTATTCGTTACTCGTCAAGGATTGCATTCACGCTAGACAAAATTATTTCTGTTCCATTTTTTTGAGTGTTATCTTATTTGAGACACATTGACCAGCTTTCTGTAATTTTAGCGCAAACGTTTTGGACACTAAAGTTCATTTGAAAAATTGTGTGATGATGATAGAAACCGGTCTTCTTACTCGCTCAACATGGCAATGACGTCATATCTTTTAATGTTAGCGCAACAGTTTTGATATTAAAGTTCGTGACATTTGACATTGTGTGATGTTTGATTTAATACTCTCCTTAAGAGAGGGGGACTGGGGAGGCCCAGCTGTAAGTACTTCAATTCATTCTGATTTCTTTCCTTTGATTGGTTCCTGATGATGTCATCATCCCACCATGCTTTGCACCACCCTATATAGGCTAGACTCGGACCCAAGACTCTCAGTCTTTATCATGGCTACCTGCCGTACGGACCTCTGCCGTACGGACCTCTGTCGTTCAAGACGACAGGACACTGTAAGTATCGATTTTGAAGTTGCATGACATTTTTTGTGTGACCCTGTTGGAGTATTATGGCATACGAGGTGTTCCAAATGATTGGTTTGTTTCTTATTTAAGTAACAGAAGACTGTTTGTTTCTTTGTTTGGTACTAGTTCTGATTACCAACTTGTTACATGTGGAGTACCTCAGAGGTCAGTGCTTGGCCCACTTCTTTTTCTTTTATATATAAATGATATGCCTAAATGCTCCAATATCTTAGAATTTCACCTTTTTGCTGATGATACAAACTTGTTTCTTAATAATCCTAGCATTCTAAATTTAGAAACCAACTTAAATGTAGAACTAGAAAAGGTAAGCCAGTGGTTATGTGCTAACAAATTATCTCTGAACATTGAAAAAAACCAGCTTTGTGGTATTTCATTCTCCGCAAAGAAGAATAGCTCATTAGCTGAATCTTAGTATCTTCAATATGTCTGGGAAATCTGATAATCAAGTTAAATATTTAGGACCCATTTTTGATTCCAGTTTGAACTGGAAACCATACTTACACGAATTGAGCAAGAAGGTTTCAAGAGGTATTGGAGTACTATCTAAAATTAGATATTATGTAAATAGAAACATATTACATTAACTATAGTATTCAATTATCTACCCCTTCCTCACCTATGGTTTATCAATTTGTTGCAATATTTATAGTGCTACTCTTAAACCCTTAATAACTCTTCAAAAGAGAGCTATACGTACTATAACTTTTTCAAAACCAGATGAACACTCTGAGCCTCTTTTTAAGGAATTAGAGATAACTTTTTGATTGTCTTAAACCTTATTAAATTCCACACATGGAAAGTCATTTTCATGCAAATCATGCAAGGAAGACTTGCGTTGCAGCGTATTTCAATTTGCGGACATTCAGTCCGCAAATTTTAATACGCTGCAGCATAAAAGTACGAACAATTGGGCGATTTCTCAGAAAAAAATAGTTATGGTTTACATCGACATCGTAGTGTTAGACCAGTGTTGTTGTCCGAAGAACACCGTTACGTGTTTGTGGATCTTTTTTTTTTCACGAATTCGACGAGATGGCATGAGGAAGGAGCGATAATCCATCTAAACAAACCTATAATCCTGCGGTGATATATCAACGGTGGTACTCTGTAAAGTGAGGACCGGATGGCGGCACATGGAAAAATGCGGATGATAAAATACGGATGGAAAAATGCGGATGATAATATAGGGACGAGGGGAAATAAGTTTACGATGTTTTCTTACATTCTGAGTTGTAAAATTAGGCCTATAGAATTCATAAATCGAAACATTTTTTAAGCTGGTTATGAAAAAAGTGAAATTAAAAAAAGAAAACACGAAAAGACTTTGATCAAGGAACAGTAATTATTCAGACTCCGTCTTTTACCACATCGAAGGACTTCGGCTATTTACTTCCCAGCAAATTTCCTCTGCCGAAAACCAGCATTTTCGAAATAAGTGAAACAGTTCTAAGGTCACAGATCGGCTACCCACTGTACCCTAGTCAACAAGTCTGCTGGGTACACAGAGCGTTCGCAGCAAAAGACTGTCTCTTTCGCAAGTGGACTGCACAAGGGCCATGGAGTCGTCCGACAGCGACAATTCTCTCACTGAATCACTCTGTTTCGACAACGTGAGTTGATGGATTTAATTTAGTCGATTGAACTTCGACCTTATTTTTATTTCTCAAAATCTTTGCTAACCATTTCCTTGTGTGCTTGTCTAGTGAAAGCGCCGGTTCATCTTCCAATCGGCAGGATAATAAGAACTTTGGAAATGGAAGGTAAGAGCGTTTTACAGCTTTTGTTTTGGAACAGATTTCATGCCATTAAAATGGTGGAAACAAAACTTGAACAGAAGGAGGAAAGGTTTTTAAACTTTTGTAAAGAGTTTTTTGGATGTACTGCAGTTTATAAGCACAGCTGTCACACTATTGCAAGGCAACTTTAAAGCGTAAAATCGGTGATTTCTTTGAAAAATTAAGGTCGGACTGGAAAAAAACGACGAATTGGGCAAAGTAAAGAAAATGTTAAAAAGAAACCGCACAACTCTTTTAAAATTAACAGTCCGCCTTAAAGCCACAAAGAAACAAGAAGTGCTAAAAATAGAATAGCTTTGCACGCTTTTTCCAGCGAAACCCGTCAAAGTTCGTCGGATTTTTCACAGACACAAATGAATATATCAGAAATATATTTTGTTTGGTGTTTCAATCTAAGAAAGGTCAGTTGCTATTGACATTACAGGGAAATAAGTTCTCATCTTGTTTTTTTTTTTTTTTTCATACAAACTAACCTGAATAGTCTATCAGTAACAGATGAAGTTGTAGTTTACTGAGGCGTATCCGGCACGGCGTACGAATCTACAAAGACCTAAGATTAATTTTAGAAATCTGTCTCAAAAGTACGCATCAATATTCCTAACTGCAATCCCAGACAAAAGACTTGGGACACGAAGCAAGTTCTCCCCTTCCCCCACTTTCAATGTTGATAATCAGGTGATTTTTCCCTTTTTTGTTGTTCCAACATTGATTAGGGGGGAAGGGGGATACGTGATACAGCTCAAGTGTCCCAACTACTTTTGGCCGGGATTGTCTGAAAGAGATATGCGAGGAATTTTCCAATAAAGGTAACGCCAGCGATCGTCATGGCGTCACGATATTTTAGAATTTGATTTCGACTTAATGACGTACACTTTGTTTCTGGAAATTGGACAGAACGTTTTTACGTCAATCTAGATTAAGGTTCGGTGCAGATATTCGTGGAATATAACCCGTAACCGCCTGTAGCAAAACGAAATTTGGGACTTGCTTCAAGCAAAATGGCATTTAAGGAAAGGTTAGAGCTCGTGTCTATTACTTAAGACATTTTCCAGGATTATCAATTCGCAAAGTAGCAGATCTTTGTGTTGTTTAACGGAATAGTGTTAAATAAATTGACTTAAACCCAATGAAATGCTTATCGGTGTAGAGTAATCATATATATCATCATTACACGCGACACGACAGCTTCCGGGTTCCATGTGTTTTATGAACGCGCACGAATAACCACAACGGTTAACCATTTGAAAGTCAGCGTTTTGCAACCTAACCTTCCCTGTTCTTCCCAATTGGCAGAAGGTTCAAAAATTTCTCACTTCACATTATTTGAAATGCAGGATGGAAGCAATTTGGTGGCAAAATAGTCGAGTTTGACACTTGAAATATGGTTAACCGTTTGCCGCAGATAATAAGTTAACTACGTAACTACCCTTTTTATTTCAATTGAACGGTTAACCATATAAACCTTCTCGGAAAGCTCTCTGTTGCTAGTTCTTGATCCCAGACAATGTTAAACGGTTTTTCGTAATTCCTATAAAGCGGAAAAAGGTATAATTCGAATGACACGTAGCAGTTTGGAACCAAAAAGTGTTACCAGAATGGTTAACCGTAAGGGTTAATCGCGGCGGTTAACCCGGTGGCACTTCTGAAGCCGAAAACACACCTCGCTTTATACGCGTTCCGGTATTAGAGGGGAAAACGAAGAAAGACATGCATAATTTAACCGCGTTTAGGTAGTAGCAACGCTTTATTGCTGTCCACAGATTAACTCCGCGAAACGGGGAGGACAAGGCGAAAATATCCACTTGCCCGGCACCTACTGTTTCAACCGAATTTGCATCATTTCTGTTTCGCGCCAATCAACCACCTCTCTAAAGACGTAGACAAGGTCGTATTTTTCAGTGCAGGAAATAGAAACATCCTTTTTAAACACAACATCTTGTGCAAAGTTGCATTTTACGGGCAAGCAAGTGGGCCGTTTGCCCTTCAAGAGGCAACAGAAGGTCATGCCACGGACTTACCTTTCGCCTATCGTAGAAGGTCATTTAGAAAGATGACTTTACGTTTCTTAGTGCCCGACCAGGTAAAACTTGTCATTGTATGTTGTTTCTTTTTAGTAGCGCTCGTTGGCTGTACCCGCGAGATGTTACAACTCCCCTCTTCTCCAAGCTTTGTTAGAGCGAGTGGTGTGACATTCTTTAAATTCTTCTTTCAGACAATCCCAGACAAAAGACTTGGGACACGAAGCAAGTTCTCCCCTCCCCCCACTTTCAATGTTGATAATCAGGTGATTTTTCCTTTTTTTGTTGGAGAAAACGCGATATTTTCCAACATTGATTAGGGGGGAAGGGGGATACGTGATACAGCTCAAGTGTCCCAACTACTTTTGGCCGGGATTGTGGCTCCGATTTTTATCATCCGTGATATGGTCACCGCATGTTGTCACTCTCGCAAGCGAGTCAAATGACATATTCGTGTTGAGCACGAGGTTGTTTTTCTTCGGTTAAGTTTGTTTTGAGGGTTTAGTGAAGATGTTTTATATCTGGATAACTATACGATGCTATTTTGCTTCTTTGAGTATTAATATATTTGTGTTCTTCACTCGATATTCTTTGAGATATTTGTCTCTGAAATTATATTTCATCCATTAAATTGTTATGGTACAAAGTGTATGGCAATCGGTTTCGCTGAGAAATAATCTGTTCGTCCTACCGAATAACGGGCATCGTCCTTTGACCGAAGCCATTTGGCTGTGAGAAACTACATGAAAGAGATTTTAAACTGCTTAGCCGATGTTTCTTTCGTCTTTGTATTTCGCTTTACTCGCTAAACTTAAAATTTGGTAGACCACCAAGACGTACTCTCCCCAGACCTTTTCAGTCACGGCAGCCGTAGTAGCACCAGCCGTAGTGATTTGCTTAAACTCCCTACTGATGGACCGCGCTAAATGCATCCCATGAACAACTGCGCAAAGAAAGAACGAGGAGCCACGTGTTACCAACGACCTAAAAGCTAACGACTATCCTAGAAACTTCATTAAATCGGTCGATCAACCAAACAACACACAACCAAAGCCTCCGGAGTACCCGAAACCATATGCGTCAATTCGATATGTGAAAGGGGTGTCGCAGCGAATCAGACGGATTTTGAACCGCGAAAACATCAAGACAGCTTTTAAACAACTAACAACATTGGGTGATGTTTTCAAGAAACCTAAGGACCGGTCAACAAAAGAACGGTTGAAAAGAATCGTGCACAAAGTGAGTTGTAGAACGTGCCCATGTAAATTGGAGAGAGTAAAAGAAGTTGGAAGTCTCGGGGGGTTGAGCACAAGCCTGGAACGAATGGGAATGTCGGCTCCGCGGTAAGACGGCATGCCGAAAACACTGGCCACGACATGGACCCTAATTATGCGAGCATTTTGGAAACAGGCATGAAAAATAAGCACAAAGGCCTTTTTCTAGAGTCATTACATTTATTCTTAGACAAGAACTCTGTTAATTACTATTAATGAAAGAGCAGCCTTCACAAGGGTTTATGCATCACTGGTTTCCTCCCCAAGCCCGGGGCAACGAACAACGTCGTCTTACTCACAGCAACATATTTGCATTCCGTGACTCTTGCAGAGTACATTTCTCTGAAGAAGACCGCAGAAGGCGGTCGAAAATTCAGTTTTAACGTTTATTAAATCTGTTTCAAGCTTTTTCTCAGAACTTTAATACAATTAATCCAATTATGGTGCTGTTTACCTTCAATAGACCTTTTCATGGTTTTTGACACCATCTTGACAGGCAGGTACAAAAATCGGACCAGATCGCCTCGGATCGCTAGTCCAGGTCTGATCAATGGAACTACCTCGGATCAAGTCGGACTGTATTAAAATACTAATTAATACATAGAAAATATAATAATAAAGTGTATTATCGTTTGTCTCACGATGTAGTCACTTGAGATGTAGATCGCGACGTTTCGACTGCTTACTGCTAGTCTTCTTCAGGCGATAAGGTCGACTGATTGCACGGTATCATTTATATCACAAAGGTCGGCTGTGATTGGTGCATTTCAATCCTCTGATTGTTCCATTATTCCGGCGAGTAGCTGTTCCCTCAGTGGTCTGCTGTTGTACCGTTCTCCTGTTGTTGTGTTTCTTGATCGTGGGTATCCATGCTTCAGGAATTTCAATTCCACTATCCCTGTTGATGTTGTTAGGGTGAAGTCTTATGTGAATAGCTTCCTTGACCCTACGTGTGTACCAGTGAGGATCTCAATCAATAAACTTGACCTCATTCCAGATAGGATAGTGGCCGGTCTCGTGGGTGTGTTCAGAAACGGCGGAGGTCTGGGTACGGGCGAGTGGTATATCCCTGTCGTGTTCTTTGATCCTCTCCTGCATAGATCTCCCTGTTTCTCCGATGTAGACTTTGCCGCACTCACAGGGAATCCTGTAGACAACACCATCTTGTTTAGCCGGGTTGAAGGTGTCCTTTGGTCGCACTAAGTGTGACCGAAGTGTCGTGTCGGACTTAAAGACGGTGCGAATGCCTTGTTTTTCTAGGCAGCGGCGGAGAGACTCCGAAACTCCTTGGACATAAGGTAAAACGGCGGTGGATTTAAATTCCGCGACAGGCTCTCTTCTTGGGGTTGTTCGTGCCTTTGTGATCTTCTGTACAAAAGAGGAGGGATATCCGTTAGAAACAAGTACAGATGACAGATGTTTCTTCTCTCCAGCGATTACTGATGGTTTGGTGACGAGACGTTTAGCCCGGTCGTACAGACACTTCACAATACCGCGCTTTACTGACTGAGGGTGGTGTGAATCATACGCTAGGTACTGATCAGTATGTGTTGGTTTCCTGTAGACACTGGTGGTAAGGCGGCCATCAGGTTCTCTGTAAACTGACGTGTCGAGAAAGGCGATCTTGTTGTTGTTCTCGATCTCCATGGTGAAACGGATTGATGGTTGTTGACTGTTCAGGTGTTGCAGGAAGACGTCAACTCTATCCCGATCCAGGATGGTGAAAGTATCATCTACGTAGCGTTTCCAGATCTTGGGCTTTCAACGGGCTTTGTACAGAAGATCACAAAGGCACGAACAACCCCAAGAAGAGAGCTGGTCGCGGAATTTAAATCCACCGCCGTTTTATCTTATGTCCAAGGAGTTTCGGAGTCTCTCCGCCGCTGCCTAGAAAAACAAGGCATTCGCACCGTCTTTAAGTCCGACACGACACTTCGGTCACAATTAGTGCGACCAAAGGACACCTTCAACCCGGCTAAACAAGATGGTGTTGTCTACAGGATTCCCTGTGAGTGCGGCAAAGTCTACATCGGAGAAACAGGGAGATCTATGCAGGAGAGGATCAAAGAACACGACAGGGATATACGACTCGCCCGAACCCAGACCTCCGCCGTTTCTGAACACACCCACGAGACCGGCCACTATCCTATCTGGAATGAGGTCAAGTTTATTGATTGAGATCCTCACTGGTACACACGTAGGGTCAAGGAAGCTATTCACATAAGACTTCACCCTAACAACATCAACAGGGATAGTGGAATTGAAATTCCTGAAGCATGGATACCCACGATCAAGAAACACAACAACAGGAGAACGGTACAACAGCAGACCACTGAGGGAACAGCTACTCGCCGGAATAATGGAACAATCAGAGGATCGAAATGCACCAATCACAGCCGACCTTTGTGATATAAATGATACCGTGCAATCAGTCGACCTTATCGCCTGAAGAAGACTAGCAGTAAGCAGTCGAAACGTCGTAATCTACATCTCAAGTGACTACATCGTGAGAAAAACGATAATACACTTTATTATTGCATCTACCACGATGAATAACAACAACCTTTTCCTCGACATAGAAAATATAGTTTTTCTCACCTGGGGGTGAATTCGCACAAATATACGTGAAATCTCTTTTTGTCGATCGAGCGCCATAGCATTCTCTCCCCAGAGCCTCCGTTTCTTTTGGTCACGTGGCCGGAGAAACGGAGGGCTCTACTTGTCAACGACATTTTAAGGTGGCCGAAGACAGTTTTCGCGCGCGCTTTTGCTGATGCAATTCAGCGCGCGCACAAGGATTCCAAAAAACAACCATGCCTTCAATAGAACGATCATTTTATTTACTCAACACCCGCACTATCTCTGCTAGTTTTCTCCATAATAGAACGCAGTGTATTGATGGCTTTAGTCTTTTATTACAAAGATATGTTAGAAAAGGTAACAATGCAAAGAACCCAACAATTTTCAGCTTTTTCTTTGTTACCGAAAGCATAGTTAGTAGAGGGGACTGGTTGTGAAACTCGGCAAACTTCAAAGGGCCAGCCTTTTGTTTCGCGTTTGAGGTTGAATTGCACCATCACGTGACATTGACCGTGCACACGCCAAACTCATTCCCAAACAATATGGCGGACAAGAACGATTTGTTTATCATTCGAGATGATTTTGACGCTATTTTAGGTATTTTGGAAGAAGAAGAAGAGCTTGGTGAACAGTCTAGAGAAGCTGCAGTTGAAGTAAGTATAAGATTCTTTCTTAGCCACCCAGAATTTAGCGAAAAGCGGTGTGCTTTGACGTCCATCTTCTTTCAGCTCGATCGAGTATCATCGAGTATCATCGGTGCTGCTGACGATGTAATTATTAAGTGGTGTCTTATTTTATTTCCATTAACTATGCTTAGAACTAGACTTTGTAGTATCGTTTTATGACTGATTTCTCAACTGAAAGTTACTTTTGTTTACAACAGGTTCAACTTGGAAACGTGTGCGAACTGTGCCACAAGAAATGCAAAAGTAAGAGCGGACTAAAACGACACAAGACAGATAAACACAAAAATACGAGAGATGCTGAGAAGCAAAAAGAAGGAGGACAAGAGAGCTATTTAACTTTTATAGCTCACTCAAGAATTGTCGAAAAAGTTAAACACAAAATTGCTGACAACAAAATCTATCCAAAATCAATCAGAAACGAACTAAGATGCTATACCTACAACAACGGTCTGCAAGACGTAACAGCTGGATTCTGTGATATTGAAGACCTATATAAACGCTTGATAACGTCTGGAAATGCTGAAAGATTTTATTCTTCCTTCTACTCGACCATAGCTCTGAATGCAGTTAAGCATTTTGAGGGATTATCAAGGAACGCTGCTACAGTACACTAACTATGCCGAAAGAACCCAGTTAAATGCAGCGCATGCGTAGTAAGTCAAAAAAATTGCGATTGAATGAAAAATAACACTCTCGGAAATACGCCTATTTCTCGAGAACCACTCATTAGAATTTCACGAAATTGGGCATGAAAGTACCTTAGAAAATAAGTAACTGGAGTATTGAAAATAACTGAATTTTAACGAAGAAAATTCTAGATATTCCAGTGAACCTTCAACAAGGGATGATTAGAGATCTCTCTGTTAAATTATTAGCAAAATGGTGTTAACTTGTGAGAATTGTTACAAGCTTGTCGCATGCAAATTACAAAGAAAATCTAATGACTAGATTTTCTACAAATAAACGAAACTGATTTTAAAGACCTGTTTATATTTATTCAGGTTGCCATGGTCACGGCACATACGTCAGCTTAACCATCAAAAAACCAAAGTTACCAAAGTTTGTGTTGTTAACTTGCTTGCTGCCATTTTTGGTGCCCACGGTATCAAGGGTTTTAAAGAAAAAGGTGAATGAAACAGGTATCAAAAACTGGGGACGAAAATGGCGCCATCACCCCAGGTGAGCAAAACTATCTTCTCTGTCTTAATTAGTATTTTGTTGAAGTCTGACTTTATCCGACCCGTACCAGTGATCCGAGTCGATTCGGTCCGAGTTTAGTACCTGCCTATTTACAGCTTGAAGTGGCTAAAACTGTGTTTATGAGGCAATTTGAAGGCATTAAGAGAAAATTGTGAATTTACGTTCGTTTTGCTCAAATGTGCAGTGTTAAGATTTTCCAGCTTGTCGTGGCTGAATAGTCGTTTCTGAGGCAATTTGGAGGTTTGAAGCGAAAATCGTCATTTTATCTCCGATTTAGCTCAAATATGTAGTTTCAAGAATTTACAGCTCGGCTTCAAGAAGTGTAAAACTGTGTTTAAGAGGTAATTGGGGGGCATGAAGCCGGAGTCGTCATTTTATGTCAGTTTTCGCTCAAATGTGCAGTTTCAAGTATCAACAGCTTCAAGTAACTGCATTTAGAAGCAACTGGGAGACATGAAGAAAA
The DNA here is from genome assembly GCF_964199315.1 of Orbicella franksi. Classification (NCBI taxonomy): domain Eukaryota; kingdom Metazoa; phylum Cnidaria; class Anthozoa; order Scleractinia; family Merulinidae; genus Orbicella; species Orbicella franksi. The sequence continues at coordinate 18,510,172 of NC_138152.1, read as the reverse complement.
ATACTTAGTGCGCTCGTTTCCGGATTGAGCGGTCCAGGTTTAAGCCCTGACCAGGGACATTGCGTTGTGTTCTTGGGGAAGACACTTAACTCTCACATATATAAATGAGCAGCGGCTAAGTCAATGCAGGGGTAGACTGTCTGCGATAGACTAGCATCCCATTCATTGGGCAGTAGAAATACTCCTGGTCGTTTCATGCTACAGAAATCGGGATAAGCTCAGCCCTAGTGGGCCACTTCAGTGGCTAGTATGCAGACTTTACCTTACCTTACACCTTTACGTAGCTAAAAGTGTGTTGCTTAATTCGGAGGTATGAAACGAAAATCGTCATTTTACGTCCGTTTTCGCTCAAATGTGCACTTTCAAGTTTTTCGAGCTTCTTGTTGCCAAAACTGCCTTTCTGAGGCAATATGACGGTAGGAAGAGAAAACCGTCGTTTTACGATCATTTTGTCCGAAATGGGCAGTTTCATGTATTTGCACGCTCAAATAGCTAAAACTGCGTTTTAGAAACAATTGGGAGGTATGAGGCGAAAATCGTCAGTTTACCTCCGTTTTCGCTGAAACGTACTCTTTCAAGTCTTCGTTCAAAATGAGCAGTTTCAAATATTTACAGCTTCAAGTAGCCTAAACTGTGTGTAAGGCAATTGGGAGGCATGAACTGAAAATAGACATTTCAAGTCTTTTAATACAGCTTGTAGTAGCAAAACAGGGTTTCTGAGGCAATTTGGAGGTACAAAGCGAAAATCGTCCTATTTTGCCTCCATTTCAAAACAAATAACACAGCAGTGTAAACCAAATAAGTTTATTTTGGGATGCCTGCCGAGAACCAACCCGAGGCGTACATACCCCTGAGCATACATACACGCTCACATTCGTATCTCGTGCACAATATACATTCCTAATATGAAACAATTCCTTACACGTTCAATTAACTGACATCTCAACTCCAACAAGTCGGGATTAATAGAGCCGCGCAACCGCTTACAACGATAGTACTACGGTTATACGGAAGCCAGAAAAAACCTGCCAAAAAAAACCCCTTTGGGAAATAAATACGACAGGAAATCTGGGTATGAACCATGGCCAAGCAGTCAGGAGCCCATCCTACGATGCTCTATAGTTCAAACAAAGTAAATTTTAAAACTAAAAAGAAACTTCGCAACAGTCAAAGGTTAATGGTTGGTTCTGAAGGGCTAGATGAATATCACGTGCCATACTCCCTCTTATATACCCATGCATCATTACCCATGACGCTCGGGCCTAAGGCCCAGGCCTTCTCGTATCACGTGCCGACAAAATATGTATTTCTGCCTAATTCGCAGGCTCGATCGTAAGAAATACCATTTTAGGTCCGTTTTAGCTCAAATAGGCAGGTTCAATTATTTACAGCTTTAAGGAACCTAAACTCTATTAGTAAGGCAATTCTGAGGTATGAAGTAAACTCAACATTTCCTCGTGCGATAGAGCTTAAATAAACAGTCTCAATTCTTTACACCTTATAGTTGAAAATACTGCTTTTTTGAGGCAATTTGGAAGTATGAAGCGATAATAGACATTTTACGTCCGTTTTCGCTGAAATGTGCAATTTTAAGTGTTTACAGCTAGTCGTAGGCAGCACTGCGTTTCTGAGCCAATTTGGGGGAAGGAAGTTACAATCATCATTTTACGATCCTATTTCGCTTAAATGGGATATTTACATGTTCAAAAACTTAGAACTATATTTTAGAAGCAATTGGGAGGTATGAGGCGAAAATTGTCATTTTACCTCGGTTCTGGCTCAACCTACAGCTAAAACTGTGTTTCAGAGTAAATTGGAAAACATGAAGGGAAACTCGAGATTTCTCTTGCGATTTACCTCAAAAGTTTAGTTTTAAGTCTTTAAAGCTTCAACTGGCCTCCCAATTGCCACACAAGTGTTTATGAGATACCTGAAAGGCAGAAAACGAAAAGCGACCTCCGCTATTTAGCTTAAATAAACAATTCCAATTTTTTACACCTTATAGTTGCCAATACTGCGTTTCTAAGGTAACTTAAAGTTATGAAGCGATAATGTTTAGTTTCAAGAATTTAGAACTTCAAGTCGCTTAAACTGTGTTTTTAAACACAGAAAAAAGAGGTAATTGGCAATTCTTTAAACAGGTATTTGGTAGGTAGAAAGCGAAATCGTCATTTTACGTCTATTCTTCCTCAAATGTGCAGTTTTAGGTATCTACAGTTTCAAGTGATTAAAACTGTGTTTTAGAAGCAATTAAAAGGCGTGAAGGAAAATTGGTCATTTCCGTCCGTTTTCGCTCTGCACAGGAGCGCAAATGATCCCTGACCGGAAATGATCCCCAAATTGGACCGCAAATGATCCCCAACCGCAGCTGATCCCCTATGTGGACCGCAAATGATCCCACCGGAAAACGAGGAATGGTATGGAGTTTGTTCCTCGGGTCGAGATTTCAATTTTTAACCCAAACAGAAACAAGTCATGACTGACCATAGCCTCGATATAGATAAAATTTTCATAATTAATATTTCTTCCGATAGATTAGCTTAAAAGCTCTGAGGAATGCCTTGTAATCAGAGGACCCTGGGAACGAGGTTGCCTTGTAATCGGTTTTGCCTATACCACAACATTTCACAACAATTTAATCAACGCGAAAATTGCGAACGGATAAATAACATCAGATAATTAGTGTTTAATTTCTCGCCTTTCTGGGTGCTAGAGCCTTTCTAGTGCGGTTTCTGGTTTTGGTGAACCACGGGAAATCAAAATCCTCTGATACCCAGGATGCTCTTGTTACCGATTTTGAAAGTCAGGGGGAAGAAATTCTGAGGGATATCGCGTTGTAGTATAGTGGCCTATGTATTAGGTTAAGGTTGGAAATCCTACACGAAAACGGCTGACGGATGCCATTCTATTTTAAGTCCGTAAGGATATCCTGTCTCGGTTTTTCTGCATATGTCTCCACCGGGTAATGAAGGTAAGTGTTAGATTGCTCAACTATATAAGTTGACCAATTAGTGATCCTGTCCAGATTTAGTACACGTTTACATCATCAGCATGGAATTTCTGCCTGTAAACTGAAGATGCGAAAGCCAAACCGGCTTGGAGTCCAGGGGGGTACTTTGGGAATTTCTGAGGGGGTGTGCCGCTGGGACACCGGAACCCTTGCCCTTTACCAGAGCTAGTGTAGCTGAATTTTGCTACCTTATACTAGAGTAAACTCCCCAAATCCCCCCATCTATCGAGACTGTTGAGGTTGATTTGCGTAAATTTAAACTTGCCGATTTGATTTTTTTATATTTTTGAGTGACAATTCCTTGGTTCCTTAGTCTAGATAAAATCTTCAACCAACTAGTCAGTTTTGTGAAAAATTATGCCCTCTTCTAGACCCGAACGCTCTGATTTATATACCCTATCCTAGATTAAACTGCTTGAAAACCATATCCTTCACAGCGGCACATAGCTATATAGCCCATATATGGCAGTGCCCCCCCGGGCTTTGAGTGTTGAGATGCAGACTTTCTAGCTAACAGAATATCATTTATAAGACTAAAAATTCATAAATATGTTACTGTCGCTCTTACTGGTGACGTGTTATTAACAGAAATGCACACATGTTGTTTATATATTCTTTATTGTAGCATTAAGCTATTCCTAGATCGAGCCAATTGAGAAATGGTATCACTGTTGATGAGCTTTTGTTTTTTTCTCCTGATTTTTCAAAAGAATTGTCAAGAGAAAATTAGTTTGAATTATTTATTTTTTTGATTATTTTTTCTTTACATTTATTCTAAGTCATTTGCTTGAATGATGAAGAAAAAACAACATGGAACCAAACTCCATGCCATTCCTTGTTTTCCGAAGGGATCATTTGCGGTCCACATCGGGGATCATTTGCCGTTCGGGTTCATTTGGCGTCCAATTTGGGATCATTTGCGGTGCTGTATGGCTCAAATGTGTAGTTTGGAGTATTTACAGCTTCAAGTAGCTAAAACTGTACTCTAGATGGACTTGGGAAGCATGAAGCGAAAATCGAGATTTCTCAGGTGATTTGGCTTTTCGTGTTAGCATAGGTAATCATACGGTTCCGTTTTTCATTTGGAATTAATTTACAGACTGAGTTTTTCAAACAGCACAAATTAATTTTAAATTGAACGAAAAAACCGTATGATTACTTATTAATAACATGAAAAGGAAAAAAACTCGCCAGGAGGAAGTGCTGAAAGATACTTTTTCTAATTCGAGAAAACTGTTCTCAAAGTTTCCGCGCAAAATGTTCCTCTTCCTTTTAACTGATATCATTGGCTTAAAAAATTTCCTATTCCATTTCAGTCAATTATAATCGAGAATTACAATGTGTAATTTGCACTGATGTTACATTTTTCACTGTGTTACACTTGAACTGCACAGCTCTCAGCCAATCACATTCCAGTAATTTTTTTATGTTTATTACTGCTGAGGTAATTGGGAGGTATAAAGCGAAAATAGTCATTTTTCGTAAGTTACGCTCAAAATGTGCAGTTCCAATTATTTACAGCTTCTTCAAAAGAATTGGGAAACATGAAGCGAAATTGGACATTTCTTTTACGATTTTCGCTCAAATGTGCTGTTTCAAGTCTCAAGTGAGTGTCTTAAACTTTATTAAATTCGACACGGAAATTTATTTTCATATCGATCACTGAAGGAAGACGAGTTACAGAGAATCTAAATTTGTTGAATGAATAAAAAAAGTACCGAAAATTGCGCGATTTCTGAGAAAAAAAAATTGTCATAGTTAACCTTGAAATGGTAGCGTTAGATCAGGTTTGTTATGCGAAGAACAACGTTGCGTGTTTGTGGAATTCTTTCATGAATTAGACGAGATTTTGAGAACAAGGAGCGATATCCATCTAAACAACACTATAATCCTGTAAAATACATCAGCGGTTTAGAGAAGCAAAGATCCAAGTTGTGGTGCTACTACCACTAAAGGCCACAAGGCAAACCAAAGTTAGGTTTTTCAAGCTGTTAAGCAAGAAATTGTTAGAAAATAGCAAGCTGCTTGTAGGTGAGGTTCGAGAAAGGTCCGAAAACTTTCCTAAAAGGAAAAAATAGCGCTGTTTGAGGTTCTCGGCCGATTACGCTTTAAAGAAGGTCACTCTAAAAACCGTGTATTTTTTCCATCACCAATAAAAAAGTCACATTGAGTTGAGTTACTCACCGCTGTTTTAGCTTCTGAAGTGGATGCGAACCAAATGAAAAAGAAGTGAACAGTTCGACAATGGGAGCCGCCATTTTGAAAGGATCTTGAAGGCCAGGCCACATATCCGTGACGTCATTCCATTTGATAGTGCGTTTGTTGTTTTGAGCTTTAGTAAGGCTGCTCTTAAAGCCAGAACGTGCTAGCGATTTCCCGGGAGATAATAATCAACTTGAATTGAATGATCGGTTGGAAAGTGCTCTCTGGTGTACATCTGAGAGATGTGCAACCATAACGACGCAAAGAGAATGTGTTTGTTGCCGAGAACAGCAGGAGTAGGTCACCAAGATGGAAGATACATTTTGCAGTACAATTCCAAAGGACGCAGTTAGTGGAAGAGGAGATTCATTTTTAATTGTAAATTGCTCTGAGAATTGAATTGGTGGCTTAAAGAAATTCCTGGCTGAGTGCTTTTGATCTGATTTGTCTTCATTTTTATGTTACTGGCAATTCAATGCGGAGGAAGTTCTGGTGTCACAGAAACTGACGAGTTTTCAATTGTGTGTTTAAATACGGCGGATGTTTTCCACCTCACAAGTCTGTTTTTTTTTTTTCTTATAAGATTTGGACACTTTTTGCTCATCCTCGTATGTGTTTGACTAGGTGTCTTTACACTGATGGACTACCTGGACTCGTGAAATACGCAGTAACTTTACATGCGAAGTGAAATCGATTTGTTTGACGTGAAATGTGGGATTGACGACATTCCTTATAAGTACCTAAGATTTTTTTGTGAGAATTGTAATTTGTATTGTCGGAAAGTTAAGCACATGTAATAAATTTTGGATATATGACAAAAGTACATACATCTTTTACATGCGTAAACCAGCGGAAGGAAAATTGACTCTGCAAGTGTATTTTTCGAATCGCATGCATCGTGTTTACTGACATCGTTAGTTGAGAAAGCATGTAGTAAGATTACAGCTTCATTTTTCACCGTAGCACTGCTTTCATTAGCAACTGTAATTCCCAAAAATAATGTGAATGTAAAAAACCATCCTTACTTAATGATGAATTGTGTTGATAAAATTGAAAACAAATCGCAACACATTACAGACAAAATATTATTTACATGCGGATATGGATTTCGCTATAGGACGACTTCTTATCGGTAATTGTCGATATATCGATAGGACAATGACCTACTTCTTCTGATGTATTTCAAATGAAATTAGACAGCATTTAAAATTTGTAAGTATTTTAACTCATCCCTGGTTATCAAGGCCGATTATTAAAGACGATTTGAGTTTTTGGCTCACACAAAAGATTTACAAATCGAGAAAACGTTTTTTCGATAAAAGAAAACCGAAGCGAGTACTCTGATATGTAATTTTAAAGAAATCGGCAGGACATTTGAAGTTTCCATGTGTAGAATTCAGTAGTGCTTAAGACAATCACACAATATATCGTGTCACTTTGTTGGTTTTAATTTTGTATGGTAAAACGTTCATGCAGAACAGTTTTGTCCAATGTGCTATAGTAGCGAATACTGCGTTTCTTAGGTGATTTGGAGGTATGAAAGGAAAATCAACATTTTACTTAAGTTTTTGCTCAAAAATGCCGTTTCATGTATTTCCAGGTTCAAGTAGCTAAAACTTGTTTTAGAAACAATTGCGACGCATGAACAGAAACTAGTCATTTTACGTCCGTTTTTTCTCAGATTTGCAGTTTCAAGTATTTACAGCTTCGAGTACCTAAAACTGTGTTGTATAGGTAATTGCAAGGTATTTAGAAAAATCCAGATTTCTTAGGTGACTTTGCTGAAATATGAGGTTTCGAGTATTTACAGCTTCAGTTACCTAAAACTGTCCTTGAGAGACAATTCGAAGGCATGGAGCAAAAATCGACATTTTTTGCCAGAGGAATGTATATTTTTTGCTTTATGCTTCCCAATTGCACAGTAGAGCGTTCTTGAAGCTGTAAATAGGAGAAGCTACCCATTTTGAGCGAAAACGGATATGAAATGACGATTTTCGCTTCATGCATTCCAACTTGCCTTAGGAAAGAAGTTTACGCTACAATAGGTTATTAAGAATCGAGTCTGTTTATTTGCGCGAAATCCCACAAGAAATGTCAAATTTCGATTCATGTGTTCCACTTCTCCCTGAAACACAGTTTTGCCGACTTAATGCATTTAAAACTTGACAGGGTACGTTTGAGTGAAAACAGAGGAAAAGTGACAACTCTCCCAGCATACCAAAAGACAGTTTTTGGTATTGAATGCTGTGAAGACTTGCAACTACCCATTCGAGAGAAAATAATCATAAAATGATGATTTTAGATTCCTACCCCTAAATTGCCTCAGCAAGGCAGTTTTAGATACGACAAGCTGCAAATACGTAAAGCTGCCAATTTTGAGCGAAAAGGGTCTTAAACGATTTTCGCTTCATACTTCCACATTTTCCAAGCAACACAGTTCTCGCTACTTGAAGGTGTAAATGCTCCAAACTGCATATTTGAGGGAAAAGGAACATAAAACGACCAACTTTGCTTCATTCTCGCAATTGCTTCAAAAATATTGTTTTAGTTACTTGAGCCTGTAAATACTTCAAACTGCACATGTGAGGGAAAACGATCGTAAAATGACGATTTTCTTTTTATGCCTTCAAATTGCCTGTAAAACACAGTTTTAGATACCTGAAGCTGCCAATACTTGGAAGTGTTATTTGAGGCAAAATGTCGATTTTCGCGTGCTTTCTACCAATTGCTTCTAAAACACAGTTCTAGCTCACTGTCCCGTGACCTGAGCATCCATGAGATATGCACTGTGCATGTACCGATCACTCAATGCAATTTGATTCGTGGACGCCGCTCGCCTTCATAGAGCCATCTTACCTCAATTGTTGGAATGGGCGACAATGGAACATCAAAACACGTGCTCGTAGAGCACGGGAAAGCTCAAAACTGAATGAGCTGCAAGAGGTACAACTTACAAAGTCAGATAAATCTAAGCAGAGCTCGTCAGAAACCAAAGATCCTAATCAAGCGATTAAATGCAGAGAACAAGCCAAAAGAATTCACTTGGGAGAGAACCAGTCGTTTGACGTGGTCAAGGCGTTTCTTGAAACCATTTCGGCGAACTTCACATTTCTTACGAAGAGTATGACGAACAGCTTTCAGAAGCTTGGAGAGAATTTAAACGTAATGTGAAGCTGTCAAATATTTTCAGAGGATCGTTCACTTGCCTGAGGGTTAACTATCTCATTTATTTATCGAGAGTTAAGAACATTAAATTCTTATATAAAACTCACAATACACAACGTATGTTAAATTTGAACTGTTATTATGAAACGATTATTCCTACAATTTAAAGTATGAATTATTTCTATGTAATCTTGGTCTTGGTTTAAATGTTCAATGCATGTATCCTCTTGCAGTTTGATCATTGTTTTAATATAACTTTACCTAGTAACCAGTAACTAAAGCTATTTCTTCTTGCAAGTTCAGATCTGGCATTTTCTCATATCAGAAATATCAGGATAGCATGTTGGTTCTCTTTTCATTAGTCTCGAGACCAATTTTTTCAAGTAGTTTGAATTTCCTGTGAGTCTACATTCCCCTGGAATTTCAAGTGCCTTTCCTTCTCCTCTGTTGTACCGGACACCAATAGATTCTTCTTTAATCTCGCCAAAGTCAGCCAAAAATCTACTGAAAATCTTGGAGAGTTCTCTCGAGACTTGTCCAACTAATAGTTCAGCCTCATTTTTCACTACAGACGCATCCAGAAACAAAGCATGAACTGGACAGCTGCATGAAAGTTAGTTACGAAATCGATGTCCTACTCGAAATCGTAGCACCTGCATTGTACGCATCCAACAAGGTCATCAATGTAACGCCTTCGCAGGTATGGGACGAAATCAGTATAACGTGCATGAATCTGTACTTCGATATATCCCACGTACAGACAAGTGTAACTGGGACCCACCTTTCTCCCTATGGCCACGCCACCAGTCTGGCGATAGTATTCCCCACTGAACGAAAAGGTGTTTAAAGTATGGGCAAGCTCAGCCAGTCATGTAAAGGTGTGGATGGCCGAAGAAATAGGAGAAAGTTTGTAATGCACTAATGTTGGGAATCACAGTGTAAAGTGATTTTCTGTTGATTGTGAACAGGAAGTGGGGGTTCTCATCGGTGCCGTCAAATGTGAAGCTTTCAAATATTCTCAGAGGATCGTTCGTATCCCTTAGATAGGTTGGAAAGGCATCTAGTTAAAGGGGCCATTTCTTTGAGACGTAGGCGGCGAAAATACTGCTCGCACAGTCAGTTTTAACTTGATACTTATTAGTTTTCCTTTTTACAGCAACGAAAGTAAGCGATTTGCTAAGAATAGATTTTTCCGAGGCGATGAGAGGAACATCATCAGGGATTATGACCACCGTACGTTTCTGTGGTGTTTTGGGAGGAAGGCGCCACATCAAATAGAGTTGCAAATTTTGCATCTTTAATAGCTTTAATGTTATGATTAAACTGAGAATTTGTTTCTGATATTGAAGTACTCACTCGATGGTATTAGAGTTCTCCGCATCGTCCTTGGTATCGACTGCGCGCTCGGGATTTAAGAAAGGAAATGTTGTTTAACTTTACCTTAAAGTTCTGAATGGTAGTGTGCATTAGACGTCTTCAACATGAGTTTGTGACCTTGGATAGGGGTCTGCTTTAGCGATCGCCATCAGCTGGATGATAACGTATAGAAAATCCCTTTGGAATCAATCTTTTTCTAAGGCTACGTCCGATGATCACAACGTGGCTGGTAAGTCTGGTCTTCTTTAGAGTGCAATCAGCTAGGTCACGTGCCGCAGCGGTGGCGTCTACGTTAAGTAAATGGTTGAGACTGTGTTTCAGGTTGCGACACAAGATAGGAACGGTTTTCATGATGTTGGGCATCAGAATGGATATAAAATCGCATGAACAAGACTCAAATTCGGCAACAATTAGCAAAAAACTCATGCGATGTGTGACTGCTAAAATGGAGATTCAAAATGATCAAAATGAAAATAATCAAAATGCTTGAAATGCTGCAAAGCTCAAAATGGTCTGGAAAGTGTAAGATTTGTTCTGATAGACTAAACGTTTCAAGCGTCGCCGTTCTTCAGTAGGCGGTTTAGCCTGACCATGCAAAAAACTGTACGTGTACGAACGCACGCAAAGCGCGCGCATGAACTACACTTAGCACTCGTAGTTACGCGCCCTAAAACAATGTTTTTCCTATTTGTTTACTTAGTACTTTATGCGCACGCTTTTCATGCGTGTGTACGTCTACACTTTTTTATGGCGTGGCTAAACCCATCTACATCAGAAGGGCTAAGCCCAAAACGTTTAGCTTATGAGAACAAATTTAACACTTTTCAGAGCATTTTGAGCCTTATATAATACTTGAAACTGCCCATTTCAACAAAACTATCGCAAAATGACGATTTTCGCTTCTAACCTCCAGTTTTAGCTTCCTGAAGCTTTAAATTACAAGTTGCACGCAGAAAATCGAATTTCGCTCTATACTTCGCAATTGGCTCGGAAACACTGTGTTAGCAAGTTCGTGCATTCAAGACTTTAAACTGTGCATTTGCGCAAAAACAAACGTAGAGTGACGATTTGTCTTCAATTCTTCAAATTGCCCCTAAAAGACAGTTTCACCTTTAGCTGCCTGAGGCTGTTAATACTTGAAACTGCCTATTCGAGGAAAAACGATCACAAAAACACAATTTTCGCTTCCTAATTCCAAATTGCATCTAAAACATAGTTTTCGCTACTTGAGGTGTTAACTCTACATTTTAAGGAAAACCGACTGAGAAAATGTCAATTTATTTTTATACATCCGAATTGCCTAGGAAGCACAGTTTAAGCTACCTGAAGCTGCAAATACTTTAAACTGCCCATTTGGGAGAAAATTTGCGTGAAATGAGGATTTTTGCTTCACACCCCAAAATTGCCCTAGAAAGACACTTTAAGCTACAAAAAAAACCCTAAGCTCTAAATTTGAGTAAAAATAGACATTTTTACGTCAATTTTACCTTACGTTTTCAGGAGGAAAAGCTGCATTTATTTTCGTCTCTCAGAAGAAGAAACAATGCTCTTTCAGACGAAACTTGTTGTTTTGGGAGAAATCGTGCACCAGACCGCCTTTTTAGCATTTGAAAATATGCTAGATATAGAACTTCGTTATTGCTCTTCAGTCTGGAGCAATACTTCACAATCTAACATTGCTCAAGGTAATGCATCTGAGTATAGCAACCATTAAAATTTTCGTAATTAACTGTCAACTTTCCAATTTCAACAATCCAGTCATTAAAATTGCCTGATGAGTATGGTCCTTGTATCAAACGAAACAGTTCTGTAGATATGAAACGATAGACCTGAATTTCTCTGAAGTTAGGTATGTATGTATTATTGTGTGTATCTATAAATTTGTATCTCTGTATCTATATCTGTATGTAACTCTTGTTAAGCTGTTTTGGATCATTGACCTAAAATATTCTCCTAATATTTTAGTTCTAATCAAATCGAAATCTATTTAGCTTTAAATATAGAAGAAAGGAGGTGCAAATACCACGTTCAATAAGTTTCTAATAAAGATTTCTTCTTGTGAGTTTACAAGCCTCTGAACATAGCGTTCATTTCCCTTAGACTTTGGCCGATTTGCGCCGATTTTGGCATATTTGGGGAATTAAAACAAAAAATTGGGGAAAAAAAAAATTTTCCTTTATCGAACTTAAAACACTATCTTTTTATTTAATGACCGTAGGGCTTTATTCTGAGCAACTTTGAAAAAAATCCAGTTTTTCCCTACTTGCAAGTCTAGTTGGTCTTTAGGCGAAGCTGCTCTTTAGAGCATGTAAAATCTACAACTGTGTTTTTGAGGTAACTTAAAGTTATGACGGGAAAATAGAAATTTTTTGTGCGATTTTACTTGAATGTATAGTTTCAGGTCTTTACAAAATGTGAAATCTGAAACTGTGTTATCATGGAAATCACGAGCAATGAAGCGAAAATTCACATTTCTCGTCTTTACAGCATATAGTTTCTCAAACTGTGTTTTTAGGACAGTTTGGGAACAAATAGCGAAAATCGACATTTCCTGTGCGAGTTTAGTTAAATCTATAGTTTCAGGTCTTTAGAAAATGCAAAATCGAAAACTGTGTTTCCCAGACAATGTAAAGGTGTTAAGAAAAACTCATTTCTTCTTCAATTTCATTCAAACGTATGGAGTCTTAAAGTATGTTTTCGAGCTAATATTGATGGATAAAGCAGAAATCGACATTTCTCTTCCAATTTTACTCAGATATATAGTTTCACGTCTTACCAGCGTGTGAAATCTAAAATTTTGCTTTCGAGGCAATTTAAAATTATAGACGAATATTGACATTTCGCGTACGATTTTACCCAAATGTATAGTTTTACGTCCTTACAGCATATAGTCTCTAAAACTGTGTTTTTGAGACTCTAAAGTTTGAAGCAAAAATCGACAATTGCCGTCCAATTTCACTCAAACGTATAGTTTATATTCTTTACAGCAAGAATAATATCGAGCGAAAATCGGTGTTTCCTATGCTATATAAGTTAAATGTATAGTTTCACGTCTTTAAAGCATGGTGTGTCTAGAATTGTGTTTCTCGGGCAATTGAAAGTTAAGAACCGAGAATTGACATTTGTCTTGCAATTTCAATCAAATGTATAGTTTCACGTCTCACCAGCATGTGAAACCTAAAACTGTCTTCAAGGCAGTTTGAAATTACTAAGCGAATATTAACATTTCACGTATGATTTCATTTACACCCATAGTTTTATGTCTTCATAGCATTTGGTATCTAAAACTGACGTGTCCATACAATTTGAAAATATCAAGTTAAAAAACAATATTTCTCAACGGATTTTACTCAAATGTATAGTTTTACGTCTTTCCAGCTTATGGAGTATACACCTGAGTTTTCGAGGCAATTTCAAGTTATAAAGCGAAAATCTCCATTTCTCGTCTGATTTTAGTCAAACGTATAGTTTCAGGTTTTTCCAGCGTATAGAGTCTAAAACTGTGTTTTCTAAATAATTTGGAATTTTAAAACAAAAAGAATCATGTTTCGTCCGATTTTACTTAAATGTATAGTTACACGTCTTACCGGCATGTGAAATCTTAAACTATGCCTTGGTGGCAATTTAAAATTTTGAAGCGAATACTGACATTTCCTGTACAATTTTACTCCTACGTATAGTTCCACGTCTTTACAGCATGTGGTATCTAAAACAACCGTTTCGAGACAATTTGCAGATATAAAGCAAAAAACGACATTTCCGTTCCGATTTTAGTCAAATGCACTATGTTTTCGAGACAACATAAAGGAATGAAGCAAAAAATCGACATTTCCTGTTCGATTTTGTTCAAATGTATAGTTTCACGTTTTTACCGCATATGGAATCTAAGTCTGTGTTTGGGAAGAAATTTAAAGTTATGAAGCGAAATTTGATTTTGTTCGCGCGATTTCTCTGAAATGAATAGTTTCAAGTCTTTACAGTATCTGGACTCTAAAACTGTGTTTTCAAAGGAAACTGCGAGTTATGGAGCAATAATCCACATTTCTTGTCCGATTTCACTCGAACGCACAGTTTTCAGCATGTGGACGTTAAAACTGTCTTTCTATGCAATTTGAAGTTTTTAACCAAAAGTCGACAGTTTTTGTCCCTTTAAACTTAAAATTTTTTCACGTCATCTTAGCATGTCAAATCTAAAACTGTGTTTTCGAGACAATATAAAGTTAGCAAGCAAAAATCGACAAGACTCTACCGTTTCACTCTTTACAGAATGTCTTATCTAAAACTGTGTTTTTGAGACAATTTTGATGTATGAAGCACAGATTGACATTTTTCGTTCGAAACACAGTTCTTGCGAATACATACTCTAAAGAAGTAAACTAAAATCGGACAAGATCTTCGTTTCATAATTCTAAATTGCTTCGAAAACGTAGTTTAAGATTCTTCATGTTGTTAGGACCAAAAGCTATACATTTGACTGAATTCGCACTACAAATATCAATTTTTCATTTTAAACTCTCGATTGCCTCGGTAACACAGTTTTAGATACACCATGCTCTTTAGACCTTAAACTATACATTTGAGTTACATAGGACGACAAACAACCATTTTCGTTTAATATTATCAAGTTTTCTATTCCAAATGCTCTACGAGAAATGTTCATTTTTGCTTCATAACTTTATATCGTCTCCAAGACAGTTTTAGACACCTTATGTTTTAAAACTGTACATATAAAGGATATTGGAACAAAAATGTCGATCTTTTTCCTTCATAACTTGCTTTTCTTCCTAAAACACACTTTTACATTTTAAATGCTGTGAAGATCTAAAACTATAGACTTGAGTAAAATCGGACGAAAATTTGCGATTTTCGCTTCAAACTTTTCAATTGCCTAACATGCAAGTGAGACGTAAAAATATACATTTGAGTAAAAGCCGACAAGATTTGTCGATTTTTGATTTATAACTCCAAATTAGCTTGAAAAGATAGGTTTTACATACCACATGCTGTAAGGACGTAAAACTATACGTATGATTAAAATGGAACGGGAAATGTAGATACTGGCTTCATAATTTTAAATTGCCTCAAAGATCTTTACAGGATATGAAATCCAAATCTGTGTTTCCGAGGCAATCAAAAATCGACACTTTCTGTGAAATTTCACTCAAAGGCATTCTTTCACCTCTTTAGCATGTGTAGTCTAAAACTGTGTTTTCGAGCTAATTTTCAGCTATAAAGCAAATATTGCCATTTCTT
Source organism: Orbicella franksi (assembly GCF_964199315.1). Taxonomy (NCBI): domain Eukaryota; kingdom Metazoa; phylum Cnidaria; class Anthozoa; order Scleractinia; family Merulinidae; genus Orbicella; species Orbicella franksi. The sequence goes on along the minus strand of NC_138152.1, from coordinate 18,495,165 downwards.
GTTCGATTTTATTCAAGTGTATAGTTTTACGCCTTTTCATCATATGGTATCTAAAACTCTGTTTTCGAGACAATAAACTTTTGAGGCGTAAATCGAAATTTTTTCTCCCATTTTATTTAAATGTATAGTTTCAGGTCTTTAAAACATGTGGAATGTTAAACTGTGTTATGGAAGGAATTCTAAGCTTTGAAGCGAAAACTGATATTTCTCGTCCGATTTCACTGAAAGTTATAATTTCAGGTCTTTAGAGCATCTGGAATCTAAAACTCTGTTTTCGAGAAAATGTGAAGGTATGAAGGAGAACTCGTCATTTCTCGTCCGATTTTCCGCAAATATATAGTTTCACGTATTACCAGCATGTGAAATCGGAAGTTTGAAATTTGCATATAATAACGGTTTTCGCGGCTTAAAATGTTCAGTATTCACGCTTCTTTAGGAAAACAGCTTGGGCGCAAAAAAAATGAAAAAAAAAACCTTGGCACAAATATTATTTCATTCTTATTCTTTAAAATCGTGTAATAAGTTTCTTGAAGTTTTGTTTGTAGCTATGGGGTAAGGGTGTCACCTGATAGGTCATTATGTTACTTTTCCCCTCTTTCACGTTACACGCGTAACGCCGTATTTAAGGACGATCGCGCGGAAAAATTTTCCACTCGATAGCTTTTTTCTTAATTATTCCGGCAATCAGATACTCGGTTACTTGTGTTAGAAATGCAAAAAAAAAATTCGGGTCACCGACTTCTTTTCAGAGATAAAGCGTGAAGAAAACGACCTCATTTTAAAAATCCATCATGGTCTACAGGGGTATATCGTTAAAAATATTGAATGTGAGTCAAAGGAGGCAAACGATCTTACTGCATAGCACTACCGCATGTGGTCTTTAAAGCAGCGACTATCTGGGACAGATCTCCAGACGTTGTCAGTTACACGGACTAATTGCTCATTTTTAGTCTTGCGCAATACAAAATAAAAAACAAAACCAGTAAATGGAGACGTCATGCTGGTACCGTTTTGTATCGGCACCAACATGGCGGCCGGAAACAAACAGAAACACCTGTCACTGAATTTTGCTATAAAAGCGCAAATTTATCCTTCGAGAAACTCCGAAACATTAAAAGCATGCTTTTTCAGATAGCCAAGTTCCCCAAAAACAGGTCACTTTTTTAACCATTATAATAGCTCTCCAAGTGGCACGGGCCTTTTTTCGATCGTGCAAATTGCACCGTGCCGCCGTGTTATTTGAAATTACCACCTAAAATCACTGTTAACTGCAAAAATGCAAGAAGTAAACAATGTTCAGCTGAATTTAGCGCCTAAAACCACTGTTAACCACAGCGAGAGATTACAACGAGTAACTGACCGATTCCCCATGCTTCTCGACAATTGGAGGTGACTGCTATTCTCGAACGATTAAGATAAACTCAAACGTACAGTTTGAGGCCTCTCCGGGATATGGAATTTAACGCGTTTTCAACGCATTTTAAATTTATGGGCAAAAATCGAAATTTCTTGGGCGATTTTACTCAAATGTATAGTTTCAGGTTTTTACAGCATGTGAAACCTAAAACTGTGTTATCATGGGAATTACGAGCAATAAAGCCAAAATTAACATTTCTCGTCTTTGAATCATATACCCTTAAAACCTGTGTTTTTAGTCAAACAAAAAGTTTCAGGTCTTTATAGGGTATGGAATCTACATCTGTGTGTTCGAAACAATATAAAGGTATGCAGCAAGCAGATACTGTAAAGAAGTTAAACTTTAACTTTTACCGTAATAGGACGAAAAATGTGGATTTAAGCTCCATAACTCAAAAATCCCCAAAAACACAGTTATACAGCATAGTTCTAGCTGTTTTCAGCATGTGGAGTCTAAAACTCTGTTTTCGACTTTGAAGTTATAAAGCAAAATTCGACAATTTTTTCTGATATTACTCAAATGTATAGTTTCACATCTTGCAAGCATGAGAAATGTGTTTTCGAGGAAATTTAAACTTATGAGCCAAATTTTGAAATTTCTCGTACAATTTTACCTTAATATATAGTTTTACGTCTTAAGGGCATATGGTGTCTAAAACTGTTTTCGAGATAATGTGAAATTATGAAGCGCAAAACAACAATTGTCATCCGATTTTACTCAAACGTATAGTTTAAGGTCTTTACAGCAGTTGGAACGTAAAACTGTGTTTTCACGGATATGGCAAGTTCTAACGCGAGATTTCTTCTGAAATCACAGTCAAATGTATGGCTTTACGTCTCCACAGCATATGGTATCTGAAATTTTGTTTTTGAGACAATATAACGTTATGAGGCGAAAATTCACATTTTTTATGCGATTTTACTTAAACGTATAGTTTTGGGTCTTTACAGGATGAGGAAACTAAAATTGTGTTTCGAGGTAATTTGGATGTGAAGCGAAGATGACTATTTGTGATCAGATTTTAGTGAAAGTTATAGTTTCAATTCTTTCGTGTCGTCTGGAAAACTATGTTTTTGAGGTAATTTTTGGGGTATGAAGCGAACACCCAAATTTCTTGTCCATTTTCACTCAAACGTATGTATTTCAAGGCTTTTCGGTATCTGGAGTCTAAAACTGTGTTTTCGAGGTAATTTGGAGTTTTGAAGCAAAAATCGACATTTTTCGTTGGACTTTACTTAAATGTACTTATATGTTCGCGTCTTACCAGCATGTGAAATCTAAAACTGACTTCAAGGCAATGTAAAAGTATGAAGCGAATAATGACATTTCTACCACGATTTTACTCATACGTATAGTTTCACCTCTTTACACCATGTCCTATCTAAAACTGTGTTTTCGAGACAATTTGGAGGTATCAAGCAAAGATCGACATTTTTTTCCGATTTTACTCAAATGTATAATTTTACGTATTTCTAGTACGTGGAGTATAAACTGTGTTTTCTAGAAAATTTGGAGAGATTGATTGAGTCGACATCTTTCGTTCGATTTCACTGAAATGTATAGGTTGAGACCTTTACGACGTGTATGCTGTTTTCGAGACAATTTGATAATATGAAGAAAAAATCGACGTTTCTGTCTTATTTTACTCAAATGTATAGTTTCACGTCTATAGAGAATGTGAAATCTAAAACTGTGTTTTAGAGACAATTTGAAATTATGAAGGGAATATTGATATTTCTCTTACAATTTCACTCATACCTATAGTTTTACGTCTTTACAGCATGTGGTATCTCTAACTGTGATTTTTTAGACAATTTAGAGTTTTCTGTGTTTAAGGTGAACAGCCAAGCTCCCCGAAGGGCGGTGCCCTGTTGCTGGCAAGCACGCTTATCCATACTAGAGGCTAGCGGTGCAGAGCCAACTAGATGGTCCACCTGAGGAGGGGAACATCTACTCAACCTAAGTAGTTTGCCAACCTCGTGGCGAAATCGAATACCGGCTACCTCGGTAAAAAATTCAAACAGACTACAACACCACAGAGTACACGACAAAAAGCCGAGACACGGCAGAAAAATAACAGGACGAGACAAACAAAACAGGACAACACAAAAAGTCACCTCTGTGCAGTACACCAACAAAGGAGACCAAGCACAAGAGGGGAAATAAGACAGGACACATACAAAAAGGTTTAACTTGCAGATTAGGACCATGCAGCAACTGCCCAGATTCGCGCAGACAAAACATCCAGATTAGGAGAAGCAAAAACTACCCAGATTCGGACAGACAAACTATCAATTTAAGGTTAAGGAACTACCCAGATGGACAAACGTCCACATTGGGGCCATACAGCAAGACTAGAGGTGGAGAACGAGACGGCCCCTAACAACAGATGCTACAGCACCACGGCCACCCTACTGACGATGAACATAACGGCTTCCCTAGGAGACACAAATCTTTTGAAGTGCAGAGGAAGGTGATAGCGAACGCGAGTTTTGACATTCTCGATGACTGAGGCATCTTAAGGACGAATATCGCGAAAGCGAAAATCATTCCGAGCAGTACAACACTACTCTTCTAGTCAAGGGCTGATCCTTTACGAGTATTTGAAGCAGTCTAACCCCACTGACCACTGAACACCAAGCACTCTCTCCATCGGAAGTTGCTCGGACGGTAGATTCAGGATTACATCAACTCCTCTTTCACACTTTGGTACTGATTCGAGAACTTGACAATCGTTTGAACCAAACTTGTGAAGACGAAGTCCGCCCTTCTCACAAATCTCACGAGCTCCCTGTATGAGTTCTTTAGCTTGCTGTGCGGATTCAACGCTTGTCAATCCGTCATCCACGTAGAAATCATGAATAATAAACTGAGCTGCTGAGGGATGCGCTTCTTTCTCTTCACTTGCCATATGTTTCAGGCCATAGCTGGCACAACCAAGCGACGATGTTGCTCCGAACAAATGCACTTTCACTCTCTACTCTTTGGGCTCTTTCTTAACATCGCCATTGGGCCACCAAAGAAAGCGCAGATAGTCCTTGTCATTTTCATGCACGATGAACTGATGAAACATTTTCTCCACGTTACAAATAATGGCGTAAGGGTATCTTCTGAACCTGCATAGTACTCCCACCAAATTGTTGGTAAGGTCGGGTCCACTGAGTAGATGATCGTTCAAAGAAGTTCCTTTGAATCTTGCTGAACAATGAAATACAACTCTGATCTTCTTTTTCTTTGGATGATAGACCTCATGGTGAGGTATGTGCCACTTCACTCCTTCTTCTTGCGCAAACTCTGGCGCTTCTTCGGCATCACCCCTGCTCAATCCTTCGTTCATGAATTTGACGTAATCTTCTTTATACTTTCAATCTTTCAAGAACTTTCGCTTCAGATGTTCGAGACGAATCAACGCCATCGAATGCTTCTCAGGCAAAAGAGGCCGTTCCTTGAATGGCAGTGGCATTTCATAGTGTCTGCTTACGGTCTTCTCAATTCCTTCTTCCATAATCTTTAGAAAATTTAAATCCTCTTGAGAAGTCTTCTTATCATCCTTAGCTCCCTGAAAATCTGCTTCAAGGACTCTAACAATGTCAGTCATATTTACAGCAGGTATTTCCCTCACTGCAACCTTCTGGCAGAGGGCCCGTCTACTCCTTACATCACTCACACCAACGATGCTCCATCCAAGATCAGTTTTAATGCCATACGGTTCGTTATTGCCACCAGCGAGAACCTCTCTTACGGTTACAGCTTGCGAGCAGTCGTATCCAATAAGCAACCCAACATTGCAGTTAAAGAGGTCGTGCATGTTGCCTTCAATCAGTCTCAAATGTTCCCAGTTCTTAGCTGTGGCCTTAGTAGGGATGTACTCTTCTTCGGCGGGAATAGACGTACTTCTAAAAGCAACCGGTATATGAATCTTGACGTCAGAAATATATCCTCTTACTTGAAGGCTTGAGACTCTGGCTCTCAAAAAGTGAGTTTTGACTTGATAGTGCTCAATCGAAGCTGACAATGATGACAGCCACACGAGAACTATCATAGAGGTGTTGGCACTGGAGGCGCCTTGCGATGTACATCATGTACTCTTGCGAACATTGGCGGATTCCTGTTCTTCTCTTCTCTTCTTTTCTTCTGGCGTCTTAGGATGTCTTTCCTCGTGAAGACAGGTGGGGTGATTTTTGTTACAGATCGCACAGGTCAGCCTCCTCTTACAATCAGTAGACATGCGCCCCTTCCTCAGGCATCCGAAACAAAGTCTGTTTTCCTTGACAAAATTCAGTTTGTTTTCGCGTGTCTCGGCCTTAAACTTTATGCATGCATTCAACAGATGGTCAGTCCTTTTGCAGAATGTACACTGCGGTTGCAGCTTTAAGGTTCTGTTTGGTTCCTTTGAACTTTCTTCCGTCGTCTTGGTGTGGTGAACAGACCTTTTCTCTTCGTCATTCGGTTTTGGTTCCTTGTGAGTGCTGTCTGTTGCCCTTTCCAACTCCTTCACAGCATGACACGATGAAATAGGATTGGATAAGAGATCTGCTTCAGCCCTGATGAAGGTTGTGAAGGTCTTGAAATCTGAATACTTCTTTTCTTCTTTCATTTTTCTTGTGGCTTCTCTGTTCCACCGTGAAACAAGCCAGTCTGGCAATTTGGTGAGATTACTTGCAGGCAGTTTCCACACTTGTTAGGAAATCACCAAATCTTCTAAGACCCTGGAGATCTTTTATACCGATCTTGGGCCATTTTCGTAGCTGTAAGCATTTGTTACTATGAACGGATGACCAAACCTCCCGTCTAGAATGTTCCACGCTCGTTCGTAGGCTTCTGATGAACCTTACAGGAAAAGTCCGTTAATAGCTTCTTTGGCAGATCCACTAACGTATAGTTTCAAGTATACATCTTATCGCTTGACGGTAAGTTCTTTTGGTGTATGAGGGCATGAAAGGACGACTTCCAATCTGGATATAACGATGGACTCGCCGCTGAAGATGATCGGTTCACGTGCTGGGAGGCGACTCGTGCTGAATGAATCTGCTATCGCTGTGACGATCGAGGTGACAGTATCTACGTTTGCTGATGACGCTTGCGGTTGAACGTATACGGGATGGATGGCTTCACTTTCCACGGAAAATTGATGTGCGTCCCGAGGCTTTTGAGCGGGCTGCGCGGTTGAATTTAGAGTGTTTCTATCTGATGGTGAATGTTTGAGTTCTTGACGCCGAAGTGAGGAAGCTGCTTCTCTCTCAAGGTCTATCTGGATTGAAGAAGTGTCAAGCGGATCATCTTCAACTGAATCAATATCGTCCTCGTCCATTTTCTGTCGAATTTCTTGTCTTGGAGCCTGATCGTTCCGTATTTTATCGTATAACTTCTCGGTTTTTTGCGGAGATCTTTCAAGCGGAGAATTGCTCCTTCCTTTTCAGCTTTTTCTACTTGTGACGATGGCAACTGTTTGGCGACGAACGACTCGATATCTGTTGCTTGCATTTTCCACGCGTCGTACGCTTCGTGAAATTTCTTAATGAGCCGATCTTCATTCTTCTCATGCTCTTTTTGGCGCTGCTCCTGATAGGCTTGGCCCTTTTCTGTGAGTGTTCGAACTCTAGTAGTCCGCGGTTCAGGCTCCGACTACTCTTGGTCTACGTTTAGGCTATTTTTATCTACTTGATCGCGTTCGGCCTGCGCAGAAATCGATAACTCTTCTTCATTAATTAAATCTACTACTTGACTTACTGAGCTAGACATTCTTAATATTAGTATAGGTAATCATACGGTTTCGAGTTCAATTTGGAATTAATTTGCACAAGTGAGTGTTTCAAAAAGCTGAAATTGCACGAGGCGCTTCGGCGAGTGCAATTTCAGCTTTTTGAAAAATTTACAAGTGCAAATTAACTCCAAATTGAACGAGAAAAACCGTATGATTACTTATTAATAATATGAACATGAAAAAATTCGCGCGGAAGAAGTGCCGGAAGATCTTTCTTGAAGCCATTTTTTCTCATGTGAGAAAACTTTTTCATCACAAAATTTTTGTCATCATTTTACCTATTGTTTTTCAGTCAATCATAATCCAGAAATTCGATGTGTAGTTTGCACTGGAGTTACACTTTTTGCACTGGTGTTACACTTGAACTGCACTGCTCTTAGCCAATCAGAATCGAGTAATTTTTTCATGTGTATTATTACTTAAATAACTTCGTCTTAAATCTTAATACTTCGCAACTGAGAGGCCGCGTAACGTGACAAAATGGTTGTCTAGAATACGTGAACTTCACTTAAGCGTAATTATAAACTTATTTCGGCGGCAATTGCCGAATCTTCTTAATTAAACAGTGTCTCTGTAATTATAATGTTCTTGCAGCTGGGAAACTTATAAACCTTTACTTTAATTTACTTGTATTAGTTATGGTTTCCGTAGCTGAACCTCCTTCGTTGTCTTCCCACAGTTGCCTTTTTCACGCTTCTTGACCTTGATCGGTTACGGGCTTGACCTTTAGTTGCTTGACTTGCCTGACTTTAGTTGCAGTTGTCTTCGCTCGAAGTCTTCTTGTAGTTCAGCAAGTTCTCACTATTCTTCCAGTGATCTGGTTAACGTCGGTTCACAAACTGCTGTTTATTAAAATTCTTTGAAAACCTCATAAACACCGTGAGAACTAAAATAAAAGATACAAATAAACTATGCATTAGCTTGCGAAAATAACAGGATATAAATACATTTCAAATGCTTCGAAAGTTACAAAAGTAAAAGGAAAAAAGTGTAATATTTAGGCTTCAAAGCAAGGATTTGTTCCGCATACAAGACATACAACTCAAGAAGTGAACAAGATGGCGGATCATGAAAACCGCATGGACCCAAGATGCAACGGGGTCTTATAACTAGAAAACCGGAAGTCTGATGTAATGAACAACTAATCCAACATCTCCCCACAAAGTTTGAGTGCTAACTCTGTGCACACAGTTCGGTAAACTCAACAATAATGTAACAATGTTCAAGGCAAGTTCCCTTTGTTAAATGTTCACAGATCTAGCCGTTGTGGCGGTTTTACTACTCGTCCTGAGCGTGTAACACGCTCCATAAGAGAGTTCCCCATGTTCGGATGGCCTTCTTGGGTTAACACAGCTGTTGTGGATCCGGCAGGTGTTAGTTCAGCCGGTAGATTCTCTCGCACATGGGTAGAAACCTTTCAAGGTGTTTGGTCCACGGGCAGTGCGTGATCGCGAGGTGTTACAGTTAGGCCATCAGAGGGAGAGGCTGGCTTCGAACTGGTTGGAACTAGACCAGAGCGATTACGTCGCAATGTGCTCGTGTCGGTCTTCACCAAATAGGATCTCGGTAGGTTGGTGGCTCCAACGATCTGACCCTCCCGGTTCTGGTCGCGCACCCAAACTTGCTCGCCAGTGGTGAGTGGAGGGAGGGCACGGGCTTGGTGTCGTTTGTCATGACAAATCTGTTGCTTTGACCTGTATTCGTCCTCTCTCAGTTGCACTCTTTGCCTGTCGGTATCTTGCACATTTGGTTTGAGGACACTTGGCATGGCAGGAACCTTGGTACGCAGACGGCACCCCATTAGTAACTCGCTGGGTGATAAACCCATTTTGCAAAGGGGTAGATCGGTAAGCAAGGAGGGCTGGATACGGGTCCTCATTCTTGCGGAGCAGTGCTTTGACCGTACGGACTGCTCTTTCAACTTCCCCATTGGCTCTTGGGTATTTAGGTGAGCTTGTCACATGAACAAAATCGTACTCAGTGGCAAACAGCACAAAGGCATCAGAGCTGAATTGTGGGCCATTATCTAATACAATGATGTCAGGTATGCCATGTGTGGAAAATAGTTCTTTCAGGATTAAAATGACCCTGGCAGATGATTGGTTATTCAGTTTCTTCATCTCAAACCATCTTGAATAGTAGTCAACGACAATCAAGTAGACCTTTCCTTTGAGTTCAAAGAGGTCGGCAGCTAGCCTTTCCCATGGACGTGAAGGGAAGGAGGTTGACACGAGTTGTTCTTTGAGCTCAGGGCGATCTTTGGCACAGGTGCTACAATTTTCCACCATGTTTTCAATCTGCGTAGAGAGCCCTGGCCACCATACAGAGGTTTGGGCTCTAGCTAGGCACTTGGTTATACCAAGGTGACCAGCATGAATGCAGCCAAGTATCTCCAGTCTCATGGACCTGGTAATCACTATGCGCTCGTCACAGAGAAGCAAGTCATCAACAATGCTGAAATGGGCTCTGTTTTCCCAGTAGGGACGTAGTAAGGGTTGGTGAAGCATGTATGCTGGCCATCCTTGACTAGAATAGTTCCTGATTTGAGCGCATTCTTCGTCAGCGATCTGTGCCTCTCGTATCTGTGACAAGCGCTGTGTAGTCGCTGGGAGTGCGAACACTGTCTCGGCTGCAAAGCTCTCTAACTCGTCTACAAACTGCTCCTCTTTTTCTCTGGGACTTTCTGTAGGTGCACGGGAGAGTGCGTCAGCTGTTATATTTCAGCTGATGTGAGGGCCGTTTTAATCTCTTCGAAGGCTCTCTGTTGGGGGTCTCTCCACAGCCATGTGGTGTCTTTGCATAACAACTGACGCAGGTGTTCGCTCATCTCGGTTAGTCGGGGAGTGAATTTCCCCAAATGGTTCACCATCCCCATAAAGCGTTGCAGGTCCTTCACACTTTGGGGAGGTGGAAATTCTGATATGGCTTTCGTCTTCATTGGGTCTGCATGTATTCCCTGTTCGTCAATAATGGAGCCTAGGAATTTCACAGAGGTCTTAAAAAACTGGCATTTCTCAATGTTGAGGGTTATGCCAGCCTCTTGTAGACAATGCAGTGTAGCTCTGACGCGTCTGTCGTGTTCTTCTTGATCAGCTCCATGGACTAGGATGTCATCCATTTGGCAAATTACGCCCTCTACATCTTTAAGGATTTCGGACGTTGTACGCTAGAAAATCTCTGGCGCAGAGCTTATGCCGAACGGAAGGCGGTTGAAGCAGTAGCGGCCAAATGGTGTTACAAATGTAGTCAGCAGTTTTGACTCTTCATCAAGCGGAAGCTGCCAAAACCCACTATTTGCATCGAGTTTGGTGAAGAAGCGACCTTTTCCCAGCTTGGCAAGACTCTCATCGACTGATGGCATTGGATGGATTTCTCGCTGGACCGCCTTGTTTAACTGGGTTAGATCTAAACAGAGTCGGACATTGCCATTAGGTTTGGGGACTGGGACGAGAGCAGAGCACCAAGTAGTTGGAACTGTTACTGGTTAGATGACTCCCTGTTGAAGCATAGAGTCTAATTCTTGTTTGACCTTTGGCAATAGCGGATGAGGGATTTTCCTTGGTGTGTAAACGCAATGTGGCTTTGCTTTAGGTTGCGGCGTTATGCGGACTTCAGTCTTCACTTTTCCCAGGCCACTGAACAGTGAGGGGAATTCGGTTTTGAAATCAGCATTTTGTGGAGTGACTTCACCAATCTCGTCATCTGTACGAGTGATTAGGCCCAATGCAACACAAGCTTTTCTGCTTAGCAGTGGACATGTCTGGTCTCGTATGACATAGACTGGTTGAGTAACTTTTCTTTGGCGGTGTGCAAGGTTAGCTTCAAACATGCCAATGACTGGGATTTGAATATTTTCGGGGCCTCGTAAGGTTTGTTTCGGTTTGGCAAACTTCTGATCTTTCAGCCACGAGGTATGTGCACCAATGACTGTGACTGCGGCACCGGTATCCAGCTTGAAGCGAGTACTGTGGCCATTAATCCCGAGTTGGGCGGTCCAACCCCCCCTTGTGGTTTGAACTTCTCCAAGAAATAGAACCTCATCTCCCTCTTCCTGCTCTTCCTCATCTTCGAGCTCGTATACTTTCTTTGTTGGGGAGGCAGGGCTGCGACAAACATTTTGAAAGTGTCCCTTTTTTTTACATTTGTTACAGGTAGCATCTTTAGCCGGGCAAACTTGGCGCTGGTGTCTTTCGCGGCCACACCATCCACAACTTTGGGCATGTTTGGGAGTTTCTTTGTTCGGAACTTTCTTATTTCCAAACTTTCCTGAGTTAATAGATTCTACTGAAGCTGGTTTGTTGTCCCCACGGACAAGATCACGGTTTTGTGCTCTAGATTCTGCCTGACGACTCATTTGAACGGCTTGTGCGAGTGTAAGAGAGGCTTTTGATTGAAGTCGATCGGAAAGTGAATCATCAAGTACCCCCACTACAATTCGGTCTCGAATTAAGCTATCCTTCAACACACCGTAGTCACAATTATCTGCTAATCTGTATAGATCCTGGATGAATGTGTCGACTGATTCTCCCGCTATTTGGGACCTTTTGTTAAAACGCGCTCTCTCAACGATTACGTTTCGCCGTTCAGCAAAATGGTAGGTAGGTAAAACTTTATTTATGCAGGGTGGCCAATTCAGCACAGTGGCTGGTATCCAGAGGGGCCCTGCTAAATACAATTTCTAAAAATATAAAATGTCTAATAGTTTAAAATAGTTATAAAAATAGAGTTAAAAAAAAAAACTAATGTCTAGTAGTTGAAATAGTTATATAAAAAGAGTTTAAAAAATTGAAACGAGTTACAAGCATGAACTGTTAGGGAAAAAAATAGATATCATAAATTAGATGCTATAAATAAAATGGGCTTTAACAAGATTTTTAAAAGAGGAGAGTGATACAGCTTGTTGGATTTTACAAGGTAGTGAATTAAAAAGGGCTGTGCCAGAAAATCTAAAAGTACGTTTGCCAAGGCTAAGTTTGGGTTTGGGTAGATGGAGGTCAGCCTTCCTTCGAGTGTTGTAACCATGTACATTGTAGTTCCTAATGAAATAGTTACTTAAATACTGAGGAACTAAGTTATGCAAACATTTAAAACCTAAAACACATTTGTGGATTTTACGGTTGGTTTCTAAGTCAGTCCACCCTAAAACATTAAAAGTATCTCTAGAAGAGTCACGCTTGAGAATGATACGGGCAGCACGGTTTTGCAACCGCTGCAGACTGTTGCTGGAGCCAACAGACAGTTCACCCCAAGCAGTGTCAGTATAACTTAAGATTGGCTCAATAAGGGTATTGTAGACACACTTCGCTGCTTTAAGAGTGAGGCAAGATCGTATGCGTGCTAGAAGTCCTAGACGCTTATTAACTTTTTTACAAGTAGTGTCTATATGCTTTCCAGTGAAGCTGTTCATCGAGCATAGTCCCAAGGTAAGTGAACTTCGCCACTCTCTCTATGTCCTTGCTTTTAATCTGCAGGACAAAGTCTGAGGTGGTTTGCAGCAGTTGTCTTGTTCCAAAGAGTAACCCTTTGGTTTTGCCCTGGTTTAGTACTAGCTTACTGTTCACCAACCACTGCTTAACACGGTTGAGGTCTTCTTGTAAATTTTCCCTGATGTTGCTAGCCTCAGATCCAGAATAATAGATAACAGTGTCATCCGCATACATGCTAATCGACGAGTGCCGTAAACATTGAGGCAAATCGTTTATGTGTATCACAAATAATAGAGGCCCCAACAAGGAACCCTGAGGAACACCGAAGTCGAGAGGAAGGCTGGATGATAACTCCTTTCCATATTGAACTCGCTGCGAGCGGGTGGTGAGATAGTTTCTGAACCAGCCGAGACTGTGCCCTCTAACTCCATAGTGCTCTAGATTGTGAAGGAGACATTTGTGGTCAACAAGATCGAAAGCCTTTTTTAAGTCATTAAAGGCAGCGCCAGTCAACTGTTGTTTGTCCATGTGTTCTAATATATGATCAACCAAGTGGACAACCGCGGTTTCGGTAGAATGCTTCTTTCGGAAGCCGGATTGATATACCGATAGAACTTTGTTAACCTCAAAAAATACTAACAGTTGAACTTGGACCGCACGTTCCATGACCTTGGAAACCAGGGGGAGAACTGAAATCGGACGATAGTTGTTCTCGTCATCCTTTTTTCCTGCCTTAAAAATGGGAGTTACTTTAGCCTCCTTCCACTGAGATGGGATTTCGCCAGACGAAATTGTGAGGTTTATGAGATAACTGATTGGCTTGGCTATTACAGAGGATGCGTCTTTGAGGGGTTTTGCGGGGATTTTGTCAAGCCCGGTAGCTTTGGATGATTTTAGCTTTGACAGCTCATGGCGCACGAAACTGGCGCTAACTTCTTGCAGAGTAAATGGTCGTTTAATGATTTCTTGATCTCCTCGTAGGAGACAGTTCCTTCGTCTAATTGAAGCGTTTGAAGAATATCGTCGGCACTGTCACCTATTGCATAAAAGAGAGTACTGACCTGCTCCGTTTGTGGTTTATTGTTGAGCCCTGACGCTACTATGTACCTGTCGAATCGGCGAAGCCACTTTGGCCATGCGTCTGCTGCTTGTGGGCTGTTTGCCTCTTCGAACTTTCCGGGAAGAGGAATTTGTGTGGTTGTTTGGGCCTGATTAGTCGTCTCCGACGTTGATGGACTAGATTCGTCGCCTCCTGGCATTGTTTAACGTTGAGGATTTCTAGCTACCGCTGCCACCATGTAATATTTAGGCTTCAAAGCAAGGATTTGTTCCGCATACAAGGCACACAACTCAAGAAGTGAACAAGATGGCGGATCACGAAAAGCACATGGACCCAAGATGCAACGGGGTCTTATAACTAGAAAACCGGAAGTCTGATGTAATGAACAACTAATCCAACAAAAACGTAAGATCGATTTACAGTAACGGTAAAACGATGTCGTATACAACTTGACTTTATCTAAAACCTTAAGAGTTAAATTTTCAATTCACAAGCGATGGAACTGAACTAAACGACTAAAGATACAAACCGCTTACATAAACAAACTAAAATAGCGTAAAAAATAATTACCTTGGTGCTGCCTTGATCACCAGAACAATGATAAACTCGGAGAAACTTGTTAACTTGCGTTAAATTAACAGATCTTGCGTCAACTGATCTTGCTAACGAAAAAACTACTCTTTTATAACGGTAGTTGGGTGTCGCGGCGCTACGCGTGTGCTTTTGCGATACCACAGAGCTTACCAGAAAGACCTAGCAAAAAGGGTAGCGTATACGCGAAACAAATACGTATGAAAAAGCCTGAAATAACTGAATAATCGTTCAAATAAGCTTCCAATGACCAAAAATAGTACTCTTAAAGCTACAAAGTATAGTAATTAAGCATAAAACAGCTTAAATAAGAAACCCGTTGAAAACTTGCGCAATGTTGCGCGTGCAAATTTGTTGCAGAAGCGCGCGCCGCTTCAAGTGTAGTACATCGCGCGCGCACAACTTAACTGCTGTAGCTACACTTAGAGTTCGAGAGATTCAGTTTTGAACCAGAACCTCTCTCGTAGATGGAGTATGTCTCGTATGTAGCTTTGATGGCATCATCAGAAGTGACGATAATAGAAGTGTTATCAGCGTATTGAGAAATAGGGGGCAGTGGATCTTGGAAGCCAGGAAGAGTAAGATCACGAATTCTTGGGTTGGCACGGATGTTGACAGCTAGGACTTCGGAGACTAAAACATAAAGTAACGGAGACAAAGGACAAACCTGACGCACACCGTGAGACAAAGAGAAAGGTTGCGACAAGTAGCCATAGACATTGACAAAACTACGAACATTAGAGTAAATCATATCCACCCAGCTGACAAAGGAGTCTCCAAAGCCCATAGCCTGCAAGCTTTAACGCATGAATCAGCATTCGAGGGAGAGAATGGCGACCGGGACATCAGACTGAGTGGCATAGTCGATAACATCCCGGAGAAAAGCCACGTTCTCACCAATAAAACGACCAGGAACACCACAAGTTTGATATTTGTCCACAACAAGTTGGATGACCTTAAGGACTCTGCCAGCAATGACTCGAGAGGCTAATGTATAGTCGACGTTGAAAAGGGAGATCAGGCGCCAGTTACGAATGTCCAGCTGATCGCCCTTCGTTAAAGATAGCGAAATAACACCACTGCGCTGAGATAGGGACAAACAACCGTTACCAAGGACATCCCAGAATTTAACATAGAATTCCATGGGCAGACCATGAGAACCAGGCGCCTTGCGTTTGGCCATACCTGACAGAGCAGAACGGCATTCACCAACAGAAAGAAGACGATCACAAGAAGAATCCTGCTCAGGAGTCAAGGTAGAGCAGATGTTGCTTAACAGTGACTCACGGCCAGCGGCATCAGTAGGCTTAGAAGAAAAAAGACCAGAATAGAAAGAAGAGATGGAGTTACAAAGGCCAGCAATGTTCGAAACGATTGTACCGTCACTCTCTCTCAACGCAGTTTTTTCTCGAGTCGGAAGAAGTGAGCAGGAGACCGCTTATTCTCTTCCACCCACCAGATTCTAGACTTCACCTGGGCACCGCGAGCCGCCTCGAGATCGAACTTGGACAGCTAAGCTAGAGTAGATTGATACGGGCCCAGGCAAGACATACCACCAGGGTTAACCTAAGACTTCAGGTGATAAGCCAGACGAGATAGAAGACCCCGCTCCGCATGACGCTCCTTAGCCTTCTTGGAACAATAACTATTTGTCAGATCTTTAATTTTGAGTTTACCAAGCTCCCATCAATCAGATAGAGAGGTAAAATTGCTTTGAGAACGACACCAAGTAAGCCAGAAATCAGTGATCAAACCGACATTCTCAGCATCTTGGAGGATAGAGATATTAAATTTCCATAGACCTGGACCAGGGGGAATGACATCAATAATTGAAAAAGAAAACAACATCGCACAATGGTCAGAAAAAGGAAAAGGAACAATGTCACAAGATGACACAGACGAGACCCAGGGACAGGGACATTCCACCGGATCAATGCGGGGAGCCAGCTGACCATCCTACCTGTTCCAGGTAAAGCTAGAAGTAGCCGAATGAAGATATCGCCGTATGTCAACGACACAACACGAGTCAAAAAGGCGGGTTAAGGCAGGCGTTCTCTCCCTCGACGTGTCATCGGCAGAGGAACCGAAACGATTGAAGTTACGGTCAAAGACCTTATTAAAGTCTCCGCACAACCGTAGGGATGGAAGGGTCAAGAGCATCAGAGATTCTATTGAAGAAATTGTCTCTAGCAGGGTTGAGATTAGGAGCATACAGACAAAGCACGCGAAAGGATACATCATATAAAGAAAACTCAGACAACAAAGAACGACCAGGAACCTCACCCCAAGAATTGACTAACTTTAAAACAGAACGGTAAAGGATGATACAGCCAACAAAGCGACTAGTACCAGGAGAGAGAACAAAATTAACCCCACAAGAAGAGAACCAAGAATAACATTCCACATCAGAGGTACAATGAGTTTCCTGTAAAGAAACAACATCGACCGTGACAGGAAGAGACCGCAACCACTTCAAGAGACCTTCGCGCTTGGAAGACTCACGAAGGCCGTTTACATTGAGGAAGATTATGGACAGAGCCATAATGAGATAGGTAGGGAGCACGAAACTGACTAAGAGTATCTAGACAGTCCATCATGCGACTGCTGAAGCATACCCCTATGAGAAGCAGGGGAGGATGGAACCAACGGGGAGCGGGAGCGGACTCGTTGAGGGCTCTAAGACACAGAGCAAAGAGGCTTAGGGGGATGAGGGTTCTTGAACAAGGACTCACAAGAATTCGAGTCCGAATCAGCAGCAACAGCAGAAGGAGTCAAGAAGTGAAACTGAAGAACCTTAACAATTTGGCTTAACTTGATTAGGGTAGGTTCACCCTTAGAACTACCATTATTAGATCCGGTCACTTTTGGACCAGCTACTTTAGTCCTATAGGCCACTTTTGGACCCGATACACTACTATTAGATACAATGGCCTCTTTTGGACCACCTACATTACTGTTAGCGGTTGGAATTTCCTCGACCACAACTGGGTCGCTAGAGACAATTGCGCAATCTTTTAGAATGTTCTGATTAACGTCAGCTGAGCTAAGGAAAGAGGAGATGGAGGGTATGAGGAGGGAGCAGGGGAAGGCGCCATCTCTTCCTCAGTAAATTCCTCAATGGATTCTTCGGATCCAGAGAACATGGAAACGTGTGATCAGACAGGCTCACCCTGAGAAGACTCTCCCGAGACATCAGAGGATTCCACCACAGACTGATGAGGAGGCGAAATATCCAAAGATATCAACGGAGGTAGAACCCGATTAACCACAGGATCAGCTGGAGGTGCAGCATTAGGATCCTTGGGGACAGGGGCAGGTGGATTAGGGTTGGGGGCAGTGGAAGGGCCGGCGGGGGCATGATGGGCCTGAGGAGTAGTACCCCACGAATTTTTGCAATCTTTAGCGAAATGACTAGGTTGGTGACAGCTTTTGCATTTATTTTTGTCTGGGCAGTCAACAGCCTTGTGCTCTCCCTTGCAGATCGCACACTTAAGGGGCTGACCAGAGTACCAGACACGGCAAGAATAGCCTTGGATGTTACAATGGAAAGGAATGTGATTCTCCAGAGACGTCTTAACAATCCGGGTGCCAGTGGCGAACTGCTTGAATCCCAAAAAACCGTGCGCTGATGGGTTATGTCAAGCACTTTCCCGAAAGAAGCCAGAGCCAAACGAATACCGACGTTACCCACCTCCATCGGCAGGTAGTGGACATACACGGATGTGACAGGAGTGTCGGACTCGGTGATCTAGAGCTGATGTATGTCATCGATCCAAATAGCTCTTTTACCGAGGATGGCATTACGGTATTCCGCGGACGTGAAAGTGACGCAAATACGACCATTCGGAATAAATTGGATCGCCAAAACCTGTTTAAAGTCCGACTTTTTGGACAACATTTGCACAATGACGTTGGAAGACATTGCAGTCACCATGCCATGAGCATGAATGACTACAGCTTTTGGCTGCGCAACTGGCATTGTATAGATGTAAAATTACAAAAAACAATATACACAAGCCAAAAAAAGACCAGGCCAAAATGATGGGTGACCCAGAAAAAACAGATGGATGGGCGAATCTAAGTTAAGTGAGAGGGGTAGTTGTTCTCTCGAAGCTCCGCTTTTGCTCGTCGCGTTTCCTCGCGTTTCCCTTTACTCGTGGAGGAAATGTTTCTCGCACGAAGGAGTAACGTGTTAACCACTGATCTTTCGATAAGTTAATAAAGATGGTGAATTTTAAGCTCGGTAATGAAATGTGAAGGTAAATCAATCAACATGACACGAGCGTGGGACAAAGAAAAAAATTCTGAGTCCCCGACAGGAATCGAACCCATGACCTCCCCAACACCGGGCGGGCGCTCTATCCACTGAGCTACGAGAACTCATGGAGAGCAAGGTCATTTAACTGAGTTCATATATGATAGGTGTCCTGCATACTGCTAGGATCAACGCTATCGATAGCGTTGATCCTAGCAGTATGCAGGACACCTATCATATATGAACTCAGTTAAATGTCCTTACTCTCCATGAGTTCTCGTAGCTCAGTGGATAGAGCGCCCGCCCGGTGTTGGGGAGGTCATGGGTTCGATTCCTGTCGGGGACTCAGAATTTTTCTTTGTCCCACGCTCGTGTCATGTTGATTAATTTACCTTCACACTGATCTTTTGTGGCACGAGGGGTGGTGAGAGAGAAAATCAAGGTAGCGGTCTGTACGTGTTGGCTTTCTGTAGACTTCCACTTGAACTGTCCTGCCGCGTCTGGACGTGATGGTGTCAAGGAAAGGCAAGCCATACCCGTTAGTGTTTTCAGGTTCCAAAGTGAACTGAATGTTAGCACTGACTAAGTTCAGATGTTGGTAAACCGCGTGGACTTGATCCTTTTTGAGACACGCATGACTGTCGTCAACATAATAATCAAAGGCTCCTGTGAGCAGCTCGTGGATGAACGTTTCCTTTTGCCTGTTTCAAAACGAGTCTTCGTGCGAAGCCTTTATCATAAAAATGAGTTAATGAATCTGCAGGCGGAAGTGAATGGTTTTGCACTCAGACTCGTTTTGACACAAAGGCAAAAGGCAACTCGGAAATGGCCTATTGGATGAATGTAGAAAACGTAGTTGAATTTAAAGAGAAGAGGAATTGATCATTGTAGAGTTGATCTTGGTACTGCAGTGGAAAACAGGAAAAGAAAAATCAGTTGGTCAAATGTGACGGATAGGTTTTGATGTCCAAATAAGGTTGTTTATTGACACCCTTCAGGTGGTTGAATTCGTTTTCTGGTAAAATCGTTGTATAATAAATAATTATTTATTACATATTTGAAATAGATTTCAAGAGCTAGAGCACAACAACAACAAAAAAATCAAGTTGAACACTGCTTTTATTAGGAACATTTTCTTTCTCTTTAAATCCACTGAAATACTGACTACCATAATGTAGGACATAAAAGCTACATGTAAGAGGGGAAATTGTAGCCAACAGTCTCCTATACATGCAGATCAGATTATACATTTTTTTTTGCTGAGTTATAGATAACATAATCTTTACAGCAGCAGGACACACATGTAGTAGAAGTAGAATATGATGACAACCATTTTAAGAATTGAATGAAAATTCAACAGGTATAAGCTGGAACAGTTAGGTTAGCTTATACTTCAAATAAACATTGCAAGATTTGTATTTAATTAATAGAGAGAGATTAACATATTCGATTTTTGTGTTCCTTTATGATGGAGTCTAGTATTTTCATTTAATTGTAGTCCTAATAGAAAGGACTGATGTTTCTCGACATGTACCGGTTACGTTCAGTGTATATGAACTTGATATGGAGCTGCTAATTTTAAGTTGAAGTTGTATTTCTGTATTCTATTGTAAAGCTGTAGGTTCTGAGTTAAGTTTTGACACATATAGTGAGTTCAGCTGGATTTCACTTGTTGACATTCTTAACTTTAAGAAACCTACATGGACAAAGTTCCAAAGTGTTTCCAACTCTGTAATTATACTGTAAATCCTCGAATTAGCGCCCCCCTCGAATGAGCCCCCCCCCCCGCTCAATTAAGCGCCCCCTCGTGTTGTCCTAAACTTAAAATAAGTGCCCCAGGCAATAATTTGAGGATTTACGGTGTGCAGTTTGCAGAGCCATTTTATATGCTTGAAACCAACGTCTTTTGCAAAGAATGAGTTTAAACAGCTCAAGTGGCAGCTAACACAAGTGTCAAAGGCATCTTTTTCTCTTCCTAAGTAAGGGTATTCCACATCCATCTGTAATTCTCAGATTAATTCCATGAAGTCTTAAGGGTGACTTGTGTTATTAAAGCCGGTTTCTATGAAGTCTTTTGATACTATTTTTGGCAGCTGATAAATACATATAGCATCAGTAATGGTGTTGTTAATATTAACATTTGCTTACTGTCACTTGCATATTATACATACAACTTGCTTCACCTGCAATACACAATAAATATAATAGTCACATATTTTAAAAGGGTATAAAAATGAATGCAGAAAAATTACACATGGATATCTTTAATTGCTGTCCTTTCTCCTCCCCCCATATCCAACCCCAATAAAAATAAGCTACTTATCTAAATGTGGTGTCCAAGTGATACTTCTTGCTTTTCTGGAAAGGGTTTAAGACAGAAAATGCCAGTTACAAATGGCATGCTTTCCTTCAAGAAACATTGGAGCTAAAATAATTCCTTTAACCTGAAAAATTTGTTGTTATATACAGCATCTCCAAATTGTGGTAGAGTTACATGTAATTTTGAAACTCTATGGGGACTAGGAATTTAAGAACATGAAAAGCACAGGAAATTCAAACCATTCTTTGTTTCTGCCAATAAATGTTCTGACTGTTTTCTATATGTGATTCAAATAGTTGCTTAATACATTTAGATATTTATTTGGTATGTAAAGCTTCATCTTCAGCTAAATTAATAATTATAATGATCTCATATGATATCCATAGTGAATTTTTGTAATTCAAACAGCTTTCATGGAAATTTATTTCAAAAGGCTGATGATCACCTGCTGATTGTGCACATAATTTGTGGTGCATGATTTCTCTGTGTACAGTAGTCAGTGGTGTACTGGTTAATCGACTGAGTGTATCCTTTGCCTGTTATAAGATATTTCATTAAAGCCTTTTGTTCTGTATTTGCCTGCATTAGATCAATATTAAAATCCCCAAGCAGTACAGTTGGCAGGGCCTTAGCTAGTAACAGGCAAACCGAGGCACTTGCCTCAGTCATTTTTTTCGTTTTTGTTGTTTATAGTCATCAAAAACACTCTAAATTCCCAGGAAGAAAATTAAACCATGAACATTGCCTCAGTCACAACTCATTTCTTGGACACTGCCTCAGTCATAATTTGTTTCTGGCTAGGGCCCTGGTTGGAATTGTAGGTTCTATTAATACTGAGTTGTGAAGGTGAGTAAGAGCATGAATTAACTGTGAAATTGTAACTTTAGTTTTTGAGCGATAGATACCAATGAAATGAATATTTGGAACTGGTTGGGTTAAAACCATAAAAGTAATTTCTAAATTATTAAAGTTACATCTGTATGGAATTTAGTACAATTCTAAACATTATGCATCAGTCAATTCCAGCAGTGCCCATCCCCCCCGGGCAACCGTGGGGCATTTGCTCATGTTGTCAGTCCCGGGGGTGGGGCATCCACAATTTTATCGCTGCCCGGGGCGACCCCCGGGCATTCAACACACGTGTTTTGGAAAGTGCCATGGATGAGTTCATCGGGAAAGACGAGACGTTTGTTGAACAATAGCTTGTTCGTCAGGTACTAGAGAAACTTGCAGATGTTTTTAAAGGTATGTTTTCTCAATTTTAGATATTTCTTCATTACTTGTAAGCATATAAATACAAGCGACAAGGTGAACTATATTTTGTTTATCACAAAACAATCACTGACGTGAACACGACTATTTCGCATTCAAACCTAGCCTAGCATTTTTAAATTCATGAAAGTGGAGTTAAAATACGTAAGGTTTGCGAATTCAAATGATGCGATCTTCAAGACAGATCCTGCGAACTTAAAATGCAATGCATCTTCATTTAAAATGTCTTGATTCTTCACAGAAAAAGTAGCCTGAGAATGCCGTCCGCCGCAATCCCAACTATCCTCTAGCAAACTGTTTAAAACAAATATAAAGAAATAAATATAATCAGAATCAACTAACACGTACTGTTGTCCTTGAAGTCTAGCCGTTGCATTAACATACTGAACAGTTGACCGTTTTATTCACTGATTAATTAAAAAACTGCGGAGGTGTTGGAAGGCAACAATCCCGGGGGCGGGGCATTTGCCCTCTTTCTTCGTCCCCACCCCGGGGCATTTAGACAGCTTATGTGTCCCCACCCCAGGGAATTTGCCCATATTTTAAAAAAAATGCTAATGCCCGGGGGTTAGCCCAGGGGGGATGAGCACTGCTGGAATTGACTGATGCATTAGAAGGTACACAGCAGTTCCATGGCAAGTTCTTATGTTAGACTGACTAAAGTCATCTCTGTGACTCGTAATTCACGAAGCTGATATGCATCATCTCTATCTGACAAGCAAAGTTTTGATTCAGCAAAATGTTGACATCAGCTTTTTGACTGTTGTAATCACTTCGCATATCATCTAATGTAGAGGTGGAGCTGGAGCTGGAGAGATCCAACATTCTGAAACAAGGTTGTTTTTGTTTGGGATGAATTGTCGGTCTGTAACACTGCCAAAGGCACAAGGCTTGCTTGTGTTCTTAGTCTGCTCATTTCACTTTTAACTTTCTCAGTAACCTTTATTTTGAACTCGACGTAAGCTTCTTTGAAGCTACACCAGGCCGCATGTCTCCTGGGCTAGCTAATTTTGCCGGCTTTTCTTCCCAAATATATATACGGAGACTTGTTACGGCGTCAACAAAACCAGGATCGGACCGGACCGGACCGGACCGGACCGGATCACGGATCGGATCACGGACCGGATTACGGATCGGATCACGGATCGAATCACGGATCGGATCGCGGATCAGATCATGGATCGGATCACAGAAAAAAAAACATCAAATCAAATCTTTTATAAGAAAATAATAAATAAAAAATAAAAGTGAAAACTAAATTATGTTAAATAAAAATAAGAATCCCGAATTTGACGCAATGACATGTTAATTACAGAGAATGACAAGAGGTCGTTTAAAAAGCCACATAAGCGCGTAATTTACGACAAATTTAAATTGTAGTGAACAGGCAGATGTAGTTATATTTGAACATTAGTTGGCTTGAAGCTTGCGTGAACCTCCCATTCTCGTTTTTGAAATTGTTGTTAGTACCAGTAGCTAATTCTCGGCTACTTTTTTGTGCCAGACGTGAGCGTTACAGTTAGCGTTACAGTTAATGAGAAAGCTTACGTACGAAAGCTTAAGGACATGACTTGCTTTAAAGGAGCTGCGTTACGATTTGCGCATCTTGAAAAAACTACCCCAGTTTTTCAAGTTTGTCATTTGCAGTCCTCATTAATCTTTGCCATCCTTAATGATCCTCATTCGGTTTTGATTTGGTCTTGCCTCTCAAGTGCTTTCTATCCTAGAACATGATCATTTTAAAGTTTTATTCCATATAAAGGCAACTCTTTACAACCCTAAAAATGACTCTAAAAATCGTGACGTAACTCCTAAAATGTTGTTTATTCTCGGGTTGCGTTATCGTTCACACTATCGATGTTACTCCCATATTTTTTTGTAAAACAGCTATATTTCCTTGAAATACAAATGGTCTGTTTCGTTTTATTCCAGTACGAAATATCGTATTCCAAACTCATATCTTGTAAAAGTATAGACTTGTCTCAGAAACAGAAATTGTTTGAAATCATCAGGTGTTTAATTTTTTAGTGTTTTTAGTTTTTGTGTTTCGATTCATAGGTTAATCCTATTATTACCATTCTGACTCGTTTTATGACAGTTTACCCTTGATGCAAGCGAATATATGAAATATCATTTATCTGAACTGCGGAGAAAGATATGAAGGCATGATTGATCATCGCAATCAAAACCCAACAGCCTGAAAAAAATTCATCTGTGACCAGCTCCCAGTTGGCTTGATATTATAAAAAAATAAAGGAATATCACACCTGAATTAAATAAAACGTTCTGCTCACAGTAGTCACTATAGTGTAATTTGCTCAACAAAATTTTGATCTTGAATCTTGTATCTTGAATTTTGAATTTTTTTCCTTGATCCGATCCGTGAACCGATCCGTGATCCGGTCCGTGATCCGATCCGTAATCCGATCCGTGATCCGGTCCGATCGGATCCAGATTTTGTCGACGCCGAGACTTGTTATCAACATTTCCAGTAAAAACTACATCCGTAGTACTGATCGATAATATAAATCGCCAACAGACAGAAATCAACTCTGTAAAGACAACATCCAATAATGACACAAAATGGCGAACGTCAGCTCTAACTTTTGCGTTTAGAAAACAATGTGCTTTGTCAGATGACTACTTTCGGAATCGAGGAGTTTCCGAACGAAAGAATCCAATTACTAGTACGTACAAGTGCTCTCATAGACATAGCTTTAAAAGGAAAAAACGATACAACAAGAAGGCTTACCTTAACTTCCATATGACACGGCATTCATTTCATTCCTCCTCCGGGTGAAATTAAAAACTCTTTAAACGATTCCGCCGATTCGTCCACGGACCACGGTCGAAAGACATTGAAGCTTTCAAGATTTCGATGCAACTATCGTCCGCCGTCGCTTATAGGATTTCGTTGTCGATTTGTCGCACCAAGTGTTCCTTACCGTAAAAACTTTCCATTTTTCAACCCATGAAGGAGTCCCTGTTTACTGGTCGAACAAAAAAGTAACTATCTTCGACCTCCATGCCTTGTTACGCCATGTTGTTGGACAAAAATCTACGTCTTTCTTGTACCCCCACAAAACCAGTCAAACATATGCCCAGAAGTCCTTGAGACAAAAACAATACTTAGCAGGGGAGGTAGGAAAAAAAATGTTTAATCCAACTTTAATGAATAAATTAATCAGAATCGAGTGAGTGAGTGAGTGAATGAGTGCCATCGGACTGCCTACTAAGCTCATGGATGTTATATAACATCCATGAGCAAAAACCACCATTTGGGAGGATGAAGAGCTGTGGTAATAGCGACGAGTAAAAGCGGTACTTCGAGAGAACAACTACCCCGGCAGGTCTTTTTTGCAGGGTGCAGGTTGCAGGTTGAAATTTAATTATAACTGTAAAAACCGCTGGCACTTAAAAGAAACGTACAGGTGGTAGACTTACCGTGACTGTTACATGACTCTGTTCACAATCGCTCAGAAACGTGGCTTCCACATAAGTGCCAAACCCGCCGAAGCGATGGGTGTAGAGTATATTCCTATGATTTTAAGCGTGCAATGAATTATTGTTTTTGAAGACACATCTGAAATATCATCTGAAATATCTGCTGAATTTGGTTTCTTTCCTGCGAGTACCAAATGAAAGCACACTGAGCTAGTGCTAGTATATTCCGACGGTTAAAATTTTATATTATTTAATTTATTTATTTATTTGCTTCATTTGTGATGGCAATCTTCTGTTGTTAAGGGAAGTGTAGCTTACAGTTCTTGTTGACGCTACGCCTAGAGTTTTCGAACTCACGCTCTGTTGAAGAGACTCGAGGAGCCCGTTGAGTATTGAAAGATCGAGCGAGGTTCGACTAGAAAAATAAATAAAAATACATGTGAAGAAGAGCCGAGCGATAAGAAAAATACAGGACAGAATATAAAGACTTACAAATGTTTCCTGACTGTAGCGATGACGGTGAAGCTAGGTAGAGTATAGATTCCGTAACAATATTAACTTGAAGCAATAGTAAACGTTGAAAAGATTGGCGCGCTAGGAAACCGTACCGTTTAAATAGTCCTAATTTGCATACATAAATGGCAAGCTAAAAAAAATTCGCACGTGGAGTCCCATAGGAAGACCCGAGCCAATTTTGGAATCGATGGAAACATCTGTGGAGCGGCCATTCAGATGGCTTTGAAGAGATTTCACTGGCCTCAGCGTGTCGATCGATAAGTACTTTTATTATATGGCTAGCTCCGTGAGCGGGCAAGATGAATCAAATCCAACGCTGTGATTGGCTACCCGAGCGGGCAAGATGGAGCTATCTTGCCCGCTCGGGACTACCCGCCGTGTCCCGCAAGAAAAATTTCCGCGAAAGCCATATAATAAATCCTTTATTGACCAAGCTTGTTCGGTCAAGATGGCTGGATATTGGCCAAGTTCTTTTTTTGCGTGTTTATGGACCGAGACGGAGTCTCGGTCCATAAACACGCAAGAAAAGAACTCACACTCGGTCGATAACCCATATATAGCGGATATCGTGTTTTCACCATGTGAAAGAGGCGAACTACTTTATGTAAGAACCCTTGACGAGTATATAGGTTGTTAATTATTTTTAGTGCCAGCGGTTTTCCAGTTATAATTACATTTCAACCTGCAACCTGCACCCTGCAAAAAAGACCTGCCGCAACTACCCCTCTCGCTTTATCAACGAATGTGAAAGAGCGCTGGCAACAAAACCAACTAAGCCTACCACAAATGGTTTTGTAGTACTTCCTTCCGTTAAGGACGTCTCCGAAAGAATTGGTCGCTTACTAAAGCAACAAAGTTTACAAGTTTCCTACACGCCACAGAACCATCAACGCTCAGCAAGATGGCGGACGGCAGTGATCGTGAGGTAACACAAGCTGACCAAGCTGATCAAAATGATATAAATAGGCAATGAAATTTACTTTTTTTACAGATTTAGATAAGTTATTGAGTGAGTATGAGCAACATCGGTCAACGAATGACATTGCAATAACGGAAAACTTGATTATTAGTTTGGAAAATGAAGTTCGAGCTTTGCAAAATGTATCTCACTTCGTGTCACAGACCAACAAGGAAACAGTTCTGGAAATGACCAGGAATTTCCGGTTGATGTTTTGGGACAGCCATCGTAGATTTCCAAGTCGAACAAGATGTTCACAAGTTGTCGTTTTGTCATTAAGTTTACCAAATAGAGTAGATACCAGGCAGGTTGGAAGGCCAAAATTTGACATAAAGGAAGAGACTTTGGCCGAGCTCCGTTCTCTGGGTTTTTGCTGGGAGGACATCTCTCGTATGTTACTCGTCTCTCGCTGGACTATTTACCGCAGGGTGTCAGAGTTTCGCCTTACCCACCTGTCCCGTTTCAGTGACATCACAGATGAACAATTGGACAGCAAAGTCAGTGCTTTTCTGAATGAACATGGCTGCTCAGTCGGAACTTCAATGGTTTCGGGTCATTTGAGATCTGAGGGGTTAAATATACAGCGAGAGCGGGTTCGTAAATGCCTTGCACGTATAGACCCTTGTAATGTCAGGATACGTTGGGTGACAACAGTTTCACGACGAGCATACTCGGTAGCTGGGCCAAACAGCCTTTGGCATCTAGACGGCCATCATAGTCTTGTTTCATGGGGATTTGTAATCCACGGGGCAATTGATGGGTTTTCACGGTTGGTAACCTTCTTGCATTGCTCGACAAACAATAGGAGTGGCACAATGGCGGACTTGTTTCTAAAAGCAACCCAGGAGTATGGCTGGCCATCAAGGGTGTGAACCGATCACGGAGGAGAGAACACGCAAGTTTGTCAGTTAATGGAAAATAGAAGAGGATCCAACAGGGGAAGCTTCCTGGTTGGTTCTTCCACTCATAATCAACGAATTGAGCGCCTTTGGCGGGATGTCTTTAGATGTGTAGCACACATTTTCTACTATACATACCAAGCCATAGAAGAAAGCGGTTTACTCGAGATAGATAACCCCCTGCACGAGGTTGTTCTTCATTATGTGCATTTGCCACGTTTAAACAAGGCACTATCAAGTTTTGCGTCAGCCTGGAATAACCACCCGCTAAGAACAGAGAACAACTGGAATCCTGAGAGGATCTGGGTTGATGGGATGATGGATCTGAGGAATCATCAATTGATGGCAGTTGCTGACATTGCTGATCAGGAGCTGTCTTTTGATGATTTGACTTGGTACGGATATGACCCATCTGCAACCACTCCTACGGATGATGGATTGTGCACAGTTGAAATTGAGGACGTTGACATTGAACTTCCAGGAAATGTCATACATGATCTTACAGCAGCTGTTAATCCACTTCAACTGTCAAACAGCAATGGGACAGATCTCTTCATTGACTGTCTTCACTTCTTACAGTCATGAAACATGTCATGCTAAAACATATGAAGCAGTAAAATCTTATTGCCTGCTGTTTGAAAGTCCTCACTACAATTGACTTCTTTGACAGAACCACATTGCAAAGCTGGCAGTTATACCTAATTCGCTTCTAAGTAGTTACAATTATTACTTTTTGCCAGAGAAAATCAATAGTATGGTAGGCAAGTCAACTGACACTTGTGCATGTATGTAAGGTTTCAGTGATGCATTATGGGTAGTAACTATTGCTTTCAACCCTAAAACAAACTTGCTAATTTTACTTCTTAAAGGTGCTATGAAACCCAAAGAGGATTTTTTCAAACCATCAATACATTACACTCCAGTAAGGTTTCTCTTTATTGAATAACTAACACGACAGTTTCAATTGTATTCTGTATCTAACACAACAGTTGCAATTGTATTTTGTATCTCAAGGTATGTGTTACAATAATATTGTATTTTGTATCTAAAAGTATGTGTTACATCAAATATAAAAGAAGTAGTTTCAACACAAATACTGTTACTGTTAACTTGGATAAACACAACAGAAGTTTAAGGTGGCTGAACACACTTTTTGATACCTGTGTTTCATTCACCTTTTTCTCTAAAACCCTTGATCCCTCGGTCGTCAAAAATGGCAGCAAGCTAGTTAACAACACAAACTTTGGTTTTTTGATGGTTAAGCTGACGTATGTGCCGTTGCTATGGCAACATAAATATAAGCAGGCCTTGAAAATCGGTTTTGTTTATTTGCAGAAAATCTAGTCATTAGATTTTCTTTAAAATTTGCATGCAACAAGCTTGTAACGATTCTCACAATTTAACATCATTTTGTTAAAAATTTAACAGAGAGATCTTTAATTATCCCTTGTTGAAGAATATCTAGAATTTAATAACTGGAATAATAATTTAGTAACTGGAATATCTAGAATTTCCTTTGTCAAAGTTCAATTATTTTCAATGCTCCAGTTACTTATTTCCTAAAGTATTTTCATGCAAAATTTCGTAAAATTATAATGAGTGGTTCTCGAGAAATAGGCGTATTTCCGAAAGTGCAATTTTCATTCAATGGCAATTTTTTTACTTACTACGCGTGCGCTGCATTTTAACTGGGTTCTTTCGGTAAGAAAGAAAAAGCTGAGAATTGCTGGGTTCTTTGCATCATTACCTTTTCTAATATATCTTTGTAATAAAAGACTAAAGCCATCAATACGCTGCGTTCAATTATAGAGAGAAAAATAGCACAGATACTGCGGGTGTTGGATATATAAAATGATCGCTCTATTGATGGTACGTTTGTGTTTTGCAATCCTTGTGTGCGCGCTGAATTGCATCAGCAAAAGCGCGCGCGAAACTGTGTTCGGCCACCTTAAGTTCCATAAAAACCAGCGAGTCCTTTGTGTTATCTTTTGTTCTTGATGAGACTTGATCTAAAAAAGACCTTGCCATGTAAAGAAGATCTCTTAACGACTTGCCAGCAGTAAAACATGCACATATTGGCTTTTTTAAGTTATCAACATCACCTTTCTAAAGGTAGTGCAACAAGTAAACAAAACTATTATTCAGCGGAACAGCTGAAAGTACTTGAAAGAAAGAAAGACTGTGCTTTCAGGTGCTAGACTACCTTTACACTTCTTCAGAGTGTCCAGATGGTCTTGCACCTGAAAGCACAGTCTTTCTCATTCACATAATTTCAATATCTGCTGACTAAAACATTTGACTCATTTCCCCACAGCCAGCACATGAACAAGGCTACACCTTAAAAGTTGTATCGGTGTCTTTCTATACTAATGATTCACATTAGCAACATTTAATATTAATGATCAAGCTGTTGTGAATGATGAGCCTTCAATAACTGTCCTCATAGCCGAAATGAAAAGAAGTATAGATGGGTAAATGGTTTGGCAGCTTTAATTCAAGTAAACATGGTGAGGCGAAAATGGAATCACCACTATAGCAAGATACTGATACGCACTGTGGCAAGGTGGACATTGAAACTTCAGATGTTCCAGTGACAAACGTAAGAAAATTCTTCAATTCCTCTACAGATAGATTTTTTACAAAAGTCTGAAGCATTTGGTAAACTCGGTCACCAATTACATTCTGCTTGCATGAATCTTAAAAATGTAAGCAGTTCAGCACAAAATCATTGCTAAGGCCACCCTGGTGTACAAAAAATTCTTCAAATAACGCCGAGGAATTATATTCAATCTCTGCCAAAACACTAAGGGTGGAGAGACCTTTTCTTAACTGATCAAGTATAGACTTCCTTTTCACAAGAATATCATGAAGCATGAGTGACTGGAGTACGTCAAGCTTATTGTCAGGCTGCAATGTAAATTGATCATCTATAAGTCAAAAAACATTCTGAGGTGCAATTAAGTATTTATCAAAGGTTTGTATTACTGAGAACTTTACATGATGAGCAAGAGCTGCCCTTCATGAGTGGGGTTAAACAACTCAAAAAAACTTTATTATTATTACGATGAAACCTCCCATTTAACAGAATATGCAATAGCAGTATTAAATTTTTAATAATCATTTCTAAAAAACAGGAAATCAATAAAATATTTCCCATGAACTGCATATCAGACACTGATTATTCTTTGCCTGATTTTCATAAACATTATGTATGATTAAAGTGAAGAATGATCATCGCAGTAAATTTTCCAAGTTAAGCAATTGGAAAGAGGAAGCCTGAAAAAAATCAGGGCCTCAACAGGATTTGATCCCGTGACCTCCGTGATACCGGCGCGATGCTCTACCAACTGATCTATGAAGCCACACATCGGGAGCGAGGTCAATTAATTGAGTTCATATCTTCCCGTGAGGAGTGAAATGATGTGAAGTATACATGAAATAATTCATATTTGAACTGCAGTTGTAGATGAAAGTGAAGAATGGTGGTACCAGTAAATGGATGGTGACAAGTAGTGAAAACCAGGGCCACCTTGTTCAAGACTATGGGAAATCATTTTCCCTAAGATCTCAAAGAAGCCATTTACTACAAGCTCACTGCTGAACACTGGCACTTTTCTGTACGGCTCTCCTGTAAATATGTGTTTGATGCCTTCATTGTTGCACAGCAACATGAAGACTTCACCAAACACTTGTCTCAGAACACCCACGGCATCAACAGCAAGTTGGTCTTTAACAAACTCAGATATTGGTACTACAGCATCAAAATCTGCACTCTTGTAATAGGAGTAGACATCCATATCTTGATCTTCAGGATCTATTTTTAATTTTTCTCTCATCCCTCTTGGAAGCATTTTTTTTCTCAACCTCTCAAATACCTGGGTACAGTTTTCTCTACTGTCTCTGCATCCTCTGTCATCTGATCAGCAATTTTCCTCCCAGACACTGAGTTGGCTACAGGATCAATTTCTCCTTCAGACATTCTGTAGCTGAGAAGGGAGTTTACAGCCCTCTCAGTGCTGCCATGAGGATGAAGAGCACTTCCAATGACAGGCTAGGGAATACCAGGAAATACAGCGGCTATTCTTGTCACTTTTTGATCTGTGGTTAACAGTGAGACTGCTGCTCCAAACTATGGTAGTTCTTCATCGTCAATCTCATCACATGCTGCTAGTGGAACACATGAAGTAGAGGCTCAACTAGGTGCATTACACAATCTGACAAAGGAAGTAGATGCATGGGAAGGAGAACTGACGACATTCTCACTGCCTGAAAGTGAAAAATGATCATCGCAGTAAATTTTCCAATTTAAGCAACTGGAAATATACGTTTTAGTGACGATTTTATTTCGTCACCAATATTTGTAGTTGATTATATATTGGCCAAGTGTAAAAACGAACAACAGTTACGGAGCTGTTATCAAAAGTGTCATACACCAAACTTAAAAATTTCATTTTAGTCTCATCATACAAAAAAAATAAATCTTATTACTTTGACTTTTTACAAAACAGGCTCTTCCTTTTTGTATCAGATCACGTTTACATTTCAAAGGCTTGTGCCGTTATGGCTTTTCGAGAAAGCTGTTGCCTAGGTCAAAAGATGACTTATCTTTAAATTTTTGTTACATGAACATTAGATTAAGTGTTCATTTAAATTTGTCGGAGTTTGAGTAATAATTTTGTTCTGATAGCACAGCTCAGATGTTTTTGCTACTCTAATTAATAGGGCTCACACTGGTGCACTTAGGGTAACCCTAGGGACACCTGCATGACCTTTCACTACAACAACAACAATCAGGAGCCCACGGGCTCCTGCAACGATTTATTGGTAGTTCCATGTAAAGATGGCAAAGCTGACATAATAACAAAACTACTAGTCTGAATTTCAGCCGTCTCTTCCCTTTACCCCGAGGGGGGTGCGGGAGAGCGCGCTTCTCCCGCGCCCCCCTCGGGGCAAAGAGAAGAGACGGCTGAAATTCAGACTACAAAACTACGAAAATTAAACTACTGTGCTAAGCCATTTGAATCAAGTTATAAAAACAAACTAATCACAAAATCGCTCATATTCAAGACTCGTTTCTATGTAAATATATCTACTGTAACCGCAACCTTTCTGCTGACGCTCGAAATTTGTGTTCATTTATCATGTTTAGAAATGTCTTTTGAATACTTATGTACGCATGATTCGCATTTGGGGCAATTCGCACCCGATCAAAGTTTTCAATATCTCGTATTTTATGGTTATATTAAAAAGTGCAACTTGGCACACAAAGTGT